>NC_042968.1:54070519-54380519 GCF_901001165.1 Salmo trutta | reverse complement strand
CCATACTTTTTACCATTACTGGCTAATCTAGGACCTATGGCAACAGCACAACATTGTTCATGCGGGAATGTGGGAGGCAACCTGTCTTCCTAGGGAGACTAGTTACTGGCTAATTCTCATTATTACAAAACCACTGTTCCCAAATCCTCTTCCTCTATGGCAAAATGACTGGCAACTGAATCAGCAGACCATTGTTAGAATGATTTAGGTTTGTCACTAGTTA
Organism: Salmo trutta; assembly: GCF_901001165.1. NCBI lineage: Eukaryota > Metazoa > Chordata > Actinopteri > Salmoniformes > Salmonidae > Salmo > Salmo trutta. The sequence goes on along the minus strand of NC_042968.1, from coordinate 54,380,296 downwards.
CCACAGCCACAAAGTCATAAATCCCTCCTATTTATGTGTTTAATATGATGTTAAACCTAACCCTAACCACACTGATAACCATATGCTTAACCCTAACCTTAAATTAAGACCAAAAAGCAAATTTTTGCTTTTATACAATTTTATGATATAGCCAATTTTGACTTTGTGTTTGTGCTATTTAGTGTAAACCATGATCTATTCAATCCGTTCAAACCATATGTGAACTGATTGCCCCCCATCTATCTTCAGAGCTCGTGCTACTAGGCGACCTAAACTGGGACATGCTTAACACCCCAGCCATTCTACAATCCAAGCTTGATGCCCTCAATCTCACACAAATTATTAATGAACCCACCAGGTACAACCCCAAAGCCGCAAACTCTGGCACCCTCATAGATATCATCCTAACCAATGTGCCCTCTAATTACACCTCTGCTGTTTTCAACCAAGATCTCAGCGATCACTGCCTCATTGCCTGCACCCGTAATGGGTCAGCGGTCAAACGACCTCCACTCATCACTGTCAAACGCTCCCTGAAACATTTCAACGAGCAAGCCTTTCTAATCGACCTGGCCCTGGTATCCTGGAAGGACATTGACCTCATCCCGTCAGTAGAGGATGCTTGGTTATATTTTAAAAATGCCTTCCTCTCCATCTTAAATAAGCATGTCCCTTTCAAGAAATTTAGAACCAGGAACAGATATAGCCCTTGGTTCTCCCCAGACCTGACTGCCTTTAACCAACACAAAAATATCCTGTGGCGTTCTGCATTAGCATCGAACTGCCCCCGCGATATGCAACTTTTTAGGGAAGTTAGAAACCAATACACACAGGCAGTTAGAAACGCCAAGGCTAGCTTTTTCAAACAAAAATTTGCTTCGTGCAACTCCAACTCTAAAAAGTTCTGGGACATTGTAAAGTCCATGGAGAATAAGAACACCTCCTCCCAACTGCCCACTGCACTGAGGATAGGAAACTCTGTCACCACCGATAAGCCCACTATAATTGAGAATTTCAATAAGCATTTTTCTACGGCTGGCCATGCTTTCCACCTAACTACCCCTACTGCATTCAACAGCACTGCACCCCCCACAGCTACTCGTCCAAACCTCCCCCATTTCTCCTTCTCCCAAATCCATTCAGCTGATGTTCTGAAAGAGCTGCAAAATCTGGACCCCTACAAATCAGCTGGGCTTGACAATCTGGACCCTTTCTTTCTAAAATTATCTGCCGAAATTATTGCAACCCCTATTACTAGCCTGTTCAACCTCTCTTTCGTGTCGTCTGAGATTCCCATAGATTGGAAAGCAGCTGCTGTCATCCCCCTCTTCAAAGGAGGTGACACTCTTGACCCAAATTGCTACAGACCTATATCCATCCTACCCTGCCTTTCTAAGGTCTTCGAAAGCCAAGTCAACAAACAGATTACCGACTATTTCGAATCCCACCGCACCCTCTCCGCTATGCAATCTGGTTTCAGAGCTGGTCATGGGTGCACCTCAGCCACGCTCAAGGTCCTAAACGACATCGTAACCGCCATCGATAAGAAACAATACTGTGCTGCCGTATTCATTGACCTGGCCAAAGCTTTTGACTCTGTTAATCACCACATCCTCATCGGCAGACTTAGTAGCCTTGGTTTCTCAAACGATTGCGTCGCCTGGTTCACCAACTACTTCTCTGACAGAGTTCAGTGTGTCAAATCGGAGGGCCTACTGTCTGGACCTCTGGCAGTCTCTATGGGGGTACCACAGGGTTCAATTCTTGGGCCAACTCTTTTCTCTGTATACATAAATGATGTCGCTCTTGCTGTTGGTGAATCTCTGATCCACCTCTACGCAGACGACACCATTCTGTATACTTCTGGCCCTTCTTTGGACACTGTGTTAACAACCCTCCAGACGAGCTTCAATGCCATTCAACTCTCCTTCCGTGGCCTCCAACTGCTCCTAAACACAAGTAAAACTAAATGCATGCTCTTCAACCGATCGCTGCCTGCACCTGCCCGCCCATCCAGCATAACTTCTCTGGACGGTTCTAACTTAGAATTTGTGGACAACTACAAATACCTAGGTGTCTGGTTAGACTGTAAACTCTCCTTTCAGACTCACATCTATCATCTCCAATCCAAAGTGAAATCTAGAATTGGCTTCCTATTTCGCAACAAAGCATCCTTCACTCATGCTGCCAAACATACCCTCGTAAAACTGACCATCCTACCAATCCTCGACTTCGGCGATGTCATTTACAAAATAGCCTCCAATACCCTACTCAACAAGCTGGATGCAGTCTATCACAGTGCCATCCGTTTTGTCACCAAAGCCCCATATACAACCCACCACTGCGATCTGTATGCTCTCGTTGGCTGGCCTTCACTTCATAATCGTCGCCAAACACATTGGCTCCAGGTCATCTACAAGACCCTGCTAGGTAAAGTCCCCCCTTATCTCCGCTCACTGGTCACCATAGCAGCACCCACCTGTAGCACGCGCTCCAGCAGGTATATCTCTCTGGTCACCCCTAAAGCCAACTCCTCCTTTGGTCGTCTCTCCTTCCAGTTCTCTGCTGCCAACGACTGGAACGAACTACAAAAATCTCTGAAATTGGAAACACTTATCTCCCTCACTAGCTTTAAGCACCAGCTGTCAGAGCAGCTCACAGATCACTGCACCTGTACATAGCCCATCTATAATTTAGCCCAAACTACTACCTCTTCCCCTACTGTATTTATTTATTTTATTTATTTTGCTCCTTTGCACCATATTATTTATATTTGAACTTTGAACTTTCTTCAAACTACAAATCTACCATTCCAGTGTTTTTCTTGCTATACTTTATTTACTTTGCCACCATGGCATTTTTTTGCTTTTACCTCCCTTATCTCACATCATTTGCTCACATTGTATATAGTCTTATTTTTTATTTTTTTTCCTACTGTATTATTGACTGTATGTTGTTTACTCCATGTGTAACTCTGTGTTGTTGTATGTTGTCGAACTGCTTTGCTTTATCTTGGCCAGGTCGCAATTGTAAATGAGAACTTGTTCTCAACTTGCCTACCTGGTTAAATAAAGGTGAAATAAAATTAAAATAAATAAATATCCACATAATTTTCCTGCCCCATGATGCCATCTATTTTGTGAAGTGCACCAGTCCCTCCTGCAGCAAAGCACCCCCACAACATGATGCTGCCACCCCCTGTGCTTCGCGGTTGGGATGGTGTTCTTCGGCTTGCAAGCCTCCCCCTTTTTCCTCCAAACATAACAATGGTCATTATGGCCAAACAGTTCTATTTCTGTTTCATCAGACCAGAGGACATTTCTCCAAAAAGTATGATCTTTGTCCCCATGTGCAGTTGCAAACCGTAGTCTGGCTTTTTTATGGCGGTTTTGGAGCAGTGGCTTCTTCCTTGCTGAGCGGCCTTTCAGGTTATGTCGATATAGGACTCATTTTACTGTGGATATAGATACTTTTGTACCTGTTTCCTCCAGCATCTTCACAAGGTCCTTTGCTGTTGTTCTGGGATTGATGTGCACTTTTTGCACCAAAGTAGGTTCATCTCTAGGAGACAGAACGCGTCTCCTTCCTGAGCGGTATGACTTATGCGTGGTCCCATGGTGTTTATACTAGCGTACTATTGTTTGTACAGATGAACGTGGTACCTTCAGGCATTTGGAAATTGCTCCCAAGGATGAACCAGATTTGTGGAGGTCTACAATTTTTTTTCTGGGGTCTTGGCTGATTTATTTTGATTTTCCCATGATGTCAAGCAAAGAGGCACTGAGTTTGAAGGTAGGCCTTGAAATACATCCACAGGTACACCTCCAATTGACTCAAATTATATCAATTAGCCTATCAGAAGCTTCTAAAGCCATGACATAATTTTCTGGAATTTTCCAAGCTGTTTAAAGGTACAGTCAACTTAGTGTATGTAAACTTATGACCCACTGGAATTGTGATACAGTGAATTATAAGTGAAATAATCTGTCTGTAAACAATTGTTGGAAAATGACTTGTGTCATGCACAAAGTAGATGTCCTAACCGACTTGCCAAAACAATAGTTTGTTAACAAGAAATTTGTGGAGTGGTTGAAAAACGAGTTTTAATGATTCCAACCTAAGTGTATGTATACTTCCAACTTCAACTGTACTTGCATACATGTGTGTTTTTAATTAGGCCAGGGCGCTTTAACCCTGTTCCTGGACATCTACCCTACTGTAGGTTTTGATCCAACCTCAGTTTTAACTAACCTGATTCAATTTACCAACCAGATAATTATTCGAATTAGGTGCGCTAGATTGGGGTTTCAGCAAAAATTTACAGGAAAGTAGCTCTACAGCAACAGGGTTGGATAGTCTTGATCTAGGCCAAACCTCAATCGTATGATTTCTAAACTACACGATTGAGAATCCTTCTACTCTGTTTAGATGTGGGTAATTGTAGTTAGTTTTCCTCTTCTCACCACAATCTTCTGTGTAATGTTTTTACTCACCCCGAGCTCCCCAAACAGCCCCTCAACATCCTGCCAACGGTAACCCATACAGCGACATTAGTGAGAAGCACGCATTCACACACACACAAACACACACACACACACACACACACACACACACACACACACACACACACACACACACACACACACACACACACACACACACACACACACACACACACACACACACACACACACACACACACACACACACAGACACACACACACACACACACACACACACACACACACACACACACACACACGTACTCTGTCTCTCAGTACTGAATCAGAAAGCAGCTGAACAGGTTGGATGTGCGTATTTCCCCTTTTTCTTTTGCCATCAGAATTTCCAACCTCACCTCACCTCACCCACCCTACCTTCCTCTTCACATCTCTACTATGCATTTTAACCCCAAGTTTTCACCATCATTGTAAAAGCCCTACTTGTTTTGTTGCTTTGACAAATAATCCAGCTGATAAGAACCAAATATGCTTGAGATCATTCCACTTTATGGTACAAGTGTCAAACTTGGTACAATATTACAAGATACCTTAAGGAACATTTTAAAGATTACAGGCAGTCTGGGAAGCATGTCAGTCATTTTATTTGGATTTCCTGTTAGAAGAAAATGGAGTAAAATCATTACAAACATAAAATGGAACAATTATTTCACCTATCCGCTGGACTGAAAGTGATTTCTGAAGATTATAATTTTTTTCTGATTAGCTATTCATTTACGTCTGTCCCTCATTTTAAGGTCAACCCTGCCACGTGACTGAACTCTCATTTTAATATGGTGAAACTGTTCCTTTGTAAATCTTTTTTTTCTCAAAAGAAACAATGAACATCTACAGTGCCTTAAGAAAGTACTCACACCCTTTGACTTTTTCCATATTTTGTTGTTTACAACCTGAATTTAGAATTGATTTAAGTTTGGTCACTGGCCTATCCAAAATACCCCATAATGTCAATGTGGAAATAGTTATATTTTTTATTTTTACAAGTTAATCAAAAACGGAAAGTTGAAATGTCTAGGGTCAATTAGTATGCAACCCATTTGTTATGGCCAGTACTTAAGTAAAAATTCTTTAAAGTACTACTTAAGTAGTTTTATTGGGTATCTGTACTTTACTATTTTTTTGACAACTTTTACTTTCCAACGCTTCGCAAAGAAGGGCACCTACGGGTAGACGGGTCAAAATAAAAAAGCAGACATTGAACATGCATTTAAGCATGGTGAAGGTATTAATAACACTTTGGATGGTGGATAAATACACCCAGTCACTACTAAGATACAGGTGTTCTTCCTAACTCAGTTGCCGGGGAGGAAGGAAATCAATCAGGGATTTCACTATTAGGCCAATGGAGACATTAAAACAGTTACAGAGTTTAATGGCTGTGATAGGAGAAAACGTAGGATGGATCAACAACACTGTAGTTGCTCCACAATACTAACCTAATTGACAGTGTGAAAAAAAGGAAGCCTGTACAGAATGAAAATATTGCATCCTGTTTGCAACAAGGCACTAAAGTACACTACATGATCAAAGTGCACCAAAGCTTTTTACTATTATTAATTATATCATTTATATTTGTTTCATAGTATATTTTCTAAATCTTTTTATTCATTTTAGTCACATGATTTCTCAATTTACAGTACGTTTGCCAGTTGGTTGTGCAGCAAGACTTATTTGCCATCCCTTTTGCCTCATCCCTCTTAACCATGCAATTATTCAATTCCTCCTCAATCCACGGGGATTTAACAGTTTTTACAGTCCTTTTCTTAATAGGTACATGCTTATTAGTAAATAGCAAATATTCTTTACATCGTCAACATAGGAATCACTACAAAACATTTTGTGTGACCTCTAATACACTATATTAGGCCTAGCTTTTGGAACTTTGGTTTTCCTAGATATGACTACTATATTGTGATCACTGCATACGGCGGATATAGACACTGCTTTAAAGCAGATTTCTGCAGCATTAGTAAATATGTGATCAATACATGTTGATGATTTAATTCCTGGGCTCTTGGTAACTACCCTGGTAGGTTGACAGGTTGCAGGCACTAGTTACAGTTTGAAGCTTTTTATTGAGTGGGCAGCTTGATGAAAGCCAGTCAATGTTGAAATCTCCCAGAAAATATACCTCTGTTGATATCACATACAGTGGGGGAAAAAAGTATTTGATCCCCTGCTGAATTTGTACGTTTGCCCACTTACAAAGAAATGATCAGTCTATAATTTTAATAGTAAGTTTATTTGAACAGTGAGAGACAGAATAACAACAAAAAAATCCAGAAAAACGCCTGTCAAAAATGTTATAAAATTATTTGCATTTTATTGAGGGAAATAAGTATTTGACCCCTCTGCAAAACATGACTTAGTACTTGGTGGCAAAACCCTTGTTGGCAATCACAGAGGTCAGACGTTTCTTGTAGTTGGCCACCAGGTTTGCACACATCTCAGGAGGGATTTTGTCCCACTTCTCTTTGCAGATCTTCTCCAAGTCATTAAGGTTTCGAGGCTGACGTTTGGCAACTCGAACCTTCAGCTCCCTCCACAGATTTTCTATGGGATTAAGGTCTGGAAACTGGCTAGGCCACTCCAGGACCTTAATGTGCTTCTTCTTGAGCCACTCCTTTGTTGCCTTGGCCGTGTGTTTTGGGTCATTGTCATGCTGGAATACCCATCCACGACCCATTTTCAATGCCCTGGCTGAGGGAAGGAGGTTCTCATCCAAGATTTGACGGTACATGGCCCCGTCCATCGTCCCTTTGATGGGGTGAAGTTGTCCTGTCCCCTTAGCAGAAAAACACCCCCAAAGCATAATGTTTCCACCTCCATGTTTGACGGTGGAGATGGTGTTCTTGGGGTCATAGGCAGCATTCCTCCTCCTCCAAACACGGTGAATTGAGTTGATGTCAAAGAGCTCCATTTTGGTCTCATCTGACCACAACACTTTCACCAGTTGTCCTCTGAGTCATTCAGATGTTCATTGGCAAACTTCAGACGGGCATGTATATGTATTCTTGAGCAGGGGGACCATGCGGGCGCTGCAGGATTTCAGTCCTTCACGGCGTAGTGTGTTACCAATTGTTTTCTTGGTGACTATGGTCCCAGCTGCCTTGAGATCATTGACAAGATCCTCCTGTGTAGTTCTGGGCTGATTCTTCCCCGTTCTCATGATCATTGCAACTCCACGAGGTGAGATCTTGCATGGAGCCCCAGGCCAAGGGATATTGACAGTTCTTTTGTGTTTTTTCAATTTGCGAATAATCGCACCAAATGTTGTCACCTTCTCACCAAGCTGCTTGGCGATGGTCTTGTAGCCCATTCCAGCCTTGTGTAGGCCTACAATCTTTTCCCTGACATCCTTGGAGAGCTCTTTGGTCTTGGCCATGGTGGAGAGTTTGGAATCTGATTGATTGATTGATTGCTTCTGTGGACAGGTGTCTTTTTTACAGGTAACAAGCTGCGGTTAGGAGCACTCCCTTTAAGAGTGTGCTCCTAATCTCAGCTCGTTACCTGTATAAAAGACACCTGGGAGCCAGAAATCTTTCTGATTGAGAGGGGGTCAAATACTTATTTCCCTCATTAAAATGCAAATCAATTTATAACATTTCTGACATGCGTTTTTCTGAATATTTTTGTTGTTATTCTGTCTCTCACTGTTCAAATAAACCTACCATTAAAATTATAGACTGACCCTTTCTTTGTCAGTGGGCAAACGTACAAAATCAGCAGGGGATCAAATACTTTTTTCCCCCACTGTACATTATCAAGCATTTCACATATTATCCAGATACTGACTGTTAGACTTTGGTGGTCTATAGCAGCTTCCCACAAGAATGGTCTTTAGGTGAGGCAGGTGAACCTGTAGCCATATTACTTCAACAGTATTTGACATGAGATCCTCTCTAAGCTTTACAGGAATGAGGCTCTGTATATAGGCCGCAACACCACCCCCCATTGGCATTTCTGTCTTTTCTGTAGATGTTATAACCATGTATTGCTACCACTGTATCATCAAAGGTATTATTTAAGTGAGTTTCGGAGATAGTCAGAATATGAATGTCATCTGTTACTAGCATAATTTCATGAACCTTGTTACACTAGATGACCAAAAGTACAGTAACAGTCAAAAGTTTGGATACACCTACTCATTCCAGGGTTTTTATTTATTTTTACTATTTTCTACATTGTGGAACAATAGTGAAGACATCAAAACTATGAAATAACACATATGGAATCATGTAGTAACCAAAAAAGTGTTAACTTTTTAAGGTATAAAGGGCAGTATTTTCATTTTCGGATGAAAAGCGTGCCCAGAGTAAACTGCCTAATACTCGGGCCCAGAGTCAAATATTTGCATATTATTAGTAAATTTGGATAGAAAACACTCTGAAGTTTCTAAAACTGTTTGAATGGGGAACAAAATGGCGCCGTAGAGAGAACACGGTGTTTCAGCGAGCTCACGCGGTATTCGTAAATTTATATTCTTACATTAATCTCCTAGCTTGAAAAAGTGGTAGAATTGGCTAAATAAGTTACCCTACAATGAGTCTTGGCGACTATTTCTCAAAAATCTCCGACAACATGCCTAACAGAGCTACTAAGAAGTCGACCAAAACCGCCATCCCTGTAGATGTGCAGGAGGAGCTAGCTAACGTTAGCGAATCTAACAACATTGCGGATCCAGGCACAATGGACCTGGTGATTCAAAGGATGACAGATAACATTACTAAAGTGATCGATGTTAAGATAAGAACGGTCCTGGAAGCAATAGCAGGCCATTCAGCTGAACTACAGAGGGTTGTCAAACGTGTTGATGAGGCGGAAGGAAGAATTGCTACTGTGGAAACTTCAACTACATCCATGGACACTAAGATAAAAGCAGTTGAGAAGCAGGTGCGCGAAATGGTGGAGCACATTGACGACTTGGATAATCGAGGACGCAGATGCAATATCCGTGTTGTGGGACTCCCGGAAAATTCTGAAGGGACACGTTCAGTAAAATTTTTTGAGGAATGGATCCCTGGCTACCTACAAATGGACACTAAGGCTGGTCGTGTGAAGCTAGACAGAGCACATCGCTCTCAAGCACCGATACCCGGTCCCAATCAGCGCCCACGACCAGTGGTTATAAAGTTCCACAACTTTACCGACAAGCAGTGCGTCATGGATGCGGCTAGAAACATCGGTTCTGACGGTAGTCAACGTAAAGGTCCAAAGGTCTCATTCTTCAATGATTATTCTACAGCGGTTGTACGAAGGCGCAAAGCGTTTGATGAGGTGAAGGCTCAACTCAAGAGAATGAAGATCGACTACGCACTGCTGTACCCGGCCACATTGAAGATTGTGGTCAACGGATCGCCTAAAAAACTCTACACATCTGAAGAGGCTGCTACGTTTATTGACTCTCTCGGGTAAATAACCTTAAGCTGCACCTCCGCAGCATTGGATAACGTCTTATTTTATTTTGAATCTGATCATGAAACAGTGGTGTAAGTTCTCTTGTGCTCCTGTTCAGTAATATTCGTATCGGTATTATTTTTCTTGCTAAAGTAACTGCCGCCGTAGCTCAGACTGAGATATGTGTGAACCTATATTGGTGCCCAGGCTTGGTTTTAGGTGGAAGAGCCTCAATCTTCTTCTATTGATTTTAATTTCCACATATATAAAGGATGAGGCTATTGAGTGGCAATGCGGACTTAAGAGTCTACATTGGAAAGTTGAAATCCCCTGCATGTTAGCTAGTGGGAAAACCCCCTTTTGGATTTTTACATGTTTATTTTTTGGGTTTTGTATAGTTCGAGTTCAGGGTTCATATCGTTTGTTTACGCTCAGTGAGATAGAGGAGAGTTCAACACATGGAAAAAGGTACCACCCCATTTTTACAGTAGGATTCAGTCTGGATATTGAATGGTCAAAGCGCAATGGCAGGTAACAGACTACGTGTATGTACATGGAACATTAGAGGGAGCCATAACCCCATTAAAAGGAAGAAGGTACTATCCTTTTTGAAAAAAGAAAATATTGATATTGCCCTGTTACAAGAAACTCATTTGAATGATAAGGAGCATCTGAAATTACAACAAGGGGGGTTTGGTCAAGTGTTTTTCTCATCATTTACATCCAGAAGTAGAGGTGTAGCAATTCTTGTGAAAAAGAACCTACCACTTAAGGTCTTGAAGTGTGTGAAAGATAAATTGGGTCGCTTTGTTATAATTAATGGTACTTTACAAGGGCAGAGCATTTCCATAATGAATATTTACTTCCCCCCTGCCCACCCCCCTGACTTCCTCACTAAGGTATTTCTAGACTTTTCAGAATTAAACTCAGACACTGCAGTGGTTGGAGGAGATTTTAATTGTTTGTTGAACCCCCTTATTGATAAGCTTCCCAGTGGTATAGCCTCACTCTCTTCTCAAGCTAAGTCACTTACAGCTATTTGTGATGATCTGGGGTATGCTGATGTTTGGAGAGCTTTTCATCCCTCCAACAGAGAGTTCACTTTTTTCTCTGCACCTCATGGATGTCAGACTAGAATAGATTACTTTTTTATGCCCAGGACGTCGCTGCAGTCTGTTTTATCCGCTAGGATAGGAAGCATAGTCATATCTGATCATGCGGAGGTGATCCTGGACATAAAACTCAACGGGGCATTCAATCAGTCAAGACATTGGAGGTTGAATACAACCATTCTTAAAGACCATACATTCACATCATATTTTATTACAGAGTTTAAAGCATTTTTCTCTATTAACTCTCAATCAACAGATAACCCCTCACTCCTTCGGGAAACCTGTAAGGCGTACGCCAGGGGTCTGATTATGTCATACGCAGCCACTAAGAGGCGGGAAAAGCGTGAAAAGCAAAAAACACTAGAGGGTGAATTAGGAACTAAAGAGAAGGACTACATTAAAACTCCCACTCCTGCCCTATTAAAGGAAATATCAGTCATTAGATCAACGCTGGACTCCCTCCTAACACAGGACACTGAAAAGAAAATGAGATTTGTCAAGCAAAAGCTATATGAACATGGCGATAAGCCAGGAAAGTACTTGGCGTACCTAGCTAAAAAGAGAGCTGACTCACAGTCACTATTACTGATGGCAATCATTTATATGAAAAGAAATTGATAAATGACTCATTTAAGAAATTTTATGCAAATCTTTACGCCTCAGAACTGCCAAATGACGCACCCAAGTTAATGGAGAACTTCTTTTCTAAGATTGAGCTCCCTACTATCTCCGAAGAACAGAAGTCTCTCCTTAATTCCCCTATTACTGAGGAAGAGATAATGTCCGCAATTAAGAATCTGCAAAATGGTAAGGCCCTAGGACCGGACGGGTTTTGTAGTGAGTTCTATAAAGAGTTCCATGGCCTGATCCTTGAGCCATTGCGTGATATGTTTAACCACTCATTTTCAAATGACCAGCTCCCCCAAACGCTGCGAGAAGCCAACATATCACTTATTCTCAAAAAGGGAAAATGTCCGGAGTCTTGTTCATCGTACAGACCAATTTCCCTTCTGAATGTGGATAGAAAATTGCTTTCTAAAATTCTAGCCACAAGATTAGAGGACTCACTGCCACTAATTGTGAAAGGAGACCAAACTGGCTTCATTAAGGGACGTAGATCATGTAACAATGTCAGACGGCTCCTTAATGTAATTGAAGTCTACCAACGAAGTGCTATGGATGGTCTTGTGCTCTCCCTAGATGCTGAGAAAGCATTTGATCGAGTGGTCTTACCTATTCTTTGCTCTAAATCAATTTGGTCTGGGGGACAACTTTATAAAATGGGTGAAAGTTTTATATGATGATCCTCAGGCTGCTGTCCTTACTAATGGACTACGGTCAAATAGCTTCTCTATACACAGAGGTACCAGACAGGGCTGTCCTTTGTCCCCCCTCCTATTTGCACTTGTTATGGAACCACTGGCCGAGGCCATCAGGGTAACGCCTGCTATACAGGGGCTGCTCATTGGTGATGTTCACCATAAAATAAGCTTGTATGCTGATGATGTCCTGATATTCATTTCTAATCCCGAGACTTCAATCACATCTCTTATTAATATTATTGAGTTATTCAGCGAATTCTCAGGCTACAAGATTAACCTAACTAAATCAGAGGCTATGCCACTTGGTAACCTTCACTCTGTACCTAATACTTCTCCCCCCTTCCCTTTTAAATGGTCTCCCTCAGGTTTTACGTATCTGGGTATATTTGTAACTCCTAAATTCCAACAAATGTACAAAGCCAATTTTGTTCCCTTGTTTGACACAATAAAACAGGATCTGGAGCGCTGGAACTCTCTTCCGATTTCATGGTTGGGTAGAATATCCCTCTTGAAAATGAACATTTTACCTAGGCTACTTTACCCAATCCAAATGATCCCAGTATTACTCTCCAATAAGGTAATAAAGGATGTAAATGGATGGCTAAGTTCCTTTATATGGAGTAAACGCAAGCCAAGACTTAAGATGGCAATATTGCAGCTGCCAAGTTCTATGGGTGGCTTGGATCTGCCCAATATCAGGTTCTATCAGTGGTGTGCCCACCTATGTTATATTTCAGACTGGATCACAAACGATGACTCCTCTATTTGGTTAGACATTGAGACTTCTCTTTCTAAATACCCTTTACAGGACCTTTTGTTTTTCACAAGTTTCAAGTCTGTAAAAGATCACTGTAACAACCCCAACACACTCAAAGTATGGAGGTCAGTTCAACGTTTCCTGGGAAGGTCCAAACTAACCTCTGCTCTTACCCCAATTCTTAACAACCCAGATTTTGTCCCAGGATTGCTGGATGCTGGCTTTAACGTTTGGCTTAATAAGGGCATACGCAGACTAAATTACTTATTTGCGGATAAGATTTTATTGTCATTTGAGCAGATGGTCGAGAAATATCAACTCCCAAAGCAGGACTTTTTCCGTTTCCTACAAGTAAGACATTATATTCTGAAGAGCACCACCTTAATTGGCAACCCTGATATGTCTGTCATTGAAAGAATGCTTTTTTCCCCACAATGGAAAATGTCTGTAAGTCTGTTTTATGATGCTTTAAGGTCCTTTTCCGCTGTCGACACAGAGGGTGAAACAAGTGTGGGAGAAAGAACTGTCTGTTACCATTGACGAAGAGATGTGGGAGGACATTTGGAAATATGCAAAAACAATATCTATATGTAATCGTACTAGAGCAATTCAATTAAGAATAATACACAGATTGCATATATCCCCAAATCGCAGACATGCATTTAGCCCCTCTTCCTCCTCTCCTCAGTGTCTCAAATGTAAAACTGATACAGGCACCCTAACACATTGTTTATGGTCATGTACCAAAATACAAAGATACTGGTCTGGTGTTCTGCAAGAAATTGAAAAGATCCTAGGGGTCGATCTAGAATTGGACCCAGTTTCTCTACTGTTAGGTCTCCCTAGTAGGCATGTAACTTCTGTGGGTAAGAGGAGGCTTTACAACATCCTCACCTTCGCAGCGAGGAAAAACATACTTTTACAGTGGATTAGTGATAAGGTCCCCTCTATTAAAGATTGGCATAAGATACTATTTGATTGGGTGCCGCTGGAATATCTGACATGTACATTGCATTCTAAGACAGATCAGTTCTACAAAGTATGGGAATCTTACCTAAATTACCTAGAACCTGAAGTATCAGCTATTATGCTGCAAGGATTCTCTTAGAATGGTGATCTATGTATTTCAGAATTACACTGTACAGTCCATGTGGGGAACTCAACTTCTTGGTTTAAACTGAGCTTTTTATTTATTTAATTTATTTTTATTATTATTATTATTTTTTATTTTTTTCTTCTGTTTATGGTTGTTTAAAATGTATGTATTGAGAGACGCAATGAGGGAGATGGGGTGAGAGAAGCACTGAGCGGGGAGAGGAAAATGGTGTGTGTGTGTGTACGTGCGTGCATACGGATATGTGTAAGTGAGTGCTGTTTTTTTTGCCTTGTCTTTGTTGTTGTATCTCTTAATATGGGTGAAAATTGTGAAACTCCAATAAAAAAATACTGTTACAAAAAAAAACTGTTTGAATGATGTCTGTGAGTATAACAGAACTCATATGGCTGGCAAAAACCTGAGAAGAATCCAACCAGGAAGTGGGAAATCTGAGAATTGTAGTTCTTCTTTTGAATCCCTATCGATACTACAGTGTCTGTGGGGTCACGTTGCACTTCCTAAGGCTTCCATGGGCTGTCAACAGCCTTTAGAAACATGTTTCATCATTCTCCTGTTACTGGGCAGAGAATAGTAGCTCAGTCAATGAGTGGACTGCCTATGGACAAAGGGCTTGGGTATGTGCAAACCTGCGAGCGTGCCGTTCCTTCTTTTTCTCCTGGAATGAATACGCTATTGTCCGGTTGGAATATTATCGATGTTTTATCTTAAAAAGACCCTAAGGATTGATTGTAAACAACGTTTGACATGTTTCTACGACCGGTAATGGAACATTTTGACTTTTCGTGTCCTGATTTACGCTCGCGCGTTATGCCTTTGGATAGTGATCTGAACGCACGAACAAAACGGAGGTATTTGGACATAAATATGGACTATTTCGAACAAAATAAACATTTATTTTGGAAGTAGGAGTCCTCGGAGTGCATTCTGACGATGATCAGCAAAGGTAAGAGAATATTTATAATACTAATTCAGAGTTTTGTTGATGCCAGAACCTGGCGGGTAGCTGTATAGCTTGCTTCGATGGCTGAGCTATGTACTCAGAATATTGAACAATGTGCTTTCTCCGTAAAGTTATTTTGAAATCTGACAAAGCAGTTGCATCAAGGAGTAGTGTATCTATAATTCTTTCAATAACTGTTGTAAATTTTATCAACGTTTATGATGAGTATTTTTGTAAATTGATTTGCACATTCACCGGGAGTTTTGGTGGGAATACATTTTCTGAACATTACGCGCCAATGTAAAATGCTGTTTTTGGATATAAATATGAACTTTATCGAGCAAAACATACATTTATTGTATAACATGAAGTCCTATGAGTGCCATCTGATGAAGATCATCAAAGGTTAGTGAATATTTTAGCTGTACCTTTGGTTTTTGTGATGCATGTCCTTGCTTGGAAAATGGCTGTGTGGTTTTTCTTGTGAAGTTTATGCCCTAACATAATCTAATTTTATGCTTTCGCCGTAAAGCCTTTTTGAAATCAGACAATGTGGTTAGATTAACGAGAGTCTTATCTTTAAAATGGTGTAAAATAGTTGATTGTTTGAGAAAATTTAATTATGAGATTTTTGCTGTTTTGTATTTTGTGCCATGCTATTTCACTGGCTGTTGAATAGTGTGTCCCGGAGGTGGGACGGTAGCGTCCCACGTAGCCCTGAGAAGTTAAACAAATGAAAATATATTTTATATTGAGATTCTTCACAGTAGCCACCCTTTGCCTTGATGACAGCTTTGCACACTCTTGGCATTGTCTCAACCAGCTTCATGAGGTAGTCACCTGGAATGCATTTCAATTAACAGGTGTGCCTTGTTAAAAGTTCATTTGTGGAATTTCTTTCCTTAATGCGTTTGAGCCAGTCAGTTGTGTTGTGACAAGCTATACAGAAGATATCCCTATTTGGTAAAAGACAAAAAGTCCATATTATCAAATAAGCAAAGAGAAACGACAGTCCATCATTACTTTAAGACATGAATGTCAGTCAATCCGGAACACTGCAAGAACTTGTGTGGACACCTGCTCGACAAACATCTCATTACAAAATGATGGGGATTAAAATGGAGTTGGTCCCCCTTTGCTGCTATAACAGCCTCCACTCTTCTGGGAAGGCTTTTCACCTGATGTTGGAACATTGCTGCGGGGATTTGCTTCCATTCAGCCACAAGAGCATTAGTGAGGTTGGGCACTGATGTTGAGCGATTAGGCCTGGCTTGCAGTCTGCGTTCTAATACATCTCAAAGGTGTTCGATGGGGTTGAAGTCAGGGCACTGTGCAGGCCAGTCAAGTTCTTCCACACCGATCATCGACAAACCATTTCTGAAAAGATATCGCTTTGTGCATGGGGGCATTGTCATGCTGAAACAGGAAAGGGCGTTCCCCATACTCTTGCCACAAAGTTGGAAGCACAGAATCGTCTAGAATGTCATTGTGCTGTAGTGTTAAGTTTTCCCTTCACTGGAACTAAGGGGCCTAGCTCAAATCATGAAAATCAGCCTAGACCATTATTCCTCCTCCAGCAAACTTTACAGTTGGCACTATGCATCAGGGCAGGTAGTGTTCTCCTGGCATCCACCAAACCCGGATGTATCTGTCGAACTGCCAGATGGTGAAGCATGATTCATTACTCCAGAGAATGCATTTCTACTGCTCCAGAGTCCAATGGCGGCAAGCTTTACACCACTCCAGTGGACACTTCGCATTGAGGCTGCTCGGCCATGGAAACCCATTTCATGAAGCTCACGACTAACAGTTATTTTGCTGACATTTCTTCCAGAGGCAGTTTGGAACTCGTTAGTGAGTGTTGCAACTGAGGACAGAAACAGCCATATCCAAGTATCCTGGAAGGATATTGACCTCATCCCGAGTATCCTGGAAGGATATTGAACTCATCCCATCAGTAGAGGATGCTTGGTTTCTCTTCAAAAGTTCTTTCCTCACCATCATAAATATCAAATCAAATTCAAATCAAATAAAATGTATTTATATAGCCCTTCTTACATCAGCTGATATCTCAAAGTGCTGTACAGAAACCCAGCCTAAAACCCCAAACAGCAAGCAATGCAGGTGTAGAAGCATGGTGGCTAGGAAAAACTCCCTAGAAAGGCCAAAACCTAGGAAGGAACCTAGAGAGGAACCAGGCTATGAGGGGTGGCCAGTCCTCTTCTGGCTGTGCCGGGTGGAGATGATAACAGCACTTGGCCAAGATGTTAAAATGTTCATAAATGACCAGCATGGTCAAATAATAATAATCATAGTAGTTGTCGAGGGTGCAACAAGTCAGTAACACAGAGTATCTCTACCGCTCCTGCTGTCTCCAGAGAGTTGAAAACAGCAGGTCTGGGACAGGTAGCACGTCCGGTGAACAGGTCAGGGTTCCAGCAGGTCTGGGACAGCAGGTCTGGGACAGGTAGCACGTCCGGTGAACAGCTCAGGGTTCCATAGCCACAGGCAGAACAGTTGGAACTGGAGCAGCAGCACAGCCAGGTGGACTGGGGACAGCAAGGAGTCATCAAGCCAGGTAGTCCTGAGGCATGGTCCTAGGGCTCAGGTCCTCCGAGAGAGAGAAAGAAAGAAAGAGAGAAAGAGAGAATTAGAGAGAGCATATTTAAATTCACACAGGACACCGGAAAAGACAAGAGAAATACTCCAGATGTGACAGACTGACCCTAGCCCCCCGACACATAAACTACTGCAGCATAAATACTGGAGGCTGAGACAGGAGGGGTCAGGAGACACTGTGGCCCCATCCGATGAAACCCCCGGACAGGGCCAAACAGGTAGGATATAACCCCACCCACTTTGCCAAAGCACAGCCCCCACACCACTAGAGGGATACCTCCAACCACCAACTTACCATCCCGAGACAAGGCCGAGTATAGCCCACAAAGATCTCCGCCACAGCACAACACAAGGGGGGGCGCCAACCCAGACAGGAAGACCACGTCAGTGACTCAACCCACTCAAGTGATGCACCCCTCCCAGGGACGGCATGGAAGAACACCAGTAAGCCAGTGACTCAGCCCCTGTAATAGGGGTAGAGGCAGAGAATCCCAGTGGAGAGAGGGAAAACCGGCCAGGCAGAGACAGCAAGGGCGTTTCGTTGCTCCAGCCTTTCCGTTCACCTTCACACCCCTAGGCCAGACTACACTTAATCATAGGACCTACTGAAGAGATGTGTCTTCAGTAAAGACTTAAAGGTTGAGACTGAGTCTGCGTCTCTCACATGGGTAGGCAGACTATTCCATAAAAATGGAGCTCTATAGGAGAAAGCCCTGCCTCCAGCTGTTTGCTTAGATATTCTTGGGACAATTAGGAGGCCCGCGTCTTGTGACCGTAGCGTACGTGTAGGTATGTATGGCAGGACCAAATCGGAAAGATAGGTAGGAGCAAGCCCATGTAATGCTTTGTAGGTTAGCAGTAAAACTTTGAAATCAGCCCTTGCATTAACAGGAAGCCAGTGTAGGGAGGCTAGCACTGGAGTAATATGATCAATTTTTTTGGGTTCTAGTCAGGATTCTAGCAGCCGTATTTAGCACTAACTGAAGTTTATTTAGTGCTTTATCCGGGTAGCCGGAAAGTAGAGCATCGCAGTAATCCAACCTAGAAGTAACAAAGGCATGGATTAATATTTCTGCGTCATTTTTGGACAGAAAGTTTCAGATTTTTGCAATGTTATGTAGATGGAAAAAAGCTGTCCTTGAAACAGTCTTGATATGTTCTTCAAAAGAGAGATCAGGGTCCAGAGTAACGCTGAGGTCCTTCACAGTTTCATTTGAGACGACTGTACAACCATCCAGATTAATTGTCAGATTCAACAGAAGATCTCTTTGTTTCTTGGGACCTAGAACAAGCATCTCTGTTTTGTCCGAGTTTAAAAGTAGAAAGTTTGCAGCCATCCACTTCCTTATGTCTGAGACACAGGCTTCTAGCGAGGGCTATTTTTGGGGCTTCACCATGTTTCATTGAAATGTACAGCTGTGTGTCATCCGCATAGCAGTGAAATTTAACATTATGTTTTCGAATGACATCCCCAAGAGGTAAAATATATAGTGAAAACAATAGTGGTTCTAAAACGAAACCTTGAGGAACACCGAAATTTACAGTTGATTTGTCAGAGGACAAACCCTTCACAGAGACAAACTGATATCTTTCCGACAGATAAGATCTAAACCAGGCCAGAACTTGTCCATGTAGACCAATTTGGGTTTCCAATCTCTCCAAAAGTATGTGGTGATCGATGGTATCAAAAGCAGCACTAAGATCTAGGAGCACGAGGACAAATGCAGAGCCTCGGTCTGACGTCATTAAAAGGTAATTTACCACCTTCACAAGTGCAGTCGCGGTGCTATGATAGGGTCTAAAACCAGACTGAAGCGTTTCGTATACATTGTTTGTCTTCAGGAAGGCAGTGAGTTGCTGCGCAACAGCTTTTTCTAAAATTTTTGAGAGGAATGGAAGATTCGATATAGGCCGATAGTTTTTTATAATTTCTGGGTCAAGATTTGGCTTTTCAAGAGAGGTTTTATTACTGCCACTGTTAGTGAGTTTGGTACACATCCGGTGGATAGAGAGCCGTTTATTATGTTCAACATAGGAGGGCCAAGCACAGAAAGCAGCTCTTTCAGTAGTTTAGGTGGAATAGGGTCCAGTATGCAGCTTGAAGGTTTAGAGGCCATGATTATTTTCATCATTGTGTCAAGAGATATAGTACTAAAACACTTTAGTGTCTCCCTTGATCCTAGGTCCTGGCAGTATTGTGCAGACTCATTACAACGGAGCTTTGGAGGAATACGCAGATTTAAAGAGGAGTCCGTAATTTGCTTTCTAATGATCATGATCTTTTCCTCAAAGAAGTTTATGAATTCATTACTGCTGAATTGAAAGCCATCCTCTCTTGGGGAATGCTGCTTTTTTGTTAGCTTTGCGACAGTATCAAAAATACATTTCGGATTGTTCTTATTTTCCTCAATTAAGTTGGAAAAATAGGATGATCGAGCAGCAGTGAGGGCTCTTCGATACTGCACGGTACTGTCTTTCCAAGCTAGTCGGAAGACTTTCAGTTTGGTGTGGCGCAATTTCCATTCCAATTTTTTGGAAGCTTGCTTCAGAGCTCATGTATTTTCTGTATACCAGGGAACTAGTTTCTTATGACAAATGTTTTTAGTTTTTAGGGGTGCAACTGCATCTAGGGTATTGCGCAAGGTTAAATTGAGTTCCTCAGTTAGGTGGTTAACTGTTTTTTGTCCTCTGACGTCCTTGGGCAGGCAGAGGGAGTCTGGAAGGGCATCAAGGAATCTTTGGGTTGTCTGAGAATTTATAGCACGACTTTTAATGTTCCTTGGTTGGGGTCCGAGCAGATTATTTGTTGCGATTGCAAACGTAATAAAATGGTGGTCCGATAGTCCAGGATTATGAGGAAAAACATTAAGATCCACAACATTTATTCCATGGGACAAAACTAGGTCCAGAGTATGACTGTGGCAGTGAGTAGGTCCAGAGACATGTTGGACAAAACCCACTGAGTCGATGATGGCTCCGAAAGCCTTTTGGAGTGGGTCTGTGGACTTTTCCATGTGAATATTAAAGTCACCAAAAATTAGAATATTATCTGCGATGACTACAAGGTCCGGTAGGAATTCAGGGAACTCAGTGAGGAACGCTGCATATGGCCCAGGAGGCCTGTAAATAGTAGCTATAAAAAGTGATTGAGTAGGCTGCATAGATTTCATGACTAGAAGCTCAAAAGACGAAAACGTCGTTGTTGTTTGTTTTTTTGTAAATTGAAATTTGCTATCGTAAATGTTAGCAACACCTCCGCCTTTGCGGGATGCGCGGGGGATATGGTCACTAGTGTAACCAGGGGGTGAGGCCTCATTTAACACAGTAAATTCATCAGGCTTAAGCCATGTTTCAGTCAGGCCAATCACATCAAGATTATGATCAGTGATTAGTTCATTGACTATAACTGCCTTTGAAGTGAGGGATCTAACATTAAGTGGCCCTATTTTGAGATGTGAGGTATCACAATCTCTGTCAATAATGGCAGGGATGGAGGAGGTTTTTATACTAGTGAGATTGCTAAGGCGAACACCACCATCTTTAATTTTTCCCAACCTAGGTCGAGGCACAGACACGGTCTCAATTGGGATAGCTGAGCTGACTACACTGACTGTGCTAGTGGCAGACTCCACTAAGCTGGCAGGCTGGCTAACAGCCTGCTGCCTGGCCTGCACCCTATTTCATTGTGGAACTAGAGGAGTTAGAGCCCTGTCTATGTTCATAGATAAGAGGAGAGCACCCCTCCAGCTAGGATGGAGTCCGTCACTCCTCAACAGGCTAGGCTTGGTCCTGTTTGTGGGTTAGTCCCAGAAAGAGGGCCAACTATCTACAAATTCTATCTTTTGGGAGGGGCAGAAAACAGTTTTCAACCAGCGATTGAGTTGTGAGACTTTGCTGTAGAGCTCATCACTCCCCCTAACTGGGAGGGGGCCAGACACAATTACTCGATGCCGACACATCTTTCTAGCTGATTTACACGCTGAAGCTATGTTGCGCTTGGTGACCTCTGACTGTTTCATCCTAACATCATTGGTGCCGACTTGGATAACAATATCTCTATACTCGCCAGTTTTAGCTTTAGCCAGCACCATCTTTAGATTAGCCTTAACGTCGGTAGCCCTGCCCCCTGGTAAACAGTGTATGATCGCTGGATGATTCGTTTTAAGTCTATTACTGCGGGTAATGGAGTCGCCAATGACTAGGGTTTTCAATTTGTCAGAGCTAATGGTGGGAGGCTTTGGCGTCTCAGACCCCATAACGGGAGGAGTAGAGACCAGAGAAGGCTCGGCCTCTGACTCCGACTCGCTTAATGGGGAGAACCGATTGAAAGTTTCTGTCGGCTGAATAAGCAACACCGGTTGAGCATTCCTACAGCGTTTCCCTCCAGAAGCCATGAGAAAGTTGTCCGGCTGCGGGGACCGTGCGAGGGGGTTTATACTAACGTTACTATCTGTACTTACTGGTGGCACAGACGCTGTTTCATCCTTTCCTACACTGAAATTGCCCTTGCCTAATGATTGCGTCTGAAACTGGGCTTGCAGCACAGCTATCCTCGCCGTAAGGCGATCGTTCTCCTGTATATTATGGGTACAACGACTGCAATTAGAAGGCATCATGTTAATGTTACTTAGCTTCGGCTGTTTGAAGTCCTGACGAACCATGTCCAGATAAAACCTCTGGGATGAAAAAGTTGAGTGAGGGAAAAACTAAAAATACATGGTAATCAAAAAGTAAAAACCGTGAAGTAGTCAGGTAGTGTCACGTTCTTCGTCGTGTTGAGGAAAGGAGGACCAAAATGCAGCGGGATTGTGGACACTCATGTTTATTACTAATAAAACATGTAAGGTATCCACTTGAGAAAAACAAAACAACAAACAATACTCACAACGGCAACAGTGTGGCAGGCTCAAACAAACACAGTGCACATAACAATCTCCCACAAAAGACACATACAAACACACCCTAATATATGGGACTCTCAATCAAAGGCAAATGGACAACACCTGCCTTCAATTGAGAGTCCCAACCCCAATTGACCACACATAGACATACAACAGCTAGATCAATCATAGACATACATAACAAGGAACAGTGCCCAATAACCCCGGAATACACAAATCAAATCCCCTACAAACAAACACACCACCCCGAATACCATAAAACGAATACCCTCTGCCACGTCCTGACCAAACTACAATACCAATTAACCCTTAGACTGGCCAGGACGTGACAGGTAGCAAAGTAAGATTGGCAACAAAACGCACAGCAGCACGTAAACAAGTCTGTAAGTTGTGACCGGAAACCGGAAGTCAAACAAAATCTAATCAAACACTTCATGTGAGCCCATCAGCTCATGTTGCGCATGCCCCGTTAAAAAAATTTAGAACTAAGAACAGGTATAGCCCTTGATTCACCCCAGACTTGACTGCCTTTGACCAGCACAAAAACATCCTGTGGCGGTCTGCATTAGCATCGAATAGCCGCCACGATATGCAACTTTTCGGGGAAGTCAGGAACGAATATACTCAGTCAGTTAAGCCAGTTAAGGCTAGCTTTTTCAAACAGAAATTTGTTTCCTGTAGCACTAATTCCAAAAGGTTTTGGGACGCTGTAAAGTCCATGGAGAATGAGAGCACCTCCAACCAGCTGCCCACTGCAATGAGGCTAGGAAACACTGTCACTACCGATAAAGCTATGATAATCGAGAATTTCAATAAGCATTTTTCTACGGCTGGCCATGCTTTCCACCTGGCTACCCCTACCCCAGCCAACAGCTCTGCAGAAACTTTCTCAAGCCGCCCCCGCATCTCCTTCACCCAAATCCAGATAGCTGATGTTCTGAAAGAGCTGCAAAATCTGGATCCCTACAAATCAGCTGGGCTAGACAATCTGGACCCTCTCTTTCTAAAATTATCTGCCAAAATTGTTGCAACCCCTATTACTAGCCTATTACACCTCTCTTTCGTATCATCTGAGATCTCCAAAAATTGGAAAGCTGCCACGGTTATCCCCCTCTTCAAAGGGGGAGACACTCTAGACCCAAACTGTTATAGACCTATATCCATCCTGCCCTGATCTGTTAACAAACAGATCACCGACCATTTCGAATCCCACCGTACCTTCATCAGTAAGCAATCTGGTTTCCGAGCAGGTCATGGGTGCACCTCAGCGACGCTCAAACGATATCATAACCGCCATCTTCCTCGACCTGGCCAAGGCATTCGACTCTGTCAATCACTGCATTCTTATCGGCAGACTCAATAGCCTTGGCTTCTCAAATGACTGCCTCGCCTGGTTCACCAACGACTTCTCAGATAGAGTTCAGTGTGTCAAATTGGAGGGCCTGTTGTCCGGACCTCTGGCAGTCTCCATGGGGGTGCCACAGGGTTCAATTCTCGGGCCGACTCTTTTCTCTGTATATATCAATGATGTCGCTCTTGCTGCTGGTGATTGATTCTCTGATCCACCTCTATACAGACGACAGCATTCTGTATACATCTGGCCCTTCTTTGGACACTGTGCTGACCTCCAAACGAGCTTCAACGCCATACAACGCTCCTTCCATGGCCTCCAACTGCTTTTAAATGCTAGTAAAACGAAGTGCATGCTCTTCAACCGATTGCTGCCCTCACCCGCCCGCACGACTAGCATCACTACTTTGGACTGTTCTGACCTAGAATATGTAGACAACTACATATACCTAGGTGTCTGGTTAGACTGTAAACTCTCCTTCCAGACTCACATCAAGCATCTCCAATCTAGAATTAAATCTAGAATCGGCTTCATATTTCGCAACAAAGCCTCCTTCACTCATGCTGCCAAACATACCCTCGTAAAACTGACTGTCCTACCCATCCTTGACTTCGGCGATGTCATTTACAAAATAGCCTCCAACACTCTACTCAGCAAACTGGATGTAGTCTATCACAGTGCCTTCTGTTTTGTCACCAAAGCCCCATATACTACCCACCACTGCGACCTGTATGCTCTCGTTGGCTGGCCCTCACTACATATTCATCGCCAAACCCAGTGGCTTCAGGTAATCTATAAGTCTTTGCTAGGTAATCCCCGCCTTATCTGAGCTCACTGGTCACCATAGCAACACACACCCGTAGCACGCTCCAGCAGGTATATTTCACTGGTCATCCCCAAAGCCAACACTTCCTTTCGCCGACATTCCTTCCAGTTCTCTGCTGCCAATGACTGGAACGAATTGCAAAAATCACTGAAGCTGGTGTCATATCTCCCTCTCTAATTTTCAGCATCAGCTGTCAGAGCAGCTTACCGATCACTGTACCTGTACACAGCCAATCTGTAAATTGCCCACTCAACTACCTCATCCCCATATTATTACTCACCCTCTTGCTCTTTTGCACCCCAGTATCTCTACTTGCACATCATCATCTGCACATCTATCACTCCAGTGTTAATGCTAAATTGTAATTATTTCACCTCTATGGCCTATTTATTGCCTACCTCCCTACTCTTCTACATTTGCACACACTGTACAGTTGAAGTCGGAAGTTTACATACACCTTAGCCAAATACATTTAAACTAATTTTTTCACAATTGCTGACATTTAATTCTTGTAAAAATGTCCTGTCTTAGGTCAGTTAGGATCACCACTTTATTTTAATAACGTGAAATGTCAGAATAATAGTAGAGAGTAGTTTATGTCCGTTTTTATTTCTTTCATCACATCCCGAGTGTGTCAGAAGTTGACAAACACTCAATTAGTATTTGGTAGCATTGCCTTGAAATTGTTTAACTTGGGTCAAATGTGTCGGGTAGCTTTCCACAAGCTTCCCACAATAAGTTTGGTGAATTTTGGCCCATTCCTCCTGACAGAGCTGGTGTAACTGAGTCAGGTTTGTAGGCCTCCTTGCTCGCACATGCTTTTTCAGTTCTGCCTACACATTTTCTATAGGATTGAGGTCAGGGCTTTGTGATGGCCACTTCAATACCTTGACTTTGTTGTCCTTAAGTAAATGAGAACTTGTTCTCAACTGGCCTAGGTAGCCTAGTGGTTAAAAGCATGGGGCCAGTAACCAAAAGGTCACTGGTTCAAATCTCCTAGCTGATGAGGTGAAAAATATGTTGATGTGCCCTTAACCAAGGCACTTAACCATAATTGCGCTGGATAAGAGCATTTGCTAAATGACTAAAATGTCAATCTCTATCCTAATGAACTGCATGGTTTCCCAAGTCATAGTGGGAGGACACCATACCATCACGGGACTCCAAGATTACTTAGATATGATGGTTATTTTATCAATATTTGAGCATAAAGGCATTTCTCGCATAATTAATTTTACTCACATGAAAAGATCTGACTGCATTTATTTATTTTTATAGAGTATGATTTTACTCACATAAAAACTGTAGATGGAAACGTGGTAAGTGACAATTATTTGTACAATTCAATGGATGTTTTGTGCACAAAGGTGATGACTAAAGTGTTTTTTTAGGATATTTCAAATCTGATATCTTTATGTGGCAATCTGTGGAATTTGTATTTCTGGGCCGAACGTCAGTTAAACTGCAGTACGGAAGTAAGACTGTACGAAAGGTCGAAATCGTGCTTCGAGACCGGAACCCTGGCAGCTTGGATGAAACTCTGAAAGTGCGTTTACTTTTCGACCACGTTCAGCGGAAGTGCGGGAGTTTCTCCTGTTTTAGACGCGGGTAGTCTATGGCCGTGTTCGAGAGGATCGAACCCGCAATGTATCATGGGTGAAATTTTGAATGACTGACTGATCTACAAAGCAGAACGAGTCATTATTTATCATGCAAGGTGATTTGTAGATCAGTCATTCGGCAGTCGCTTGCGGTCGTTATGATGCTCTCGTAAACGGCCGATTTAAAGCGTGTCTTGGCACGTTGAACACCAGTTTCTCACTTCAAGTCCGACAGACAACTCTTCCAGCATATAAACTCTCTCTAAAGGTGAGCTATTTAGAAAAACGTACTTAACTTTTTGAAATATACAATTCATGTAAAGTATTTTATGGTCATCTCAAATGATTTTTGTTCTAATTTTCTCTCAGAATCATGGACTTCGATTTAGCAGACGCTCTCCCGAGGTAGGTTGTCTAAATTGATTTCTGAGGAATACTGTATCAATCGCCGTTCTTACACTATGTTTTTTGTTTGAATTTATTTATTACCCTTCCGGTAAATATATATAGCCTACAGTAAAATATATCCTAATCAAGATGACACAAATAAATCATTACCTAAAAAGGGAAATTTGATAGTGCTCCATGTTTTGGACTTTTAAATGAATGATATATAGCCATTGATTCTTGCAGAATATAACTGCCTCGCGAGATTTGTTCAACTGTCTAACCTCTTCAGAACCCAAAATATAGCTTGTTTTACGCCATTGTTTGTAAACAATGTAATTGTAAACAAACACTGTATGGTTCAATATATCATTTTGATATCATGTCAGTCCATGCATCCATAGCTCTGTCTATGAATTTGAGGATGGTTACATTTCTCCAGCCCCATCCCTCAGCTTTGTTATTGCTTGAACGACAGATTGCCTATTTCCAATTTGCTGGTGTATATGCAGTTTTCACAAACCTAGTTTGTCTAGTTCTTTTTTTTACGTTTTTAGAAATGGTTAGACCCACCTCCTATACAAAAATAGCTTGTTTATCTGAGCTTGAATAGGAAGATGGCGTTTTAGGCTAACATCTTTAGTTTTTTTCTCTGCAGCTCATGTTCAAGTATGGAGTTTGAAACCGAATACCACCTGCCTGATGCGAAGGTAAGACATTTTGTTAACCTTGCATAAAAAAGAATGGCAAGCGCCACAAGGATTAGGATACACCAGCTGTAGACTTTAGACGGAGCATCACAAATGTAGGGTGAGGACCAAAAAGAGGACCATAAAGAGGACCAAAAAAGGTACTCTTTGATATTAAATTGCCTTATGTGGTGGCATGTTCAACAGAAAAAAATCATAGTGATTTTTTTTTCTTCTACATGAACTCTCATTCTGATTACGTGTGTGTGTGTGTGTAGAGTGGACCAGAGATGGAGCGCTGTGGGCTGCACGCGGGCCTGAGCCTCGACTTGGAGGTTATCCTACAGCATCGGGGAGGCATGAGACAGGTGGCTCACCTGGTGATTGCGCTGCATAGGATGAAAAACCCCTTCCAGAAGTCCGACTCCACACGCACTCCCATGGACATGGAGGGCACCGACGAGCAGTTTTGCAGCATCATCATGGATAACCTGGTGGAAGGTGCCTAGGCTGCCGTGCCGTTTCATTTACATTTTGTCAATTCTGGAACTAAACTGAAATTCATTTTCCACATTTTCCTCATAATATGAATGAAATTTACCCCTAACCCTGGACTCTATACTCTTTGATTATACTGTACTGCTTTTCAGTTATTTTAGGCCCAGTTCCCTAAACAATTCAATTGATTGACGGTCCTTGTCCTGTGTCTCCACCCTTTCTCCCCCCCCCCCCCCCCTTCTGTTTTCCCCCTCCACGGCCCCCTCCCTCCTCTGTGTAGAGTGTGTGATGGTCCCGATCCAGGAGCCAATGGGAGCGGTGACCAAAAAGGAAAAGGGGACCTTTGAGCAGATTGGCAGCCCCGAGCAGTATAGCCTGTGTGACCATCACCAGAAGAGCCTGGTTTACTGCCACAGAACCATGGAGCTGAAGGCTGTCACAATCCAGGGAGGCAACAACCGGAGAGGTAGGCTAACTGCCAAACTACACCGCAAGCATTCTGTAAGCTTTGTTTTTAGCAGCCTTTAGCAAAATCGGCAACATCATAGATGAGTGTTTAAAAATGACAAAAATAGTGAAGATGCCCTTTAACTCGTTCTCTCTCATTCTCAGCGAGGTTCAACCTCTCCAAGTATAGTAATGCCAGCACCACCACCACCAATCAGGCCCTGCCAGTTGTCTTAGGGATAGACAAATGGAAACTCTCCTGCTCCAAGCAGACAGACAGCGCAACTCCTGTCCTACAGTTGGAGGTCAGTCTCTCACTTACTCACCCACTTACTCACCCACTTACTCACCCACTTACTCAGTCACATGCAGGTACTTACTCACATTTATCACTCAAACCCACACACACTTACCTCACCGCATCATCCTAATCCTTTTCTTCTCTCTCTCTCTCTCTCTCTCTCTCTCTCTTTCTCTCTCAGTGCTGTGAGGACCAGTTAACAACCATCAGGGCTCACGAAAAAACAGTTCGCTTCCTCTTCTACAAGAATACCACTGGCTTCTCCCTGACCACCTTCGAGTCGGCCATGTACCCCGGCTGGTTCATCAGCACCTCACCGGAGCCAAGCCAGCCCATAGAGATGTGTCAGAAACAGGATGCCAGAAAGCTCATCAACTTCATGGTCAAAAACTAAACACACACAATCTGTCCCCATAGTGTATGTACCACGTACAACCAGAGAGAGAGTGCAGGGTGAATCTGAGAAGATAGACCGACTGATATTGTAGAGGAGTTGAATGTTGAATTGATAGAGCTCTGCTTTTCTCAAACTCAAAACAGCGTTACATTGTGTGGTAACTAACTACTTCCTTAAACCACCACCAATGTTTATTGAAAGTGGTTTGGTTGTAGTGAGGGTGCTTGACCAGCAGATGGTGCTGTGTTTATTCTCTCTTCTGCAGTATTGTGTTTTACCTCAGAAGCTATCTTTTTTTTTTTTTTTCATTAGTCCATTGTTGATACCGGCAGTATTTCTGTATTTTGAAAGTTATAAACTTTATTGCTGACATGAAAATGTTTTGGGGACTATATCAACAATAGACTAATGAAACAAATACCAAAATATCGTTATTTGGTGGAGTTTTTCTTTTACTCTTTCAGGGAAGGCCCAGTTAGAACTGATTGCTCTGTAGGATGCATACATTACACAGGATCAATAAGACATTGGTCTAGCTTCGCAATGTTTTAGTCACAGATGTAAATGTTCAAAGTGTTACATAAAAAAAAAGTAAATTCATATTGAATTCTTTATCTTATGGCTACAGTGCTAAGTATAAAATGCATATATTACACTAGAGTAGAAAAGACTAGAATTGTTAATTTATTTGTTCTACTTTTTGTACTGTCTTGGATACAAGTCCTTTTTGAAAATGACTCTGTTTGTACTCTGACTGAATGATCTGCTTCAAATCAGTGAAGAGATTTTATTTTTGTATTTCCTATTAGGATGTGAATCATTACTTTTCATTGTCTAACATTGCAGATGTCATTTTTATTTGAAGCATTTATCGACATTGAAATTGTGCCTTTTTAGTGCTATTTAGTTTTTTCTATAGGAATGCCAGTCAATCATCACTTTTCTCATTTTACGATTAACTTAGTTTTTATCTCATAAGCTAACATTGAACATAAACAGCTAACATCAACTAATATGTAACACACAATGTTCTTTGTCTTTTAGCGCAAATATTGTTGTTTTTCAATTCTTCAAAATGTACAGTACCATTCAAAAGTTTGGATTTGATTTAACACTTTTTTTTGGTTACTACATGATTCCATGTGTTATTTCATAGTTTTGATGTCTTCACTATTATTCTACATTGTAGAAATAAAGAAAAACCCTGGAATTAGTAGGTGGGTCCAAACTTTCGACTGGTGCTGTATATGTTTTAACATTTCAATGGTTATATGATGTATTTTACTGTATGTTGGAAATAAAGTGAATCTATTCAATGCCTTTGGAAGTTGTGATGTGAGAGCAGAACAGACAATAACATGAGGATGGACGGTCAACCTGAAACTCACAACACCTACCTAAGTTAGTGGAGAGTGGGGTAAGGTGAGAATTTTTGTTGCATTCAGCATCACTCCGTCAAGGGAAATATTTTATTCCTTCTGATAAAGATATCTACATTCAGTGCATTTGGAAAGTATTCAGACCCCTTGACTTTGTCCACATTTTGTTATGTTACCGCCTTATTCTAAAATTGGTTCAATTCTTTTTTCCCTCATCAATCTACACACAATACCCCATAATGACAAAGGGAAAACAAATAAATGACGTAAGTATTCAGACCCTTTGCTATGAGACTCGAAATTGAGCTCAGGTGCATCCTGTTTCTATTGATCATCCTTGAGATGTTCCTACAACTTGATTGGAGTCCACCTGTGGTAAATTCAATTGATTGGACATGATTTGGAAAGGCACACACCCGTCTATATAAGGTCCCAGAGTTGACAGTGCATGTCAGAGAAAAACCCAAGCTGTGAGGTCGAAGGAATTGTCCGTAGAGCGCCGAGACAGGCTTGTGTTGAGGCACAGATCTGGGGAAGGGTAACAACAAATGTCTGCAGCATTGAAGGTCCCCAAGAACACAGTGGCCTCCAACATAAATGGATGAAGTTTGGAACCACCAAGACTCTTTACTAGATCTTGCCGCCCGGCCAGACTGAGCAATTGGGGGAGAAGGGCCTTGGTCAGGGAGGTGAACAAGAACCCACTGGTTACTCTGGCAGAGCTCCAGAATTCCTCTGTGGAGATGAGAGAACCTTCCAGAATGATAACCATCTTTGCAGCAGTCCACCAATTAGGCCTTTATGGTAGAGTGGCCAGACGGAAGCCACTCCTCAGTAAAAGGCACATGACAGTCCGCTTGGAGTTTGTCTAAAGGCACCTAAAGGAGTTTCAGACCCTGAGAAACAAGATTCTCTGGTCTGATGAAACCAAGATTGAACTCTTTGACCTGAATGCCAAGCTTAACATCTGGAGGAAGCCTGGCACCATCATTACTGTGAAGCATGGTGGTGGCAGCATCATGCTATGGGGATGTTTTTCAGCGGCAGGGACTGCGAGACTAGTCAGGATCGAGCGCTCAGGACCTCAGACTGGGGGCGAAGGTTCACCTTCCAACAGTACAATGACCCTAAGCACAAAGCCAAGACAATGCAGCAGTGGCTTTGGGACAAGTCTCTGAATGTCCTTGAGTTGTCCAGCCAGAGCCTCGACTTGAACCCCATCTAACATCTCTGGAGAGACCTGAAGATAGATGTGCAACCTGACAGAGCTTGAGAGGATCTGCAGACGGAGATGGGAGAAACTCCCCAAGTACAAGTGTGCTAAGCTTGTAGTGTCATACCCAAGAAGACGTGAGGCTGTAATCGCTGCCAAAGGTGCTTCAACAAAGTACTGAGTAAAGCGTCTGAATGCTTATGTAAATGTGATATTTTTTTTATACATTTGCAAACATGTCTATAAACCTGTTTTTGCTTTGTCATTATGATGTATTGTGTGTAAATTGATGAGGAAAAAATACAATTGAATCTATTTTAGAATAAGGCTGTAATGTAACAAAATGTGGAGAATGTCAAGGGATCTGAATACTTTCCAAATACACTATATTTCAGGATGTTGTGTATCCCTGGAAATAATCTGAAATTTTGGAAATATTACAGTTTTTAAAACATAGCTTGTCCAAAAAAAGTAGTATATTGGATAAGTTGAGCCACGGGACAGGGTAAGTTAAGTGGCCTACAAATGTATGTACCGAATGAAAATTGAGCACTACCTTTTCAAAACGACATCTTTCTTTATTTCCCAAATACAATTAAACACAATCGCTTTTTTATCTTTTTAATCACTTTAAGCATCTTTTAACACCTAACAAACACTTTGTACTTAAACGCTTTTAACATATGCCAGGCCCTGCGATAAGCCTTGCAGTACACCTGGGAAGAAAGCACTTCAATTTGCTCAACTTGTCATTGGCTCAACCATTGGCTCAACTTACCCCATGGCCATTGGCAAATATTTTGACTACAAGGATGCTCTTTCATGCTAGGTTTAGGACCTCATATTGAAGCTAAAAGACTCCAACTGATGTATAGAACAATCTTTAAATGATCTACTTTGGTTTAGATAAAAGCATCGGGAAACCTCTAACACATTCATTTGACTTGCTGAAAATCAGTTTTCTGGACCTACATTGCTTAACACTTTTTCCGATGTGGTTTCTTCCTTCACATACTCCACGAAATGATGACCTCTTCCTAAATATTTGGTCAAATTATTCGTTTTGTATATGGTTTCCTAGAAACAAGTGTGGCTCAACTTACCCCTTTGGCTCAACTTACCCCACTCTCCCCTCGTGAGTTCTGAGTTGGTAATACTACTGTCAATAGATATTCAATCAGAAATATGCTAAGACAAACACATACATGAAACCTGGGCATGAATACAGCAGATTTACATACAGTCGTGGCCAAAAGTTTTGAGAATGACACAAATATTAATTTTCACAAAGTCTGCTGCCTCAGTTTGTATGATGGCAATTTGCATATACTCCAGAATGTTATGAAAAGTGATCAGATGAATTGCAATTAATTGCAAAGTCCCTCTTTGCCATGCAAATGAACTGAATCCCCCAAAAAACATTTCCACTGCATATCAGCCCTGCCACAAAAGGACCAGCTGACATCATGTCAGTGATTCTCTCGTTAGCACAGGTGTGAGTGTTGACGAGGACAAGGCTGGAGATCACTTTGTCATGCTGATTGAGTTCGAATAACAGACTGGAAGCTTCAAAAGGAGGGTGGTGCTTGGAATCACTGTTCTTCCTCTGTCAACCACGGTTACCTGCAAGGAAACACGTGCCGTCATCATTGCTTGGCACAAAAAGGGCTTCACAGGCAAGGATATTGCTGCCAGTAAGATTGCACCTAAATCAACCATTTAGCGGATCATCAAGAACTTCAAGGAGAGCGGTTCAATTGTTGTGAAGAAGGCTTCAGGGCATCCAAGAAAGTCCAGCAAGCGCCAGGACCTTCTCCTAAAGTTGATTCAGCGGCGGGATCGGGGCACCACCAGTACAGGGCTTGCTCAGGAATAGCAGCAGGCAGGTGTGAGTGCATCTGCACGCACATTGAAGCGAAGACTTTTGGAGGATGGCCTGGTGTCAAGAAGGGCAGCAAAGAAGCCACTTCTCTCCAGGAAAAACATCAGGGACAGACTGATATTCTGCAAATGGTGCAGGGATTGGACTGCTGAGGACTGGGGTAAAGTCATTTTCTCTGATGAATCCCCTTTGTAATTGTTTGCGGCATCCGGAAAAAAGCTTGTCCGGAAAAGACAAGGTGAGCGCTACCATCAGTCCTGTGTCATGCCAACAGTAAAGCATCCTGAGACCATTCATGTGTGGGGTTGCTTCTCAGCCAAGGGAGTGGGCTCACTCACAATTTTGCCTAAGAACACAGCCATGAATAAAGAATGGTACCAACACATCCTCCGAGAGCAACTTCTCCCAACCATCCAGGAACAGTTTGGTGACGAACAATGCCTTTTCCAGCATGATGGAGCACCTTGCCATAAGGAAAAAGTGATAACTAAGTGACTCGGGGAACAAAACATCGATATTTTGGGTCCATGGCCAGGAAACTCGCCAGACCTTAATCCCATCGAGAACTTGTGGTCAATCCTCAAGAGGCGGGTGGACAAACAAAAACCCACAAATTCTGACAAACTCCAAGCATTGATTATGCAAGAATGGGCTGCCATCAGTCAAATGTGGCCCAGCAGTTAATTGACAGCATGCCAGGGCAGATTGCAGAGGTCTTGAAAAAGAAGGGTCAACACTGCAAATATTGACTCTTTGCATCAACTTCATGTAATTGTCAATGAAAGCCTTTGACACTTATGAAATGCTTATAATTATACTTCAGTGTTCCATAGTAACATCTGACAAAAATATCTAAAGACACTGAAGCAGCAAACTTTGTGGAAATTAATATTTATGTCATTCTCAAAACTTTTGGCCACCACTGTACACACCGGCACAAGGGAGTGATTGACAATATGTATTAGGGACAGATACTCACTGTATGAAGGCACAATGACCATCCCTTTGCAAAAACACATCATTCAACTTGTCAAAGGCCTGATGATTAGTTGACAAATAGAATCTGTTGTGCTTGGCCGGGGCCACAACAAAAATATGTATTATTTGGTCGTTGGTACGCTAGTTTGCATGGGGATATCTCTGTAGGCCATGCGATTGGTTCCCGCCATGTGTGGCGATGTTGGGTGCTGTGTTGTAGCTGTACATAATGTATGTGGAATAGTAGAGAGAGGCAGGTTGTGAGGCGGTGTGCGGTTTTGGCTCTAGGAAGTAAAAATAGGACAGATTCATATCAGGGGTGGAGAGGGAATGCTAGAATGCAGACTGGGACTTTTTACGCTCTCAGGTCTGCATACCCCAAAAATCTGCTGTGTTACCACTAGACCAGGAGTAGGTGACCCTGTTCCTGGAGTGCCGCAGGTACTGCAGGATTTTGTCCCAACTAGGCAGCTGTCACGACTTCCACCGAAGGTGGCTCCTCTCCCTGTTTGGGCGGTGCTCGGCGGTCGTCGTCGCCGGCCTACTAGCTGCCACCGATCCCATTTACCTTTTTCGTTTAGCACTGTCTGGTTTGTCACACCTGTGTCTTGTTGTGTCTGATTCGGTGGGTTTAATTTTCCCCGCTGCAGGTTAGGCTGTGTGCGGGATTGTTACTAATTAGTACGGTAAGGGGTGCGTGCCTGCACCACGGGATTTTGTTTCGTTTTGTGAGGTATGTGTTTTTACCGTGGACATTTGTGTTCGCTAGATTTCGGAGTTTAGGTTTCTCCTCTGTGTGAACTGTGTTCCTATCCCTGTGGATGGATGATTCATTTCGTGCGGTTACCTTGTGTGTTTGTGCTGGGCCTTTGGGACCGCCTGTATTAAAATACATTTGTTTCCCTGGAACCCTTCTGCTCTCCTGCTCCTGATTCCACACACACACCCCTCTTGAAATAGGCTTGTTACAGCAGCACACTGAGAAACATAGTTCATTTATCATTTTGGTGATTGCCTAAATTCAACACACCTGGTCTTCCATGTCAGTTAAATCAAAAACATGAAGTACCTGCGCATTCCAGGACCAGCGTTGCCTATCCCTGCACTAGACACTGAACACAGAGAGAGAGAGAGAGAGAGAGAGAGAGAGAGAGAGAGAGAGAGAGAGAGAGAGAGAGAGAGAGAGAGAGAGAGAGAGGAGAGAGAGAGAGCGATGCTGTGTTACTATTAGACACTGAACACACAGAGAGAGAGTGTGAGAGAGAGAGAAAGATAGAAAGATGCTGTGTTACTATTAGACACTGAACACACAGAGAGAGATAGAGAAAGAAATATGCTGTGTTACAATTAGACATTGAACACAGAGAGAGAGAAAGATGCTGTGTTACAATTAGACACTGAACACACAGAGAAAGAGAGAGAGAGAGATGCTGTGTTACCATTAGACACTGAACACACAGAGAGAGAGAAAGATGCTGTGTTACAATTAGACACTGAACACACACAGAGAGAGAGAGAGAGGGAGAGAGAGAGAGAGAGAGAGAAAGAGAGAGACAGAGAGAGGGAGAGAGATGCTGTCTTACCATTAGATACTGAACACAGAGAGTGAGAGAGAGAGAGAGATGCTGAGTTACCATTAGACACTGAAAACAGAGAGAGAGAGAGAGAGAGAGAAAGAGAGATGCTGTGTTACAATTAGACAGAACACAGAGAGAGAGAGAGATGCAGTGTTACCATTAGACACTGAACATGACACTGGACACGGCTTCTCATCTGATGATACTCCCATCTGGTGATGTATGGGTGAATATGTTAGCACGAATACACACAGACACACACAAAGTCGTGTTTGTGTGGGTATGTATGAATCTCTCTCTCTGTGCGTGTGTGTGTGTGTGTGTGTGTGTGTGTGTGTGTGTGTGTGTGTGTGTGTGTGTGTGTGTGTGTGTGTGTGTGTGTGTGTGTGTGTGTGTGTGTGTGTGTGTGTGTGTGTGTGTGAAAAAACAAAACACAAATTTGACCAACTGGGGGTATTTTGTGAGTACCCACAAGGTCAAATGCTGTTTCTAGGGGGTTTAGGGTTAAGGTTAGAATAAGTGTTAGGGATAGAATTACGTTAAGGGTTAGGGTTGGAGCTAGGGTTAGTTTTAGGGTTAGGAGCTAGTGTTAGGGTTAAGGTTAAGTTTTTGGTCTAAGGTTAGGGTTAAGGTTAGGGTTAGGGTTAAGATTATGGTTAGGGTTAGGGAAAATAGGATTTTGAATGGGACTGAATTGTGTGTCCCCACAAAGTTAGCTGTACAAGACTATGTGAAGACTATGTGTGTGTGTTTGGGTGCGTGCGTGGATGCGTGCGTGCGTGCATGCGCGTCTGTGTGTTCATGCATGAGCGTGTATGCCTCTGCCATGCAGATTCCGGTTACATGGCAAAACAAGCTAAATATAGCCCAGCAGCCTGGCATCACAGCAGGATCACCACTTCCTCTTGCAAGCATAGGATCCCACCGTCATGCTACTCCCTCCCTTCCTCATGCTACTCCCTCCCTCCCTCTCTCTCCCTCTGTCCATCATGGTACTCCCTCACTCCCACCTTCTCACTCTCTCACTCACACCCTCTCTCTTGCTCTCATTTGTCATGCAACTCTTTCCTTCTCTCGCTCTCTCTCCCTCGCTCCCTCATTCCCCCCCTCTCAAGCCGCCCTGTTTGTGCGCATGCTCAGAGGGTTTCCTCTCTGGGTCGCTAGAGAAGCAGAGCTGGTTGCCCATAGCAGCAGTAGAATGATCAAGTACAGTATAATCGGTACAGTTGGTAAATGGACAAGTACAGTGCCTTGCAAAAGTATTCATCCCTCTTGCCGTTTTTCCTATTTTGTTGCATTACAACCTGTAATTTAAATAGATTTTTATTTGGATTTCATGTAATGAACATACACAAAATAGTCAAAATCTGTGAAGTGAAATGAAAAAAAAACCTTGTTTAAAAAAATGCAAAAAAGTAAAAAACAGTAAAGTGGTGCGTGCATATGTATTCACCCCATTTGCTATGAAGCTCCTAAATAAGATCTGGTGCAACCAATTACCTTCAGAAGTCACATAATTAGTTAAAAGTTAGTGTGCAATCTAAGTGTCACATGATCTGTCACATGATCTCAGTATATATATATATATATATATATATATATATATATATACACCTGTTCTGAAAGGCGTCAGAGTCTGCAACACCACTAAGCAAGGGGCTCCACCAAGCAAGCGGCAGTACAGTACATTTCTTGCGAGACATGGTCCTCCTCCTGTTTTTTAACCAGCTCATGTTTAAATGAATACAATACGTAAAAACATGGCTGCAGATACAACTCATCACTATAACTGTGGCACTCTGCCCTAGACATTTAGTTTGCCTCTCTGTTGTGCTGTCTATCTGTCTCAGTATCTTCTCTGCTGTCACATTGTGCTTATTATTGTTTGTCTGCCTGTCTACTTAAGCCTTACACTTTATAAAAGCCAAGCCAACGACTTAGGCTATATTACAAATTAGTGCCTGTCATATGTGTGTCCCCTGAATCAACACCTACTATAAGTGTTAGTTTATATTACAGGGCTCCAAACCAGTGGCAATTTTAGCATGGAAATCATGGTGGGGCAAAACATTTTTTTTAAATGTAGATGGATGCCAGCAAAGCCACTACATAATACAACACTAAACAATACATTAATTGCACTATAACTGTGACAGCAGCCCAAACACCTTACCACTGCTACACCTGGCTGTCATTTGAGCCTTATCTGACAGCGAAGCAGTTCATTCAGCCTCATTTGCTGCCTTTAAAAAAAACATAGCTGATATGGCTGACTTGCTTAAACAAATGTGGTTTCCACTGACAATTGAGATGTACAAAATATGGTATAAGGGGACAACGAGCGGATAAGATACAATCCGTAATTTCGATTAAGATATTGATGAGCGAGCTAGGACGGACGTAGTCAATATTTTGTTCAGCACTTGAAATGTACAGCGACAGAATTCAGAACATGGGCCGTTCTTACAGTGTTCTCTCTGTACACCAAGTCAGAACTGTGGGATAAATAAATAAATTACTTGTTGTGTAATGTTTAATCTATAATTTTTCTTCATCATTTCTCTTCATATGACAAAGATTGAAAAGGATTTGCCAGTAGATTGTTGACTTGATTCATGATGATGACTGCTAGCTAAGATTTTGATAGTATGGTGTTGACATGATCATTCCAATCAAAACTATGGTAGATATAACTTGATTTGACGTCATTTTATCGGTGGCCAATCAACTTGAGCCTTCTTGAATGGGCACTTCTAATGTAACTCTATGGCAGAACTCAAGGGGCTTGAATTTTCGAGCTAGATTTTGCCACCACCACATGAAGCACTGAGCTATGCTGAAACACCTGCATTTTGGAGCTTACTCAAGAAAACAAAAAATACGGCTTTATTAACGCAATGATTTGTTTGGTTTTTACATTGTTTGCAAACTGATATGTGACACATATTAATGCCAAATAACATGCAAAACTGGTGGGGCTAAAAACAACGTCAACAAAACAAAGGAGATGATTGTGGATTTCAGGAAACAGCAGAGGGAGCATCCCCCCA
This sequence comes from Salmo trutta, assembly GCF_901001165.1. Taxonomy (NCBI): domain Eukaryota; kingdom Metazoa; phylum Chordata; class Actinopteri; order Salmoniformes; family Salmonidae; genus Salmo; species Salmo trutta. Next base: position 54,341,035 of record NC_042968.1, on the reverse strand, counting down.
TCCACATCGATGGGACAGCAGTGGAGAAAGTGAAAAGTTTTAAGTTCCTTGGCATACCCATCACTGACAAACTGAAATGTCCACCCACACAGACTACGTGGTGAAGAAGGTGCAACAGCGCCTCTTCAACCTCAGGAGGCTAAATAAATTTGGCTTGTCACCTAAAACCCTCCCAAACTTTTACAGATGCACAATTGAGAGCATCCTGTCGGACTGTTTTACTGCCTGGTATGGCAACTGCACTGCCCACAATCGCAAAGCAAACTACCTGCCCTCCAGGATACTTACAGCACCAGATGTCACAGGAAAGCCAAAAAGATCATCAAGGACAACAACACTCGAGCCACTGCCTGTGCACACCGCTATCATCCAGAAGGCGAGGTCAGTACATGTGCATCAAAGCTGGGACCGAACAACTGAAAAACAGCTTCTATCTCAAAGCCATCGGACTGTTAAATAGCCATCACTAGCACAAAGAGGCTGCTGCCTATATACACAAACTTGAAATCATTGGTCACTTTAATAAATGGAACACTAGTCACTTTAATAATGTCACTTTAATAATGTTTACATATCCTGCATTACTCATCTCATATGTATATACTGTATTATATACTATTCTACTGTATCTTAGTCTATGCCACTCTGACATTGCTCCTCCATACCCGCAATAGTATTCTTAATTCCATTCCTTACTTAGATTTGATTGGATTGGGTATTTGTTGTGAAAGTAAGATATTACTTATTAGATATTGCTCCACTGTCGGAATTAGAACCACAAGCATTTCGCTACACCCGCAATAATATATGCTAAACACGCGTATGTAACCAATACAATTTGATTTGATTTGATTTAATCATGCTGACATCAATGCAAATGCAATCGAAAATCAAATTAAACACTCAATGAGAGCTCATGTTGCGCAACATTTCTATAGGCTATACAACGGAGTAAATTTTCACGGCCTCTATTAAAAATAGGATCCCATCAGCTTTCTACAGGCTAGGCCAACTATATTTATTTCTCAACTTTCCTAATCTTTAGCACATTGCTTCACTTTACAACCAGAGTAGCCTACCTGCCATGAAAATGAACAGCAGGAAAAGCGTTTTTCATTCGCTATTTAATTGCCTATGGATTACATATTTTTTCCCCTGCCCCTGTTCCAACAGGAGCATGATAATGGCCCATTCTAAATAAAAATGCATTTTATACATATACTATTTAGTATACAGTATGTTAAGACAAGATTAAATTGTAGAATAGTCTGATCGGTGACAATATTATCACCTGTGAATGATGTATTATCACTTTTGAATGATGCCCAGCATGTGTAGTGTGACTTTTTCAAATTATAGTCTCAAACATCATGTAGCCTAACCCATAAGCGTATATGTTTTGATAAGGTTTGTATCACAACTAAAGTGTCCAAATAACTCCAAAAGTGGTATATAGGCCTAGCACCCCTGGAACACGGTTGGAGAGCACATAGACAACAGAGTCTAATGAAACACGTGTTCTTATAAGCCCAGTTATTGCGCAATCGCATATGAAAACAGTTTTGACTGGCCATTATTTAAAAGAGGATCCCAGATTTCCCGTGCTGCTATATTTAGTAGCCTACCTGGCATACCTTGGCGGCGCATGAGATTCAATTCTTAATTACCATAATACCGGCAGTTATTTGCATGACAATCACCTGCTGACAAATTTCATGATGCCATAGCTCTAGGTGTCACTGGTGCCACTAACTATTGGTGGCACCATCCAATCATTTGGTCAGATCCAAAGCATGAGTAATCATTTTGTAAAATAGCCTAATTCCCAGTATAATAAATAGACTGCTGAGGTATTCAAGAAATAAGTTGTTTCATTTAACATCCAAGTATGAATGAATGCATGATTCAAGATATTTTGATGTGCAACCTAATCCAGTGATTGTCATGAACAGTACCCCCCCAAAGGTGCTGACTCCGGCCACAAAACCTGAAACCAAATGAGGAGGGTGGGGGGGTGATTAGTGTCGGTGGCGGCTCCGGTGCAGGTCGTAGACCCCGCCCAGACCCCGGATCCGGCCATCGCGCCAGGCTGAACGCCGTGCCTGGACTGGGCATCGGCACAAAGGAGGACTCCGGCCATAGAGCTGGGTTGGACGCCGTGCCTTGACTGGGCACCGGCGCGAAGGAGGGTTCCGGCCATGGAGCTCGGTTGGACGCCGTGACTGGACTGGATTGAGCTGAATATTGAGAGTCAAAAAGGTTTTGTAAAAAATAACATGGTCACTGTGGTAGAATGTTTATTTTGATTGGCGATTTTGAGCGTTTATCAAAAGTCCCATCAGTAACCTGATTTCAGATGTGTCCATGTAAACAGGATTATTAGGGAAATCATTCTTCTTGCAAAGCAGGTAAACATTTTAAACAACCTATTATATTAATCTGACTATCCACAATATTCGTATTATTGTGTGCATGTAACCGTGCTCAGTGACCCAGCTGACACGTAGCTCCAGTGATGGTACTGTGGCTACAGTTGGAGTATTATTGCTAACTACCATTATGATCTAACTACACAGGGATAATAGTGACCATTCTAACTTCATAAAGTGCTTTTCTATACAGTGGCCAACACTATGACGTCATACAGTGTTCCAAGCAAAAGTATTTCACAGGTGTTCTAAATTGCTCTGTTGTTGGAACCACACACAAAGACTTAGCGTGATGGCAGAGGGCTGCTGGGAGCATGTGGAATAATCACATCTTAATCTGGCACAGAGCCCAGTGTGGTATTATGTCTCACAGCCTCACTACTGCAACTGCACTCTCTCTCTCTCTCTCTCTCTCTCTCTCTCTCTCTCTCTCTCTCTCTCTCTCTCTCTCTCTCTCTCTCTCTCTCTCTCTCTCTCTCTCTCTCTCTCTCTCTCTCTCTCTCTCTCTCTCTCTCTCTCTCTCTCTCTCTCTCTCTCTCTCTCTCTCTCTCTCTCTCTCTCAATTCAATTTCAATTTCAGGGGTTTCATTGTCAAAGCAAGTGAAATAGATAATAAACAAAAGTAAAATACACAATGAAAAAAATAACGGTACACATTACACTCACAAAAGTTCCAAAAGAATAAAGACATTTCAAATGTCAAATGATGTCTATATACAGTGTTATAAGGATGTGCAAATAGTTATAAATAAATAAACAGAAATATAGGTTGAATTTACAATGGTGTTTGTTCTTCACTGGTTGCACTTGTTTTTTTCTTTTTACAATTTAACAATTAGCAAAATATGACACAGACAATGCCCCGTTATTCCTTCCACCTACACAAAACACCATGCTACATGAGAGCACATTGTGCAAAACCCTTCCCCCCAACACATGAATACCCCCCTCCCTCCCCTCTACCGGTATTAGCTTCAATGAATAACAACAAAAAAGAAACAGAACAACCTTCACATTCAATGTGTCACGACTTCCTCCGAAGTCGGTCCCTCTCCTTGTTCGGGCGGCGTTCGGCGGTCGACGTCACCAGTCTTCTAGCCATCGCCGCTCCACCTTTCATTTTCCATTTGGGAGTCCCTCCAGTCTTCAACCACCCGCCCGAGAGTAGAGCGGCGGGTGAACGTCTCTTCCACCTGAGGCAGGGGACGAGGAGCGCCCAGGAGTTCACCCCGGACTTCCAGACCCTGGCCGCCGGAGCGGGATGGAACGACAGGGCCGTGATCAACCACTATCGTTGGCCTGCAGGGACACCACCCTCACCTTTGACCAGCTGGTGGACCTGTCCATCCGGCTGGATAACCTGCTGGTCACCCGCGGACATTCAGACGTGGCTCTGTCGTTTCCATCTCCCAGCACCACCGCTCCGGTGCCTATGGAGCTGGGGGGTGCTGCACTCAGGGAGGCCGAAGGGGGAGCCTTCAAGAGCACCATCTGTGGCCACAGAGGTCACACTGCCGGTCGGTGTCGGGTTGGTTCCTCTGGGGGTCGAGGCAGCAGGCAGAGCGCTCTGGCGTCATCCCAGGTGAGCTTGCACCACTCTCACCCAGAGCACTCTGTTGCCCACCTGTATTTGCAAGCCAACTTTCCTGAGTTTTCCCCGCATTCCCAGCATAAGGCGCTCATCGATTCAGGCGCGGCTGGGAATTTTATCGACAGAGCATTCGCCCATAGTTTAGGGATCCCCATTGTTCCAGTGGTTAGGCCCTTTCCAGTTCATGCATTGGACAGTCGACCATTAGGGTCCGGCTTTATCAGGGAGGCCACCATTCCTTTGGTCATGGTAACGCAGGGTGGTCACAGGGAGAGAATCAGTCTCTTCCTCATTGACTCTCTCTAAGAAGAAGGCGACTCAATTACCACCCCATCGTCAGGGGGATTGTGTGATAAACCTTCAGGTAGAAGCTGCCCTTCCCATGAGTCACGTGTATCCCCTGTCACAGGCGGAGACGGCGACTATGGAGACATTTGTCTCCGAATCTCTGCCTCAGGGGTACATTCGGTCCTCCACTTCACCCGCCTCCTTGAGTTTCTTTTATGTGAAGAAGAAGGAGGGAGGTCTGCGCCCGTGTATTGATTATCAAGGCCTCAATCAGATCACTGTGAGGTACAGTTACCCGCTACCTCTGATCGCCACAGCGATTGAGTCAATGCACGGGGCGCGCTTCTTCACCAAACTAGATCCTAGGAGTGCGTACAACCTGGTGCGTATCCGGGAGGGAAACGAGTGGAAGACGGCGTTCAGTACTAACTCAGGGCATTATGAGTACCTCGTCATGCCGTACGGGTTGATGAATGCTCCATCAGTCTTCCAAGCCTGTGTAGACGAGATTTTCAGGGACCTGCAAGGGCAGGGTGTAGTGGTGTATATTGATGACATTCTGATATACTCTGCTACACACGCCGAGCATGTGTCCCTGGTACGCAGGGTGCTTGGTCGACTGTTGGAGCATGACCTGTACGTTAAGGCTGAGAAATGCCTGTTCATGACTGGTTCAGGCGCGCGGAGGAGACATGGGACGCCGCTCATGTTCACCTTCAGCGGGCCATGCTGCGCCAGAAAACCAGCGCAGACCGTCACCGCAGTGAGGCCCCGGTGTTCGCACCGAGGGACGGGGTCTGGCTCTCGACCTGAAACCTGCCCCTCCGCCTGCCCTGCCGGAAGCTGGGGCCGTGGTTTGTGGGGCCATTTAAAGTCCTGAGGAGACTGAACGAGGTTAGTTACAGGTTACAACTTCCCCCCCGAGTACTGTATTAACCTCTCGTTCCATGTGGCTCTCCTCAGGCTGGTGGTGGCTGGCCCGCTCCAGGAGTCTGAGGTGCGGGAAGTTCCTCCGCCCCCTCTGGACATCAAGGGGGCCCCAGCGTATTCCATCCGCTCCATACTGGATTCGAGGCGTCTGGCGAGGGGCCTTCAGTACCTCGTGGAGTGGGACGGGTACGGTCCGGAGGAGAGATGCTGGGTTCCGGTGGAGGACGTGTTGGACCCTTCAATGCTGCGGGAGTTCCACCGTCTCCGTCCGGATCGCTCTGCACCTCGCCCTCCGGGTTGTCCCCGAGGCCGGTGTCGAAGCGTAGCTGAAGCCACGCGTCAGGGGGAGAGTCTTCTTGTATTTTTGGTCCACTTCCTCGCGGACGTCTAGGATGGCAGCCTGGTGGTCAGCATGGTCTTTTTCTAACTTTGTCACTTGTCCCTTTGTGACTTTCTGGTCTTCGTGGAGTTTATCGACCAGCACATCAATTTTGCTGAGGCGTTCAGAAAGTGTCTCTTAGATTTTTGTTATACCCTTGTCCATCTCTATTCTGAACCATGCTGGTGCTTCTTCCGAGCTAGCATATGCCAAGGCAGAAGAAGGGATGTCAGAGGGGGGCATTTTTCCATGTCTCGTCTGAGGCTTTGACATATTGAGCATCTTTTGTTTTGGCAAAAAAAGAGATGTTTAAACTACCAACTCACTATTAACGAATATGTAAACTGTGTCAAAATGCCTTAAAATGTTTCAAAAGTTTGAGGACGCTACGCAGACGCGTCTTGTTAGAGCTTCGCCATTGCCGGAAGTCTGGTTGCCCTGTTCTTGTGGTCACAAATCTTGCTGCTGTGATTGCACACTGTGGTATTTCACCCAATAGATATGGGATTGGATTTGTTTTCAAATTCTTTGTGGGTCTGTGTAATCTGAGGGAAATATGTGTCTCTTATATGATCATACATTTGGCAGGAGGTTAGGAAGTGCAGCTCAGTTTCCACCTCCTTTTCTTGAGAGCCAGGTCTACCTTCGGCAGCCTTTCTCAATTGCAAGGCTATGCTCACTGAGTCTGTAAATAGTCAAATATTTCCTTTATTTTGGGTCAGTCACAGTGGTCAAGTATTCTGCCACTGTGTACTCTCTGTTTAGGGCCAAATAGCATTCTAGTTTGCGCAGTTTTTGGGGTAAATTCTTTCCAATGTGTGACGTAATTCTCTTTTTGTTTTCTCATGATTTGGTTGGGTCTAATAGTGTTGCTGTCCTGGGGCTCTGTGGGGTTTGTTTGTGTTTGTGAACAGAGCCCCAGGACCAGCTTTCTTAGGGGGCTTTTCTCCAGGTTATTTTCTCTGTGGGTGATGGCTTTTTTATGGAAGGTTTGAGAATCGCTTTCTTTTAGGTGGTTGTAGAATTTAAGGTCTCTTTTCTGGATTTAAATAATTAGAGGGTATCGGCCTAATTCTGATGATATTTCTGAAGAATTCTGCATGCAGTCTCAATTTGGTGTTTGTCCCACTTCGTGAATTCTTGGTTGAAGGACCACATACCTCACAACCATAAAGGGAATGGGTTCTATAACTGATTCAAGTATTTTTAGCCAAATCCTAATTGGTATGTCTAATTTTATGTTCCTTTTGATGGCATAGAAGACTCTCCTTGCCTTGTCTCTCAGATCGTTCACAGCTTTGTGGAAGTTACCTGTGCCGCTGATGTTTAGGTTGAGGTATGTATTGTTTTTTTTGTGCTCTAGGGCAACAGTGTCTAGATGGAATTTGTATTTGTGGTCCTGGCAACTGGTCCTTTTTTGGAAAACAATTACTTTTCTCTTACTGAGATTTACTGTCAGGGCCCAGGTCTGACAGAATCTGTGCAGAAGATCTAGGTGATGCTGTAGGCCCTCCTTGGTTGGAGACAGAAGCACCAGATCAACAGCAAACAGTAGACATTTGACTTCAGATTCTAGTAGGGTGAGGCCGGGTGCTGCAGACTGTTCTAGTGCCCTTGCCAATTTGTTGATATATATGTTGAAGAGGGTGGGGCATAAGCTGCATCCCTGTCTCACCCACTGGCCCTGTGGAAAGAAATGTGTGTTTTCTGCCTATTTTAACCGCACACTTGTTGTTTGCGTACAGGGATTTTATAATGTTGTATGTTTTCCACCCAACACTACTTTCCGTCAATTTGTACAGCAGGCCATCATACCAAATTGAGTCAACAAAAAAAATTGATAACTCTTCATGTTGTTGTTTGTTTAGAGTTTTCCAATTTTCCCAGAAGTGGTTAGATGCTATGGATTCTTCAATTACATTGAGCTGATTTCTGTTGTGCTGTTCCTTCTTGTTTCCGTAGTGTATATTTCTGTATTGTTTTAGTAATTCAGCATAGTGAAGGCTCAGGTTTTCTGGGTCTCTATGTTTTTGTTTGGATAGGTTTCCAAATGTCCTTCTTAGGTTTTTGCATTCTTCATCAAACCATTTCTCCTTGTTATTAATTTTCTTAGGTTGTCTGCTTGACATTTTCAGATTTTATAGGGAAGCTGAGAGGTCAAATATACTGTTTAGGTTTTCTACTGCCAAGTCTACACCTTCACTATTACAGTGAAACATTTGGTCCAGGAAATTGTCTAGAAGGTATTGAATTTGTTGTTGCCTAATTGTTTTTCCTTACACTACCTTCCATCTATAGAATTTCTTAATATTATTCAGTTCCTTTGGCTTTGATGCCTCATGATTGAGCATAGCTCTGTTCAAGTAGAGTGGGATTTTGCTGTGATCTGATAAGGGTGTCAGTGGACTGACTGTGAACGCTCTAAGAGACTCTGGGTTGAGGTCAGTGATAAAGTCATCTACAGTACTACTGCCAAGAGATGAGCTATAGGTGTACCTACCATAGGAGTCCCCTCGAAGCCTACCATTGACTATGTTCATACCCAGCGTCCGACAGAGCTGCAGGAGTTGTGACCCGTTTTTGTTGGTTATGTTGTTGTAGTGTCTAGGGGGCATGTGGGGGCCCTCTATTTTGTGGGCAGTCTGCACATAGCCTGTCTTTTCTTGAGAGCCAGGTCTGTCTACGGCGGCCTCTCTCAATAGCAAGGCTATGCTCACTGAGTCTGTACATAGTCAAAGCTGTTTAAGGCCAAATAGCATTCTAGTTTGCTCTGATGTCTTGCTAATTCCTTCCAATGTGTCAAGTATCTATCTCAAATCATATCAAATCAATATTTGTCACATGCGCCGAATACAACAGGTGTAGACCTTACCGTGAAATACTTACTTACAAGCCCAATAGTGCACTTCAAGAAAGAGTTAAGAAAATGTTTACCAAATAAACGAAAGAAAAAAATTATTTCTTGCCTTGTCACAGATCATTCACAGCTTTGTGGAAGTTTCCTGTGGCACTGATGTTTAGGGCGAGGTATGTATAGTTTTTTGTGTTCTCTCTTTCTCTCTCTCTCACACACACACACACACACACACACACACACACACACACACACACACACACACACACACACACACACACACACACACACACACACACACACACACACACACACACACACACACACACACACACACACACTTATCCTATGCTTGAAGAAGAGAAGGTGTGTGTGACGTTGGGGGGAAGGGAGGTTGAGGTCAAGGCTGTTTGTGAGGAACAGAGGGGGTCAGTCAGGACAGAAATTGTAGTAGGACAGTAGGATGACATTGCCCCTAGACACTGATCTAAGGTCAGTGTTACGGTCCCCCATAATTATTAAGTTCAGGATTTGGGGAGGGTAAGCTGATCCTAGATCTGTGCCCAGGGGACAACTTATAATGCAAAACTGCCCATAGATTTGTTTCTAAGGGCAAATCCTTAGTTTAGAGAGACGGAAATCAAATTTGTCACAGGGGGAATCTGATTAGTGCAGAGCCCAGCAGCCCATTGGCCCTTTCTTCTATGTGTGAGAGCTGCTTCCTGTCGATCTGTCCACACACTGACACATGGTATATGGAGCTAACCCCCAACTCTTCCCTTCTTCTTCCTCCTCCTAACTCTCTCCCTCTCGTCCCCCTCCTCACCCTCCACCCCACCCTCCTTCATTTGCTAATAAGGGCATGTGTGTGGGGGGAGGGGGTAGGGGGGACCCTAGCAATTTGGACATAAAACTGACCTCATAAGTATCAATGGGGGGACTTTATCCTGGTCCGTATCATAGCTTATACAGCCTAAAGGAGTAACAGAGCTACTGACCCATACTGCACAGCAGGGAGGTAGTAGTAGTAGTATTAGAACACGTTATCATCCTGAACGGGGAAAGTGTTTTTCCAGAATCATCCACAACCCCCCCTCTCTCTAATGACAAACTCAGTGAGCCAGTTAACTTCCCTGCTCTGCTTCACAGAAACAGTTTGACAGAGGACAGGAGAAGAGAGAGGAAGAGGAGGGGAGAAAAGGGTGGAAGAGAGGAGGGGAGGTGTCCCGACAGCTATGTGCGTGCTGTGTCACTCTTTCAGTTGATTCACAGGCCAAACGCTGCCTTCTCTGATTAGGCTCTATCTACCCAGCCTGCCTGGAGAAAAACACATTTACTACCAACACGACACACACACCATCAACTCCTTCCGTGACTCACCAACTGCTACACAACCAACACACACCACACAATACAATACACCAGAGCACTAACAGCCGGTAGAGCAGGCAGGCCTTGCAGTTGACCATGTTGAACTTCTCTCCTCTAACCATCACATCACAGCTGCTTAGACCAGACATAAAGGTTAATATAAATAACATGTCTAGTAGGATGATCCGGGGTGAGGTATACAGCGCTGTGTGTGTGTGTGTGTGTGTGTGTGTGTGTGTGTGTGTGTGTGTGTGTGTGTGTGCGCTCACCCACTCTGAGACACTGAGCATCTGTTCCGGTCCTTTTCAGCCAGGCTCCTTCTCTCTGGATGTCTGTCGTTTGTCTGTAATTGGGATTGTGTGAGCAGGCTTTGCATCAATCAAACCCTTGTGAGAAAGAGTGTGTTAGAGAATGTGAGGAAGTGTGTGTGTGTGCGTGAGGCCATATTTATGTATCATGCACGTGTGCGTCAGGCACTCAGGATCTAATGGCACAGCTGATTCCTAGGCAGGACGGGAGGAATGTTTGTCTGTACAGACCTCCCACATTAAAATAGCACCCGCTGCCCTGTCAGCACACACACACACAGACGTGCACAGATGCTCCAACAGCTGCTCTCACTCCAGATTTACAAACAGAGAAAGAGAGAGATAGAGAAGGGAAAGAAGCAGTGTGAGAAAGAAGGGAAAAAAGAAGCAGTGCATGTGTGAGAGAGAGTAGAGATGTATAAAGAGGGCGCGAGACATGGTAAGCCCAGAGAACAGAGGAAGAGACCAATGCAGTGGATGAGGGGGAGTCAGGTTACCCTTACTATAGTCTTCCCTCCTGCTTCACATGACAGAGCTCACCCTCCTCTCCTAAGCCGACATGACACATACTTTCACCACGCCACATGTTGTAGGTAGAAGTCACCCCTAACCTCAGATATTGGGTCAGATATTTTTTCACCCCGCAGAATGGTAAAGGTTGGTATTTTGGTATTTTATTACGATCCCCATTAGCTGTTTGCGAAAGCAGCAGCTACTCTTCCTGGGGTCCACACAAAATATGACATAATACAGGACATTAATAGACAAGAACGGCTCAAGGACAGAACTACATACGTTTAAAAAGGCACACATAGCCTACATATCAATACATACACACAAAATATCTATGTCAAATAGGGGAGGTGTTGCTTTATTTGTTTTTTTAACCCAGGTTTGCTGGTCATTTGAGCAATATGAGATGGAAGGGAATAGCTCTTTAAAATGCTACACTCTGATCCGAGACCTGTGGTTAAGGACTATTCAAGCATGTAATCCCTAGTTTAATTGGGTCTGATGGAGGCATACTGGTTCAAGATACATAGATGATACAAATCTAGAGACTTTGCTGTTGATAATGATCCTATCATCAGTGCAGACCTATCTCAAACACACATTTATTTAGATATGCATTCTAATTCCTATTTCTACATTTACCTTGTGTTGTGTTGAGGTGAATGTTTAGGCTGGAGATGTGAATCTGTTTTCCTAAGAGCTCTTTCATTGACTGATGAAAAGAAGAGGGTATTGATATGGTACAACAGCAGAGCACACATCTACGACAGCTGCTGTGTCACTACTGAGATTCTGCTGGGGAGAAGACTGGAGACCACATCTTCACTAAATTGGCTGTGAGACTAATACATAACATTGTGTTTGGTATCTCAAAGTGCAACAACAAAAAGTGGCAAAGAATCCACACACACATTCTTAGCATCGTAAAGCAATTGGATTACTAGATACGTTAAATACCTAACTCAATTGAGCCATGAATGTCAGGCAGTACTTTATTATTTATTTCATTTAACCTTTATTTAACAAGGCAAGTCAGTTCAGAACAAATTCTTATTTACAATGACAGTCTACCCCGGCCAAATCCGGACAACGCTGGGCCAATTGTGCGCCGCCCTATGGGACTCTCAATCACGGCCGGATGTGATACAGCCTGGATACGAACCAGGGACTGTAGTGACACCTCTTGCACTGAGATGCAGTGCCTTAGACCGCTGCGCCAATCGGGAGCCCGAGTTTGCTTTTCCATGTACTTACAGTACACTATTTAGTAGTCTTTTCCAATTACAACAATAAAACCTAATTGCCTTGATGACAACAGGCAAAATAATTAGTTAAACTGAAGGCAACTTCAAGCTTGGAGTTTAGAATGTGTCATTTGAAGGCTCCTATACGTCTATCCAACTAGTCCACAGCCAACAAACTACCGGTGATGCGTTGAGCAGTCCCCCCCCCCATCTCAGACTAATTTCCCTTGGCCGATTCCATGTGTTAAATCGGGAACAACTATGAGAAACAGAGACCAACTGGGACCACACACTGTGCCAATTATTTCAACTGGCTGTAGTTTGATAGGTGTGTAGGAGCCTAATAAGTAATACTTAAAGGAACACCTGAGAGGATGAAGTGTCTGCCCGTTTCAACCTAAGAAGAGTAAGTGAAAATGGAGAACTATGTACTCCCTTTCAGCAGCTACTGGTTGTGTTGGAGTGGGGAGGAGGGAAGAGGGAGAGAAAGAGAGAGTTTTCTAAAGTATACAATCACAATATCTGTTGCATTAATATTTTTTTTAATCACAGAAGTGTTATTTATTTCACTCTCTGGGAGAAAACCAACAAATGAAAGTGAGAATAAACAAAGAAAAAAACATGGACAATTCGGTCGCATCCCAGCTATGTTTCATAAGCCTGCGTTATACTTCTATAATTCATATACTTTTCCTTTTCTTTAAGGTATTTTAAGGTAAGGTAAAAAATATTGTATGCTAGTTTTTTTTAATCTCACTTATAAGCATCATTTTCTTTCAATATAGTTATCTTTCTAAATAAAAAGGAAACTATTCATCCAGTTGTTACTGACCAGAGGCGTAGTGTAACGTCAGTGGTGTGGCAGTGCTGATGCCTGGGCTCTGAGACAGATGCCCTATACACTCCTGGCTGGCTGGGTGAAAGTAGTAGCAGCAGCTCCTCTGGATTTCACCCAGTGATCAATTCCAATGGCCATATAAGAAGGCTCCCGCGGTGTGTGGGTAAAGACGTCCGCATGCTTCCCATCCAAAACAGTTTGCGCATATATTATGATGAAATTTACGTTTTTGTTCGTTTTGGCCTATGGCAAGGTTTTTTTTCAGCTGTTCGTGCACACTATGTCATTAATTTAGATGTTTTTGCAGAGATGTTTTTACATCTAAGACATTTGGTGCAGTATTTCTCAAATAAAAAAAATGGCATTAAAATAATGACTCTCTCGTTGAATGAAAACAATCACTTCATTGAAAAATCCCTATTGTTGTCCAATCTGGCAAAAGGGGCTCCCGACTTCCTTCGGGCTACCCACTTCCTTCGGGCTACCCACTTCCTTCCGGCTACCCACTTCCTTCGGGCTACCCACTTCCTTCCGGCTACCCACTTCCTCCGGCTACCCACTTCCTCCGGCTTGCATTCGAGAGAAAAAATGTGCACAAACAGCCTGAAAAAAACCCTTGCAGAAGACCAAATGTACAAAAAATGTCAACATTTTTGCATAATATATGCACAAACTGTTCTGAACTGGGAAGCAGGCTCCCGCGGGATGGGACGCACACAGTAGGAAGAGACTGTCCTTTCTTGTTGCCGACAGGTTAATAAGCCTGCCACTCTCTTGATACCAGGCCACATTGTTGTGGGAGGTAACACACTGCTCTGCTCCCATCTGACAAGATAAAATAAGTTACTTTCAAATAAAATAAGTCCCAGGAAACAGACCTTGTAAATATTGCCAGGCATTTATATGTAAAAACGACAAAAGCATTCACTCATCCGCCATGTTTAGGCCTACAGTATTTGTTTTGGAGGGTGACATGATACTGTGAGCTAACTACGTTAGCACAAGTCTCCAATTTAGTCTCAGAGGCCTTCAGATAAGCCTGCAGATACAGTTCATCTCTCCGTAACGTTTCTCATTATAATTGTCTGTTAAAGGCCCTGCTATGGTACAGCCAATGTTATATAGCTTCCCCCCATCAATTAACACACCAAATATTAACCCCCAGAAAAATGACAACTTTTCTAGACATTCCTTTGTACTACTTTCACTAACTTGTAAGGTAACACACACTGCCACATAGGAGAGAGCTAGAACAGGGATACAATGGATGCTGGTTATCTCCTTACAAGGAGCAATGGAAATAATAGCTGCATTAATGGATTCAACTCCTTACTCTTAAATATATATCTATATTTTAAAGGAAACATGTATTATAAAGATTTCATTGGCTTCTTATATTGTTATGAAAACCAAGTTGCTGGTTTTGAGGATATTTCTTTCTTTTTTTACAAAACATAATTTCATTTCTTTTTTTAACCCATGAGAAAGGTCTCATTTAGACACTCTTTGCCCCATAACTTTCATTAAACTCCAGGTTTTAATAATACATCAATAATGGTTCCCATTTCAAACGTACTTTTTACGCTACGATATTTGTTTGTATTAAAGTTCGATTCGTCATGCACTTAAATCTGTAATTTCTGCCACATATAATATTGCAAATCTCACTGTGTGAACTGAACTCTATCAGCTGTTTCAACTAATCAGTCATCATCCACCTCCTCTCCCTCCGACTCCTCTTTCCTCTCGTACATTTTATCCCGCTGTCGCTCCTGGATCTCTTTCATTTCCTCGGCGTACCGGCTGAAAGCACCTCCGAACTTTCCCCATGCTTTGAACGGGATGGTGATAGAGTTCCTGTAGCTCGGTTTGACCTCGCTCACTCGCAGGAACACGCCGTATTTGTTTGATCCGACGTCGAAAAAGAACCTTTTAGAGTCCACCATGATGGATGTGCCCTCAGGAAGCTCCCCATAGCCCCCAACCGCCGTTCCACAGGCCAATTCCTCGTCGTCTCCACCATAATCATCTATAAGCTTTGCAAGGGCGTCTCTAAACTCTATTAAGCCTTGGGCCGGAAGGGCTATGGTCTGGCCGGCCTGCATGCCTCCTCCTGGCCCACCTACTCCGAACCCGGGCCCTCGGTTGACGGTCTGTCGGATCCGCAAGAACCTCCCCCGCTGGTTCTCCTTCAGATCGAGGTAGTATTTACGGTTCTCCCGGACCAAGAACTCGCTCTTCAGGGCTCGCCTGGGCCCACCGTCCTCTCCGACCGAGGACTGTGCGATCTGCTCCGGGCTGCTAGGCCCCAATTGGGCGTAGTGCTCTATGAAATCCCCCAGGTAATCGCGAAACTCCGCCGCAACTGACATGGACAGGGTCAGGCGACTTTTGGAGCCCCCGGCCCCCACCTCGGCAATTTTGATAAACCTGCCCTTGTTGTTCTGCTTGACATCCAGGTAGAAGCGCTTGTTCTGGATGTCCAGCCGCTTGGACGCCAGCTCCTGCGTCTCCTGCTCTCTCTGGAAGGGCTGGTACCCGCTCCCACCTCCCCCTCCGCCGCTGCTGCCACCGCGCTCGCTCCCACTGTCACCATCCGCCATCTTCAGCACCGCCAGCCAGCTTCTCCCTCTTGTGAGTATCTCCGTCTCCGCGTGCACACCCCCTTCATGGTCACCACCAAAACCCTCCCCGAGCGCTCCCACATTGGCCTTGGGTCTGCCAATCACGCCAGGTTCAACGAGTTTGTTTTCTCATTGGTCGTTTTCCGCTGGCTATCACGCCTACGTCTTAACATTCCTACATGTCATTGGATTAGATGTAGGTTCTGTTGACGTAATTATCGTGGACCACATCACCGTCCAATCAACGGGCCACAATATTGTTACAACAATTTTTACTATGGAGTACCAATAAATTGTAGCAGATCCTTTTCTCTGCCGTTGCTATGTCATTTAAGGCAAACTGGGCAAGCGTTAAATTCTGGGGAATACTGGGGAATACTACATACATAAAAGCAACTCCTTATGTCATAACTGTTACAGTTATACTGTACAGTGACAGTAATTTTACAATGTCACAAATGAGCACTCAATTACACTGATATTAATACATTTAACCTTGCACCTTTTTATGAACCTAATTTCCTCACGTAGGCTACTATGGTTCTAAAATACTTAGCCATGTGACTCCTAATATTTTCCCTGTCACCCAGATATGAATGTGAATATTTGATGTTGCTATTAATTCCACCACAGTGGTGCCCATCACACCAATCATCCCAACAATCAGTCAGACAGTGTTGTAGCGAATTCAGAGGGGTTCTGATTCAGAGGCAAACACCTTACCAAAGATCGTTACACTATATACCCCTCCTTCACTATCTCACTTCTGACACCAGTGCAGCGAATTCAGTGATGGATTGTTTGAGACTCGAACCCAGGGCCCAGTTTGAAAAAATACATTTAATCCTGCTTTTTTTTCCCTGTGTTGTGTTAAATTCTGTTCCCCCTTCAGATGTTGTCTGCCTCGCCTTTTATGCAGTTTAAGAATCACAGGGGTGCTCAAACCACATGGATATTTCATTTCCTACGGAGGTGCCCTGATTTGTTATGCCCACCGATCCAGTTCCCAACCCATTTCAAATCCCAGCTCACCAAAGTTGCACCGACAGCAGGGGGAGATTCGTTCCACCACTGAGGAGTCCTGACTGGAATGGGCTTCTCTCACAAGGAAGAGAGGAGATCGAGGGGCTTTCCAATGAGGGCATTATGGAGGTGGCAGGTAGCCTAGTGGTTAGAGCATTGGACTAGTAACTGAAAGGTTGCAAGATTGAATCCCTGAGCTGACAAGGTAAAAATCTGTCGTACTTTCCCTGAACAAGAGAGTTAACCCACTGTTCCTAGGCTGTCATTGAAAATAAGAATTTGTTCTTAACTGACTTGCCTAGTTAAATAAAGGTTAAAAAAAATGTGCTACAGAAAGTTCAGATAGAGGAATCTGCTTCTCTTTGGGTATATAGTGTAGCAACCTTTGGTAAAGTGATTGCCTCTGAATCAGAGACCCATGTTCAAGTGATTCATGATTCTTCAACTAGATAAGATTAGAGTAAACCATTTTTCTAACGTTGCATCCTCCTGAATATGCCCCAGGTGAAAGGACAGCAGCCGACAGAGTGCCTAGCTTGCTCACCTATTACACAGGTTGCAAACATCAAGGTCCAGGGCTTTCAATATACTGGCAGATTACCTGGGTCAAATAGGTATCAAATACTGTAAAGTAGACCAGTTGAGTGGCACTAAATTTACTAGCTTGGAGTTTGCACTTTTGGGACTTTTGTCATATTTCTATTGCTTATATTGTGTCTGCCAAACAAAATTACAGCGCTCAAGTATTTATCCCGGGTTTGGCAGCATCAAAGGTGAACAAGTGAGAGGGGAATAGAGTGACATAGGATTCAGGGAGGTCAGATTTATTGGTAGTGTGGTGGCTGAAGGTTTTTTTCTTCATACAATGTAACGCTCTGAGTATCTGGAAAAGCACAATATAAATCCCATCATTATTCATTAAAAAACCTAAGTACAAATGTGGCATACTCATTCTGAATTGCACTGGAAAAGAAGACTAAACAATGTAAGGCATTATCTCTCACAATTCATATAAACTCATTTACATGGATTATGTAGTTTACACTTGTCCATGCAAAATACTTTTTGTTATTTCATCTTAATTTACATGTAATTCTACACTACTGTAAGTCTACCAGACTAATTTCAATGGGGTAGGGACAACTGAATTACACTACATGACCAAAAGTATGTGGGCACATGCTCGTCGAACATCTCATTCCAAAATCATGGGCATTAATATAGAGTTGGTCCCCCCTTTGCTGCTAAAACAGCCTCCACTCATCTGGGAAGGCTTTCCACTAGGGCATTAGTGAGGTTGGGCGATTAGGCATTCCAATTCATCCCAAAGGTGTTCGATGGGGTTGAGGACAGGGCTCTGTGCAGGCCAGTCAAGTTCATCCACATCAATCTCGAAAAAACATTTCTGTATGGACCTTGCTTTGTGTACGGGGGCATTGTCATGCTGAAACAGGAAAGAGCCTCCCCCAAACTGTTACCACAAAGTTGAAGCACATAATTGTCTAGAATGTCATTGTATGCTGAAGCATTGAGATTTCCTTTCCTGGAACTAAGGGGCCTAGCCCGAACTGTGAAAAACCATTAAAACCAGACCATTATTCCTCCTCCACCAAACTTTACAGTTGGCACTGTGCATTCGGGCAGGTAGCATTCTCCTGGCATCTGCCAAACCCAGATTCGTCCGTCGGACTGCCAGATGGTGAAGTGTGATTCATCACTCCAGAGAACTCGTTTCCACTGCTCCAGGGTCCAATGGCAGCGAGCTTTACACCACCCCAGCTGACTCTTGGCATTGCGCATGGTGATCTTAGCCTTGTGTGCAGTTTGGAACTCAGTAGTGAGTGTTGCAACCAAGGATAGAAGATTTTTACTAGCTATGCGCTTCAGCACTCGGTGGTCCCACTTCGCAGATGAGCCGCGGTTGCTCCTAGACGATTTCACTTCACAATAACAGCACTTACAATTGACCAGGGCAGCTCTAGCAGGGCAGAAATTTGACAAACTGACTTGTTGGAAAGGTGACATGCCAAGATGGTACAATTGCATGGCTGTGTGAATCTATACACCTGTCAGCAACGGGTTTGGTTGAAATAGCCGAATCCACTCATTTGAAGGGGTGTCCACATACTTTTGTATATATATTATATATATTATATTAAGAACAGTAGGGACGCCCTAAGTATCACGAATAGTACGGACCGCTGTAGTATTTCTCTTGTATTTATACTATCACAAAGCGTCCAATCCAGTTGCAGAGATGAGTATACACTGTACAAACACTATTGCAATTGGTTGAAGAGACTGTTCGAACCAATAAACAGAGACGCTATTGGTTGGCTCTGAAAACTCCTCATTCATTTGCTTGCCTTTTTTGTTCTTTGGGTTTATTGTTTTTCTAGGTTTGGAAATACAACAGGGAAAACTCACCGGCGACATGGTAACGAGTTAAATAATATATATATTGTATGTACGTTGTCTGTATTATAGGACAGATGATCGTAAATGTCATTACATTTTAGCACTGATATGCTAATTAAACTGGCTAGTAAGAGTAACTAGGATTCACGACTGCAAGCTTGATGCGTGCGAAATAGGACGTCGACGAACACTCGAAAACTAACGAAAGAGTGCCATCTAGCTACATTTACGCCACCTGGCTTACAACCGACTTGCTCCTCATGCTTTTTCAAACATATGTGTCTAATATACGTTAAGTCCCGTCTCTTTCTGATGTAATATTCCAAGATATTCGCAAAGTTTGGATTGTTTATTGAGGTAGCTAGCTACGGTAACTAACGTTAGTTACCACCTCCTTACCTTAGCACTGTTAGCACTACCTGCTGTGGTAGCAAGCTACAAATGTACCAATATATATTTCAGTTTTAGCGAGATACCTAAACCATTCTTCCTTCGTATTTTTATTGTAGTTAGCTATAGAAAGGTATATTTTGGCTCTTTTTGTTTTCAAAATTGTCACGAATTGTCTTAGCGAGAACTCAAATGACAGTTTGCCAGTTACATAGCTAACGTTATGAATCGGAAATGGTCCTTTATCTTTCAGTTGGTGGAGAGAAGTGTGTGTTATGAATCAGATTACTGTAATGACCAAGTTGCATGTGCCTTCGGTTTGCTTGAAGTTGCATCTACATTTTAGCTAGTCATTTGGCAGACGCTCTTATCCAGAGCGATTTACAGGAACAATTATTAAGTGCCTTGCTCAAGGGGATTCGAACCAGAGACCTTCCGGTTACTGGCCCAATGCTCTTTTAACCACTAGGCTACAAAAATTAATTGGAGGTTTTTAGTGTATTAATAATTTTTATTTTGTACACCTACACCATCTTGCATCTTGTTCAGCTTGGTCACAGTTATACATCGCGCTGAGAAGAAAAAAGTAAAAAACACATTTAATCACATTTATGCATCAGCCATTTCACTGAATCTCATTGTCACTTTCTAGGCAGGAGGAAAAGCTGGAAAGGACAGTGGCAAAGCCAAGGCGAAGGCTGTGTCTCGCTCCCAAAGGGCTGGACTCCAGGCATGTACCTACATCTCTTTTCCCCGGGTTTTCTCTGTTGTATCAGTCACAAGTGAAACACAGATAAATGGGCAACTTCTACCTAGAGCATTTCTGACTGTGTGTGTTGTAGTTCCCGGTGGGTCGTATCCACAGACACCTGAAGACCCGGACCACCAGCCACGGCAGAGTGGGAGCCACCGCAGCAGTATACAGCGCCGCCATCTTGGAGTACCTCACGGCTGAGGTGAGATGTTTTTATTTAACCATATATATAAAAAAAAATTCAAGGAAGCTCATTGAGTGCTCTGAGGTCAATCAAGCAATGTTTTACTCCAACCCTACCCTAATTGGTAAAGACTGAGACTATTGTTGTGTCACTTTCAGGTGTTGGAGTTGGCAGGGAATGCCTCTAAGGATCTGAAGGTGAAGCGTATCACTCCGCGTCACTTACAGTTGGCCATCCGCGGAGACGAGGAATTGGACTCACTCATCAAGGCCACCATCGCTGGAGGAGGTGAGTTTTAAACTCTTGGATTGGATTCATCTATTGGTCTTCCAGAAACTCAGTGTTTTACATTACATGGGGGCAAACACCTCTTCACTTACCAATGTGTAGCAATAGCATCACACATTCATAATGTCCCTTTCTCTCCCTCATGCAGGTGTAATTCCTCACATCCACAAGTCTCTGATTGGAAAGAAGGGCCAGCAGAAGACTGCATAGAGGAAGTGACCTCACACCACCAGGAATTTTATTTTATTTATTTAACTAGGCAAGTCAGGAAGGAAAGGGGAGCCATATTGATTTTGTTTTGCATATTTGTTTGGGTAATTTTGTAACCGTAGTTGTAGTCTTTCGAGGGAGGTGTGTTGTCTTTGAGGTATCTGTTGGTTTGTACTGTTTTAAAGGTGAAAGGTGGGGTGTTTAGGGAAGTTTTTAGATTATTTTTTCTGACAAGAAACTTGTACATTCTGTACATAGACCAACAAATGCAGAAGTTCTTGTCATGTTCTGAAAAAGTTTGAGTTGATTGGATTTTGCTCAAAAAGTGTTTTATACTTACAAAGTTAAAAAATATATTTTTAACAACCTGTGTCTGTTTTAGTCATAATATAATTTCTTATTTAGCTTTGACCTTGCTTAACTTCAGAGATACAGGAGTTCTGAGATTATTTCATTGTATTCCATGGAGACAGAAGGTTGTCACGTGTGAATTTGTGGGGGGGGGGGGGAGGAAAATTGGACAGAATTTTTATTTAACTAGGCAAGCCAGTTAAGAACAAACTCTTATTTACAATGATGGCCAAACCTGGACAACGCTGGGCCAATTGTGCACCGCCCTATGGGACTCCCAGTCACAGCTGGATGTGATACAGCCTGGATTCAAACCAGTGACTGTAAATGCTTTTTGCACTGAGATGCTGTGCCACTCAGGAGCCCAATGAAGTCCATTTAGGTGTATTGTTTGTTCTGAAAAATCTATTACATTTTCACCACAAATTCATGTGTGGACCATCTTTCTCTCTTATGTATTGTGTGAGTTAGCTGTGTACTGACTCATCCACACAGTATGACAAGTTCTTTGTCGGGCACTAGGTGGCCATTTGTAAACTGGTCGGAGCTATTGAGGTGTTTGAAATTACTGTACAATGAAAACAGTCCATATTCAGGCAATGGGATTATGTTTTTTATTTTATTTTCACACAATACTTACAAATATATATATATAAATCAAGTGGAAGAACTGAGATTCTGATTAATAATGCAATTGAAAACAAACTTTCATTTTATCCACACTTTTATACAGCAGCCACATGACTTGAAACCGATCCAATAAAACTATTAACAATTTTATACTTAAATAGAAATTACAGTATGACAAAAGGAGAGCAGAAACACATTCATTATTGCTCTCTACCCTGAGTGGAGAACTTCACAATTTCACCACTGATTTAACCAGCTTTTTCTGTAGTCAATACATTAGATGAGAAGTGGAAACCAGTGAAAATGTATTGGGATGCGTCTCACTAGTCTAAAGTAGTTGCCTTAAAACCACTTTAGACTACTGAGATATCATCCAAAAGGTTTAATACTGGTGAGTGTAAGGCTGGTATGACCCAGTAGTGGGCATCACCAGGCCTGGGAGGCTGGAGTACTGGTAGAAAGAGTCCAGGGGGAGGACGGGGAGGCTGGGCAGGGCTGGACTGCCTGTGGATGAGCTGAAGTGTGGGTGGAGGTATGGGGTGGCAGTGCCCCGCTCTGCTCCTGCATGATGGGGGTGGTAGGGGCCATGGTGGTAGGCATGTAGCTCGGGGTAGTGCAGCAGGTGTGAGGCTACTTTAGCCTGGCACGCTTGGGCAAGAGCGTCCTGGACCATCCTCTTCATCCTCATACGCCTGTTCTGGAACCAGTTACGGATCTGAGGAGAAATAGACAGGTGTTTTAGACACAGCGATCAAAGAAACTTTTGATAACCATTGCAATAGAGTCCCTATATGTATTTGTGTCTCTGCATTGCCTACCTGTTTGTCTGAGAGGTTGAGTTTCTTGCAGAGCTCAACCTTGTCCCGAGTTCCCAGGTAAGCGTTCCTCTTGAAGGCCCTCTCCAGACTGTTGATCTGCTCTGCTGTGTAGGCTGTACGTGGCCGCCTACCCGTAGGGGGAGAAGAGGAGCCGTCCAGGGGCGTGGTTGGGGAGAGGGAGCGCCCGCCCTCACTCTCGTACCCTGACGTTTCCCCCTCTGTTCCACTAATGAAGCCAGTCTCAGCCACTACTGAAGAAAGAGGGAGAAGAGATTTCAAATCAATCCATATGCTACATCATAGTGGTTTCCAAAACTTTTGTGTTCTCTGAACCTTTCAAACACAACCATGTCTGCAGACATCAACTCAGTCTGAAGTGAGTCCTAACTAGAGATTTCAGCACTATAAGAGCAAAATCAGATGTAGCTATTTCTAAAGAATTCTGTTAATTCAATCAACACATAGCTCAAAACACACCCACAAACAATGAATCACTTTCAATGAATGTATGGTTCCCATGTAAACTCAGATCCTGAGTTGATTTAAGGGAGAGTGAACCTACCTTGGTGCTTGTGGTGGAGAGGGCTACTCCTCTTAGCTGTCTCAGAGCCTGCCAGGCTGGGATTGCTGCATAGGATGAGCCCGTGTCCTCTCCTCACCTGGTTCTCTGTCTGGTTCTCTTGATTCTTAGGTCTCGGTCGGCAGTAGAACCCAGGCAAGCTCTCAGGGTGGGTCCCAGAGGTGATGGTGGGTCCAGCCGCAACGGATGTCCAGGAAGAGTTGGGAAGCGAGGGGCTCGTGCTGCCCGATGCCCGACTACTCTGGGCCAGCCACTCAATGGAGTAATGTCCCCTCATGGTTGGATGATGGAAATATGCAACAAAATTAACCCAAATCCTGTTGTAGGGGTGGAAAAGCGTGTTCTTTTGGATGGATAGAATCTAATGCATCTTATCCTTCAGGTTCCAGAAATGCAGACAAAGTTCGCAGAGCTGGGTAAGTCCAGTGAAGAGTGTTTGTGTGTGTGTGTGTTCTTCTCTCTCAGTGGGTCATTGTCCTGATAAATGGAGTAATGATCTGAGTCTCAGCAGTAGAGTTAGTATTTATGCAGGGCATACCTCCTCATTTACAACTCGCTCAGCCCAGGATCAAAGAACACATCCCTCCCTCCCTTCTTCCCTCCCTCCTTCAGTTTTCACAACTGCAGAAATTAAGAAGTCTCAATCGGCCTGAATGAGGCCATTACCCGCTGGCTCCAGTGAGTCTGGAGAGCCTCCCCCCAAACACAGTCACATCCTTACTGTCCTCACCTCCTCTCTCAATCAGGGTTGTGCTCAATTCTAATTGAATTTACTGATTTGAATTTGAAATTCAGAAATGAAAAAATGTTTTAAATAAATACTACTTTACAGTTTATTGAGAAGTCATTGAAAATAAATGCCCATTTTTCAATTATTGATTTGTAACTGTTAGTTTACTTCCGAATTGAGCCCGCCCAATCCTGCTCGCAATATAGCCCCATCTGTGTATAAGTGTGTGTGAGAGAGAGCTCATTACTTCATCCTGTTCATGTATTCTCAAATAACATTGTACATTCACTTCCTTTAACATTAAATATTTTGCTCCTGCTCCTCGGCTCTACCCATGGAATGAAAATAATATGAATATCATTAACTCTTCCAATAACACCTATTCTCGTGTATTTCGTAATATAAAATTATAGGATAACTTCATACATTCCATGATCTGTCCTGTTGATGCTACCCACATGAAAGAAATATTATAGTGTATACTATGGTAGGAAAAGCATAGTACTCACAGTAGTATTTTTGTAGACTTTACTGTAGTATTTACAGTATACTGTAGTATAAATACTGTAGTGAAATTGTTTTTGCATATACTATAGTAATTACTGTAGTGTTTTTGCAGATTGTAGTATACTTCAGTATTTACTGTAATGTTTTTGGGGACATTACTAAAGTGTTTTTGTTTTATTATCTTTAACTTAGAAGTGGAGGGCTTTCTCCTTGAGGAAACTTACTGGAGAATACTAAAATAGCAAATGTTCCATAATCTGTAGGTAGGTAGGTGACACTGGGTTCTGAATGGAGAGTTCAGCACATCTGCTCTTTTCTATAACCATAGGGAACACAATATGGTTTATACTTAGCATGTCGGTTTCTCATTTATGGGTGGCACAAATTGGGATATAAGGGAGGGTGGAATGGGCAGAGTATACAGTATTTTCTACATTGTGTAAATAATAGTGAAGACATCTAAACTATGAAATAACACATGGAATCATGTAGAAACCAGAAAAGTGTTAAACAAATCAAAATATATTTTATATTTGAAGTTCTTCAAAGTAGCTACCCCTTGCCCTGATGACAGCTTTGCACACTCTTGGTATTCTCTCAACTAGCTTCATGAGGAATGCTTTTCCAACAGTCTTGAAGGAGGTCCCACAAAGACACGGCGGTTGGAACCAACAATCTCAAATTTGGACTCATCAGACCAAAGGACAGATTTCCACCGTTTAGTGATCCAAGCAAGTGTCTTCTTATTATTGGTGTAGTTTAGTAGTGGATTCTTTGCAGCAATTCGACAATGAAGGCCTGATTCATGCAGTATCCTCTAAACAGTTGATGTTGAGATGTATCTGTTACTTGAACTCAGTGAAGCATTTATTTGGGCTGCAATCTGAGGTGCAGTTAACTCTAATGAACGTATCTTCTGCAGCTGAGGTAAATCTGGACTTTTACCAAAAAGGTCTATCTTCTGTATACCAC
Source organism: Salmo trutta (assembly GCF_901001165.1). Taxonomy (NCBI): domain Eukaryota; kingdom Metazoa; phylum Chordata; class Actinopteri; order Salmoniformes; family Salmonidae; genus Salmo; species Salmo trutta. The sequence goes on along the minus strand of NC_042968.1, from coordinate 54,315,811 downwards.
CCCTACCTTGTCACAACTCAACTGATAGGCTCAAACACATTATGAAGGAAAGAAATTCCACAAATGAACTTTTAACAAAGCACACCTGTTAATTGAAATGTATTACAGGTGACTACCTCATGAAGCTAGTTGAGAAAATGCCAAGAGTGTGCAAAGCTGTCATCAAGCCAAAGGGTGGCTCTCAAATTTAACATATATTTTGATTTGTTTAACACTTTTTTGGTTACTACATGATTCCATAGGTGTCAATTCATAGTTTTGATGACTTCACTATTATTATACAATGTAGAAAATAGTAAAAAAAATAAAGAAAAACCCTTGAATGAGTAGGTGTCTAAAACTTTTGACCGGTAGTGTAGGCTTCTATTGGCCTAGTGTTAAAATGAAAATTAGTCACAAATATTAGGCTACTGAACGGTGGTATCGCTAAAAACCTTGAATTATAAAACTGACCTTCAATCAACCACATCACTGTTTTACATTATAGAAACTATTTCCCATTTAATAGTGTCCCATTATGGAGTTGTGAGAGGCTACTAGGCGCGATTTCTGTCTCTTAAGACGGTCGCCTCCAGACTTCCCTGTCAATCGGGAATGTGAGTATCAAAGAACCGCGGCACTCTGAAGTGACCAGTCTACGTTAATGACCAATTAGCAAGACTACACCTAGCGCCATGGCGCGCGGAGACAGCCGTCTGGCAGTGGAGAGATAGAGCGCAGCAGCCCCCCGGATCCATTCCACCCACCGGTCCGAATAACAGCCCGTCATTATCTTATCAATGGGTCGGTTTGTGATTGAGCCGATTAATCCCTAACACAATGTATCACTCACTCAGTCACTCTGCATATTATCCACATGCCACCCACTCCCTCCCCCACCCCTGTCTTCCAAGACGCAGTGGCGGAGATAGGCTAGCCTACTTCACAGCTTTGGTCTTTCAGAAAAGACAGGACCGTTTAGTCTGTTATCGGCCATAAAGGCGACCGATTGACTTGATCCCCTGATCCTTATTGTAACACTGAAAGAGAGACAACGGGCTGAATGAGACTGGCAGAAACCCAGCTGAAGCACGAATCCACAGCAGCGCGTCACCGCTCCTGTCTCCCAACCCATCTACACTGCATAGTGCGCATTTGGCCAAGGTCGCTCCCTGCCTGGCAGAAAGTGGGGTTTTTGTAAAGTAACCTAATACTGTTTGAAAATAGGTTTGTAATATATACTGGTTCTTACATTTTAAATACATCGTTTTCAATTGTTTTGTATTTATTTATTTTTTATTTCACCTTTATTTAACCAGGTAGGCAAGTTGAGAACAAGTTCTCATTTACAATTGCGACCTGGCCAAGATAAAGCAAAGCAGTTTGACACATACATCAACACAGAGTTACACATGGAGTAAAACAAACTTACAGTCAATAATATAGTAGAAAAATAAGTCTATATACAAAGTGAGCAAATGAGGTGAGATAAGGGAGGTAAAAGGCAAAAAAGGCCATGGTGGCAAAGTAAATACAATATAGCAAGTAAAACACTGGAATAGTAGATTTGCAGTGGAAGAAAGTGCAAAGTAGAAATATAAATAATGGGGTGCAAAGGAGCAAAATAAATAAATAAATACATTAGGGGAAGAGGTAGTTGTTTGGGCTAAATTATAGATGGGCTATGTACAGGTGCAGTAATCTGTGAGCTGCTCTGACAGCTGGTGCTTAAAGCTAGTGAGGGAGATAAGTGTTTCTAGTTTTAGAGATTTTTGTAGTTCTTTCCAGTCATTGGCAGCAGAGAACTGGAAGGAGAGGCGGCCGAAGGAGGAATTGGCTTTGGGGGTGACCAGTGAGATATACCTGCTGGAGCGCGTGCTACGGGTGGGTGCTGCTATGGTGACCAGCGAGCTGAGATAAGGGGGAACTTTACCTAGCAGGGTCTTGTAGATGAGCTGGAGCCAGTGGGTTTGGCGACGAGTATGAAGCGAGGGACAGCCAACGAGAGCGTACAGGTCGCAGTGGTGGGTAGTATATGGGGCTTTGGTATCAGATATTTGACTGCTTTAAATGGATAGATGGCCAGTAGACCTATCCATAGGCAGGCCAGGCCACTATAGGCTTGTTCACCACATACACCACATGAACATTCTCATTCTCATTCCAAAATCAAGGGCATTAATATGGAGTTGGTCCCCCCCTTTGCTGCTATAACAGTCTCCACTCTTCTGGAAGGCTTTCCCCTAGATGTTGGAACATTGCTGCGGGGACTTGCTTCCATTCAGCATTAGTGAGGTCAGGCACTGACCTTGGACGATTCGGCCTGGCTCGCAGTCAGCGTTACAATTAATTCCAAAGGTGTTTGATGAGGTTGAGGTCAAGGCTCTGTGCAGGCCAGTCAAGTTCTTCCACATCGCCGAAACAGGAAAGGGCCTTCCACAAACTGTTGCTAAAAGTTGGAAGCACAGAATCATCTAGAATGTCATTGTCTGCTGTAGCATTAAGATTTCCCTTCACTGAAACTAAGGGTCATAGCCCGAACCATGAAAAACAGCCCCAGACCATTATTCCTCCTCCACCAAACTTTACAGTTGGCACTATGCATTGGGACAGGTATATTCTCCTGGCATCCGCCAAACCCAGATTCGTCCATCGGACTGCCAGATGGTGAATTGGGATTTGTCCCTGCTCAAGAGTCAAATGGCGGTGAGCTTTACACCACTCCAGCCGACGCTTGGCATTGCGCATGGTGATCTTAGGCTTGTGTGCGGCTGCTCGGCCATGGAAACCGATTTCATGAAGCTCCTGATGAACAGTTCTTGTGCTGACCTTGCTTCCAGAAGCAATTAGGAACTCGGTAGTGTGTTAGCAACCGAGGACAGGTGATTTTTAAGTGCTTCAGCACTCTGTGATCCCGTTCTATGAGCTTGTGTGGTCTACCAATTCGCTGCTGAGCCGTTGTTGCTCCTAGACGTTTCCACTTACAGTTGATCGCAGCAGCTCTAGCAGGGCAGAAATTTTAGGAACTGACTTGTTGGAAAGGTTGCATCCTATGAAGGTGCCACATTGAAAGACACAGGTCTTTAGTAAGGACAATCTGCTGCCGATGTTTGTCTACGAAGATTGCATGGCTGTGTGCTCAATTTTATACACCTGTCAGCAACAAGTGTGGCTGAAATAGAAATAGAGAAAATAGAAATAGAGTTAAGAAAATATTTACTAAATAAACTAGAGTAAAAATCTTTATCAAAAGTAACACAAAAAATAACAATAACGAGGTTATATACAGGGGGTACTGGTACCGAGTCAATGGGCGGAGGTACAGGTTAGTTGAGGAAATTTGTACATGTAGGTAGGGGTAAAGTGACTGCATAGATAATAAACAGTGAGTAGCAGCAGTGTAAAAACAAAAATAGTCTGGGTGGCCATTTCATTAATTGTCTTATGGTCTTATGTCTTAGAAGCTGTTAAGGTGCATTTTGGACCTCGACTTGGCGCTCCGGTACTGCTTGCCGTGCAGTAGCAGAGAGAACAGTCTATGACTAGGGTGACTGGAGCCTTTGACACCACCTAGTATATAGGTCCTGGATGGCAGGAAGTTTGGCCCCAGTGTTGTACTGGGCCATACGCACTACCCTCTGTAAAGCCTTACAGTCAGATGCTGAGCAGTTACCAGAGCAGCCGGCGATGCAACCGGTCAGGAGGCTCTCGATGGTGCAGCTGTAGAACATTTTGAGGATCTGGGGACACGTGCCAAATCTTTTCAGTCTCCTAAGGGGGAAAAGGTGCTGTCGTGCCCTCTTCACAACTGTCTTGTTGTGTTTGGACCATGATAGTTTGTTGGTGATGTGGACACCAAGAAACTTAAAACTCTTGACCCGCTCCATTACAGCCCCGTCGATGATAATCAGGGCCTGTTTAGCCCTCCTTTTCATATAGTCCACGATCAGCTCCTTTGTCTTGCTCACATTGAGGGAGAGGTGGTTGTCCTGGCACCACACTGCCAGGTCTCGGACCTCCCTATAGGCTGTCTCATCGTTGTCGGTGATCAGGCCTACATCTGCTGTGCCGTCAGCAAACTTAATGATGGTGTCGGAGTCGTGCTTGGCCACGCAGTCATGGGTGAAAAGGGCGTACAGGAGGGGACTAAGCACGTACCCCTGAGGGGCCCCAGTGTTGAGGATTAGCATGGCAGATGTGTTGTTGCCTACCCTTACCACCTGGGGGCAGCCCGACAGGAAGTCCAGGATCAATTTGCAGAGGGAGGTGATTAGTCCCAGGGTCCTTAGCTTAGTGATTAGCTTTGTGGGCACTATGGTGTTGAACGCTGAGCTGTAGTCAATGAACAGCATTCTCACGTTGGTGTTCCATTTGTTCAGGTGGGAAAGGGCAGTGTGGAATGCGATTGATATTGCATCATTTGTGGATCTGTTGGGGCGGTGTGCAAATTGGAGTGGGTCTAAGGTTTCCGGGATGATGGTGTTGATGTGAGCCATGACCAGCCTTTCAAATCACTTCATGGCTACCAACATGAGTGCTACAAGGCGGTAGTCATTTAGGCAGGTTACCTTCGCTTTCTTGGGCACAGGGGTGTCCACATACTTTTGTATATATAGTGTAGGAGCTGCATTGCTGTACAAAAATTGTCTTTATTAATGCAAGCAATATGTGTCTATAGTCACTCTTTGGTAATTAAAAAAATATATATTCATGATGTGTGGGGTTCCTCGGACGAAAGGCTATGTAGGGGGCCTTTCTAGGATAAAGCATGGGATCCCCTGATGTAAAGGACATTAGATACTGTAGATTCTAGACTCGTTTATTTTTGGTTCAACAATGTTCAATATTGTATTGCAAAAACATATGTAGAAGGATTGTATGTGCAGTCTAGGGAGCTTGATTGGCATGATTGATATCTTGATTAACATGGCTACACACACATTCACATAAACACACACACACACACGCACACACACACACACACACACACACACACACAGATAATGTTGCAATCAGGGTCTTTGATGGTATCTGTATGGCAGTGGTATGGGAGATGGCCGTTCAGTCTGCTGCAGTACATCTTCCGCCTGTCTAAAACTCCTGTTTCTCTCTTTTCCCTATCTTTCTCCCTCTACCCCCCTCCCCTCTCTTTCTCGCTCAACAAGTCGACATCAAAGCACAGCACCCAGCCCACTATCACTGATCAGGATGAGAGAGGGGAGACAGACAGGTGGGCTAGGCTGATACCCATCCCGCTCTGGAGAGACTGAGGGCCTAGCAGTGAAAGAGAGGGAGAGAAAGAGATAGGGATGGAGATATGGAAGGAGAAAATAAACAAAAAGATCAGGATCTTTTGAAGTCATAACTGTAATCAATGAGTCTGTGTGTAAATTCCTCAGTGTGTGTGTGGATGACAGATCACTTGAGGAAATGAATCCTAGGAATGCGTCTCTGCACTACTACTTCTAATCTTAATGTACTTTATTTTATTTACTTCATTTATTGAATTACTATTTTATTCATACAGTCCTTGTGCAGAGTATGGAGGGAGGGAGGGTGATTTTGGGAACCACTGCTGTCTGTGCAAGATGTAACTTAAGAATTAGGTCTTATTCTATTGATGGAAGCTCTCGGAGCATTCTAATCTACAAAACAAATTATGACATTTTATTCATGACGACGCCCTACTTCCAGAGCCATAAAATTATTGTATGTGACGATAGCCCATTGCATTGAGTTAGTCAATCCAACACCACTCATAAATACAGTGTTAAGGCATCTTCCTGGTTCTCATGATTGTTTGTTTTCCGCTTGTTTGCCTTGTTTAAAGGCCCATTCCATTAGTACTCTGTTAGTTTAGTCACTGATTGGTATTTTGTAGTGTGTCTTCAACTGTATTAGCTAGCTCCCATATTTTGTTTGCTCTGCCATTACAGTTATTTATGAACCACACTGTTTCGAACTGGGTCAAACTCTACTGCAATGTTAGTTAGTTTGTGTGTATGTGTCTGTTGGGCCCATAACTAGGCCCTATTGTACCTTTGTGTTAAATTAAACTCCCAATTTGAGATTTACCCCTTTGTCTCCACTCTTGACAAAATTAAATGGACTAACACTCTGCTGTATGTGTGTATGTGTGTCTTCAACTGTATTAGCTCACATAGTTTGTGTGTGTGCTTGTGTGTGTGAGTGATCCATGAAGAGGAGACGAGGTCATCCCATCGGCCCCAGGCCGGGCCAGTCTGTCTGTGGGCTGACGGTCTCCAGCCGTGCCCCTCTTTGATTGGCTCAATTCACAGCCTTTCAACTCTAATAGCCCTGTTTGCTACTCTGTTATGGACACAAACACTGCCCTCAGGACACACACAAGCATGCAAAGGTGCACGCACATACGCACGCACCCACAGCCATGGACGAAACACACGCATGCACACACACACAAACAGAAGTTGCTAATAGTCACTGATCCAGTGGCGGTGTGTTGGTAAAATCACTGAGGAAGGCAAGCCAAGCTAGTTAAAAAGCCATATTACAACCTATGTTGTGATAATTGCATTGTTTGCTCTATAACCCATTCATTCATATGCCACCGTGATATACAATAAGGCCGTGACAACAAAAAGGCAATAGTCACACAGAGGCGGAATAAATTCAACAACACATACATTTGTTTCATCACAAAACCTGTGTTTAGCAGATGTTGTGAAATGCTTGTGCTTGTAGTTCCTACAGTGCAGCAATATCTAACAATATAACAACAATAAGTAATATCTAACAATTTTACAACAAATACCTAATACACACTAATCTAAGTAAAGGAATGGAATTAAGAATATATATATAAAGTTCACTAAACAACTACAGATTTAAAACCGCATGTCAGCACAAGACAAGGGGAGCACTACCTCTGCTACTCCAGCACCATTTCAACTTTAAACACCATCAAATCAACAAGGCTATATATGCTTAGTATAATACACTGAAAACAAACAAAGATACCAAAAACATGTGGCTGTCCATGATTTCTGTGTGGGTGTGTGTGTGCGCAAGTAAACGTTTTTTTGGACTGGCCCTACTTATAGACTAGTTGAACACCAATGCTATTCTCCACTCGTTCACGTTGGCAAAACAGTCTATGGCTCTGTCATACAGTACACTTTTAGTTTTTGTTGACATAGGCTAGAAAGAGTTTTAGCTAGGAAGCCTAACTTCCTCGCATGGGCAACAATGAACCAGCTAAGTTAGCTAGCTAGTTATCATGAGCCTACTAGGCTACATAACGTCAATTGTCTCAGGCCAGTGCCACAACATATTATATTATGGTTATATCAGAATCGTCGTCATAATCATTGGCCTTTACAGAAAATTAAGTCGAAACCACAAGTCCAAATCCCTATCTCCATCCATGGCTTAGGAAAGGGACGATATAGCAAGCTAGCTACACCAGGACATCAACACAAGCAGACCAGAAACAGACACATTTTTCTGAAAATTAAGTTTTGCTTAGGAAGTGATTTGATTGGTGTGAAGCCAAATCCAAACTGGCCTCCCTTGGGGGGGCACTTTGCTGCACTAGGACAACCCACAGTTGAGCTCAGCTCAACGCTGATTGGCTAATCCTTTTATTATTTTTTTTTATCAAGGTAGGCCAAATCAAATGTTATCGACGCAACATGTTATACTCTTTTGGTCTTGACAGCATCAGATAAATGGGTTACACATACTGAGGTACGCTGTTTACCTTGCTCGGATGATTCCTACGGTAAGAGTCGAACACTTGCGAATTGACAGAAAATGATCAAAAACAGAGAGACGAAAGATGAATTAATTTATAATTTAAATTTTTTATTTATCAAATATTTTGGGAAGCCTTGCTTCCCTTGGCATATATGAATACAGGCCACGGAGGTAATCTAAGACCTGTTTAGCATTTTCACCCCCAAATGGTTATGTTTAGGTTTTGGGGCTATTAAGTTGATCCGAGATCTATGCCCAGTGGGGATCTAGGGGAGTCAGAAGACCTGAAGCAGTTTTTTGTCTTTTCAAATAACATTTATTTTTAAACTATTTTTTTTACCTTTATTTAACTAGACAAGTCAGTTAAGAACACATTCTTATTTTCAATGACGGCCTAGGACCAGAATGTCCCGCCCTGACCTTAGAGAGACGTTTTATTTCCTCTAATTTGGTTAAGTCAGGGTGTGATGTGGGGTGGGCAATCTAGTTGTTGTATTTCTTTGTGTTTGGCCGAGTATGGTTCCTAATCAGAGGCAGCTGTCTATCGTTGTCTCTGATTGGGAATCATACTTAGGCAGCCCTTTTTCCCTCCTTCAGTTGTGGGATCTTGTTTTTGTACAGCTCAGTGAAAGCCTGCAGAATGTGACGTTCGGTTTCCTTTGTTTGTTGTTTTGTTTAGTGTTCTGAGTTATAATAAACTTGATCATGAGCATTTACCATGCTGCATCTTGGTCTCCTCCCTACGACGATCATCACAGAAGATCCCACCACCAAAGGACCAAGCAGCGTGGTCAGGAGCAATGGACCTGGGAAGACATCCTGGACGGCAATGGATCCTGGACTTGGGAGGAGATCCAGGCCGGATGGGATCGCCTCCCATGGGAACAGGTGGAGGCAGCGAGAGCAGAGCGGCAACGAGATGAGGAACTAGCACGGCAACGACGGAAACACGAGAGGCAGCCCCAAAAAAATGTTTTGGGGGGGGGCACACGGGGAGATTGGCTAAGTCAGGGTGGAGACCTGAGCCAACTCCCTGTGCTTACCGTGGGGAGCGAGTGACTGAGCAAGCACCGTGTTATGCGGTGATGCGCACTGTGTCGCCAGTGCTCATTCACAGCCCGGTGCACTCTGTGCCAGCGCCCCGCATTTACCGGGCTAGAGTAAGCATCCAGCCAGGACGGGTTGTGCCAGCCCTAAGCTCCAGACCTCCAGTGCGCCTTCATGGCCCAGTATACCCTGTGCCTGCTCTGCGCACCCGGTCTCCGGTGCGTCTCCCCAGTCCGGTGAGACCGGTTCCGGCTCCACGTAGGAAGCCTCCCGTGATGGTCCATGGTCCGAAGCCTCCAGTGATGATCCATGGCACAAAGCCTCCAGTGATAATCCATGGCCCGGAGCCTCCAGTGATAATCCATGGCACGAAGCCTCCAGTGATGATCCATGGCCCGGAGCCTGTAGGGATGATCCATGGCACGAAGCCTCTAGTGATGATCCATGGCCCGGAGCCTGTAGGGATGATCCATGGCACGAAGCTTCCAGTGATAATCCATGGCCCGAAGCCTCCAGTGATAATCCATGGCCCGGAGTCTCCAGTGATAATCCATGGTACGAAGCCTCTAGTGATGATCCATGGCCCGGAGCCTCCAGTGATGATCCATGGCGCGGAACCTGCAGTGATGATCAATGGCGCGGAGCCTCCGGCGACATCCCCCGGTCCGGAGCCTCCGGCGGCGGTCCGCTGTCCGGAACCTCCGGCGGGGGTTTCCAGTACAGAGCCTCCGACCATGATCCACGGTCCACTGGTACAAAAGTGGAGGGATCAGCGGGCGGAGCGGGGGCTACGCCCCGAACCCGGAGACGCCACCATGGGTAGATGCCCACCCGGACCCTCCCCTATAGGTTCAGGTATCTTTGGGGGGGGGGGGGGGGGGTACTGTCACGCCTTGACCTTAGAGACATTTTATTTCCTCTAGTTTGGTTAGGTCAGGGTGTGATGTGGGGTGGGCAATCTAGTTGTTGTATTTCTTTGTGTTTGGCCGAGTATGGTTCCTAATCAGAGGCAGCTGTCTATCGTTGTCTCTGATTGGGAATCATACTTAGGCAGCCCTTTTCCCTCCTTCAGTTGTGGGATCTTGTTTTTGTACAGCTCAGTGAAAGCCTGCAGAACATGACGTTGGTTTTCTTTTGTTTGTTTTGTTTAGTGTTCTGAGTTATAATAAAATGTATCATGAGCACTTACCACGCTGCACCTAGGTCTCCTCTCTACGACGATCGTCACACAGAAATACAGTGTAGACGTTGTTAATGTTGTAAATTACTATTGTAGCTGGAAACAGCAGATTTTTTATGGAATATCTACATAGAGGCCCATTTTCAGCAACCATCACTCCTGTGTTCCAATGGCACGTTGTGTTAGCTAATCCAAGTTTATCATTTTAAAAGGCTCCATTAGAAAACCATTTTGCAATTATGTTAGCACAGCTGAAAACTGTCAACAATGAAGAGGCGACTCCGGGATGCGGGCCTTCTAGGCAGAGTTGCAAAGAAAAAGCCATTTCTCAGACTGGCCAATAAAAAGAAAAGATTAAGATGGGCAAATTAACACATTCACTGGACAGAGGAAGATTGGAAAAAAGTGTTATGAACAGAGGAATCTAAGTTTGAGGTGTTCGGATCACAAAGAAGAACATTCGTGAGACGCAGAAAAAATCTAAAGATGCTGGAGGAGTGCTTCATGCCATCTGTCAAGCATGGTGGAGGCAATGTGATGGTCTGGGGTGCTTTGGTGGTGGTAAAGTGGGAGATTTTTACAGAGTAAAAAGGATCTTGAAGAAGGAAATCTATCACTCCATTTTGCAATGCCATGCCATACCCTGTGGACGCCGCTTAATTGGAGCCAATTTCCTCCTACAACAGGACGATGACCCAAAGCACAGCTCCAAACTATGCAAGAACTATTTAGGGAAGAAGCAGTCAGCTGCTTTTCTGTCTATAATGGAGTGGCCAGCACAGTCACCGGATCGCAACCCTATTGAGCCATATGGTACGTAAGAAGTGCCCATCAAGCCAGTCCAACTTGTGGGAGGTGCTTCAGGAAGCATGGGGTGAAATCTCTTCAGATTACCTCAACAAATTGACAACTAGAATGCCAAAGGTCTGCAAGGCTGTAATTGCTGCAAATGGAGGATTCTTTGACGAAAGCAAAGTTTGAAGGACACAATTATTATTTCAATTAAAAATCATTATTTATAACCTTGTCAACGTCTTGACTATATTTCCTATTCGTTTTGCAACTCATTTCATGTATGTTTTCATGGAAAACAAGGACATTTCTAAGTGACCCCAAACTTTTGAACGGTAGTGTATGTCAAAATATCTCACATACAGTGGTGCTTTTTATTTCAATATTTCAAAAACCAAACAGACCAATCAGATGAAGAAAGGAAACACTGCTGATTATAAACCCTCTGATTGAAGTTTTACATCAGTGAATCTGTCAGTCATGCCCTGTTGTTAATTTGTCTGCCTGTTCACCCCGCTATCATCCAGAGGGCGAGGTCAGTACTGGTGCATCAAAGCAGGGACCGAGAGACTGAAAAACAGCTTCTATCTCATGCCACTTTTATATGTTTACATACCCTACATTACTCATCTCATATGTATATACTGTACTCGATACCATCTACTGCATCTTGCCTATGCCGTTCTGTACCATCACTCATTCATATATTTTTATGTTCTTCATTCCTTTACACTTGTGTGTATAAGGTAGTTGTTGTGAAATTGTTAGGTTAGATTACTCGTTGGTTATTATTGCATTGTTGGAACTAGAAGCACAAGCATTTTGCTACACTCGCATTAACATCTGCTAACCATGTGTGTGACAAATAAAATAAAATTTGAATTTGATTTGATTTAATGATTATTCAACTGTTTGGCTCCTGTTGTCCACTAGTGTCCCGCCCCGTCTGGTCTATGACAGTCAGTCAGGCAGTCAGACAGTCAGACCTCTTCTCCTTGTGTTAGTGATCCCTATCAGACCCTTCAAAGCCTCTTGGGGCTTTGATGAACTGGTCGTGGAGGATAAGCAGGCACCGTGGCTCCCATGATCGAATGGAGAAGGAGAGGAAGCGAGGAGAAGGAGGAAGAGGAGGAGGAGAAGGAGGGTGGGGGAGCAAGCCTTTGGTTGTGAAATCCCCCCGTACGAAACCATTATTATCTACAGTAGGTAGGCCCCAGTCTGGCCCCAGAGACAGGCAGTCTGCTTTACCGTATCTGTAGAGGTGAGGCATTGGAGACTTTCTCTTACATACACACGCACAAATACATGCATACATGAACCCATACACCAGTAGGCATGTGTTTAGTAGGCAACAAAAGGAGAGAATTCTAGGTTTCGCTACAGTATGCCCTGATGAACACGACCCAGTCCCATAAACCTCCAGTCACCACTTCTCCCCTAAGAACAGGAAGGTGTTGTTGCTGTGTTCCCCTCCCTCCCAGTCATTAACTTTTGTTTCACATGTGGTGTCACTGGCGTGGGAACAGGTGACGTGCCAATGGGGAGCAGGTGTCGTGGTGGAAAACTGGTGCTCCGTCTCTCAATTCAATTTCAATTTCAATTCAATTTAAGGGCTTTATTGGCATGGGAAACATATGTTAACATTGCAAAAGCAAGTGAAGTACATAATAAACAAAAGTGAAATAAACCATACAAATTAACAGTAAACATTACACTCACAAAAGTTCCAAAAGAATAAAGACTCTCTCTCTCACACACATACACGCACACAGGAACACACACACATTCTGAGATTAACAAATCCCTTTACATGCTTATCTATAAAAATGATTATTTGAAATTGTATTCATGATAACTAGTTTGACAAACTGTCAGAAACGCCTTTAGGAGGGATATAGCCTAGGGGTCTTTCACTCAGTTCACCTTGTCCCGTTGAGTTTGGTGTGACAGAGAAGTCTGAGGTGAGGTGTTTATATATACTTGTGTGTGTGTGTGTGTGTGTGTGTGTGTGTGTGTGTGTGTGTGTGTGTGTGTGTGTGTGTGTGTGTGTGTGTGTGAGAGAGAGAGAGAGGGGGGTTTAACAGAGGTGTGAGCGGTGACGCTGCCTTTGAAGTTAAACCGGCATTTAGAAGTTAATGAGGCTGTTAGGAAGAGGTGCTGGAATGCCTGTGAACACACACACGCACACACACACACACACACACACACACACACACACACACACACACACACACACACACACACACACACACACACGCACACACACACACACACACACACACACACACACGCACACACACACACACACACACACACACACACACACACACACACGCACGCCACACACACACACACACACACACACACACACAGAGAGAGAGGTTACATTTTACAAATTTTAAAGGTTTCCAATAAACCTTTAAAATCCCATAGGAAGAGGTGGTGGTTGTGTGAACATTAGACATTATAGATGTTATAGGTATTAGGTAGGGTTGCAAAGAGTAAGGAGATTTCAGTTATTTGACCCCTGTGCTTTTTTTTTTAAATAACAGAATATTCACTTGTATATCAGCCGGTTTTGTATCTTGGGTAAATTTGTGTCATATTTATTTTTGGTAGTTCAACAGTCTAAGAAAGTAGATACTGTATATACACTACTGGTCAAACGTTTTAGAACACTTACTCATTCAAGGGTTTTTCTTTATTTGTACTATTTTCTATATTGTAGAATAATAGTGAAGACATCAAAACTATAAAATAACACACATGGAATGATGTAGTAACCAAAAAAGTGTTAAACAAATCAAAATATATTTGATATTTGAGATTCTTCAAATAGCCACCCTTTGCCTTGATGACAGCTTTGCACACTCTTGGCATTCTTTCAACCAGCTTCACCTGGAATGCTTTTATAACAGTCTTGAAGGAGTTCCCACATATGCTGAGCACTTGTTGGCTGCTTCTCCTTCACTCTGCGGCCCGACTCATCCCAAACCATCTCAATTTGGTTGAGGTCAGGGGATTGTGGAGGCCAGGTCATCTGATGCAGCACTCCATCACTCTCCTTCTTGGTAAAATAGCCCTTACACAGCCTGGAGGTGTTTTGGTTGATCAGATTCTTCTTCAAGGGCAATTCCGCCATTATCTCCAGCAGAGTACCAGTCTCTACATATGTGAAAATGGCGTGTTTCTATGATTTGTGGTTAAAAAGATAAGAAGGGTTCAAAAAATCCTTCTCTGTGACAGGGTAGGATTAAAAGTAAGAAATCAGTGATTTTCAAAACCTGCAACAGGTTTCTAGCCAGAGGGAGGGTATTCTCTTGATCCACACTGCGAATCTCATGGTGTTTGAAAATCACTGTTTTTTAAATGTTTAAACTTTTGATGATCTCATCCGGTAGAATTTTTTTACTTTGTATATTTTTTCTACATAATGTAGAAATGCTCTGTTTTCACATATGTATACACTGGTATTGTGCTGGAGATAATGAAATGCGTCAGAAACATCTATTCTAGTTTCAAAATTGACTACAAAGTGCAAATAGATACATTTTGGTCATAAACTCAGTCTAGTCCAAAACAGAGTATTGAACCTTGATGCATCACAAGGAGTAAATCAAGGTTGGGTTTTATATTACAGTTATGTCAACAGATCATGCCCCCTTTTGCCAAGCGCCATCTGCAAATGGCCTATCTGCCCACTTCGCATCCGTTCTTTGAATGGGGCTCTGTTGTTTCATCACCCCCAACGCTTTCAAAGGATCACGGGCCCTTTACGGATTGACCATGTCTCCACAGCCAAGTTCTATGCTTTGCATGTCTTGTCGAAGGACACTAGGTAGTATGCGGAATAATGTCAAAGTGAAACTATGTTCTTTTTTATTCGTTTTTTTTTACAAATTGACTTAATATTCCAAGCTGAAATGTCTTGAGTCAATAAGTATTCAACCCCTTTGTTATGGCAAGCCTAATACGTTTATAAGAATTACCTCATCTCTGTGCCACACACATAGAATTATGTGTAAGGTCCCTCAGTCGAGCAGTAAATTTCAGACACAGATTCAAACACAAAGACCAGGTAGGTTTTTCCAATGCTTCGCAAAGAAGGACACCCATTGGTAGATGGGTAAAAAAAAAACAACTGACACTTAATATCCCTTTGAGCATGGTAAGTTATGAATTACACTTTGGATGTCGTAATAATACATCCAGTCACTACAAAGACTCCGACTTCCTTCCTAACTCAGTTGCCGGAGAGAAAAGAAACCACTCAGGGATTTCACCATGAGGCCAATGGTAACTTTAAAACAGTTACAAAGTTGAATGGCTGAGATAGGAGAAAACTGAGGATGGATCAACAACATTGTAGTTACGTCACAATACTAACCTAATTGACAGAGTGAAAAGAAGGAAGCCTGTACAGAACATAAATATTCCAAAACATACTTCCTGTATGTAACAAGGCAAAAAATGTGGCAAAGCAATTCACTTTTGTTCTCTATACAAAGTGTTATGATTTGGCAAATCTAATACAACACATTACAGAGTACCAATACAACACATTACAGAGTACCAATACAACACATTACAGAGTACCAATACAAGACATTACAGAGTACCAATACAACACATTACAGAGTACCAATACAACACATTACAGAGTACCAATACAACACATTACAGAGTACCACTCTACATATTTTCAAACACAGTGGTGACGGCATCATCATGTATGCTTGAAAAAGGCTCTGTATGGTCAATCTGATGTCTACATTGGTCGTACAGCATTTACGGTGATATGGCCTCTGCAGAAGTCAGGGCATTCATAATTATTGCGCTTCGCGATGCAATCGCAGAGCTGTTGAGCAGAGCTGCTGTAAAGGAACTTGCAAAGGAAGTGAGTTTGTGTTTATACAGGACTTCCCGCCCTACCTACCGTCAACCAATCATGTCAATGCGGAGCTATACAGAGCCCTCCGCACTGTTACAAAATTCGGAGGTGCACTGCAATGCGGTACGGAGCTCAATTTGGCCTCTACATGCCTCCGGAGGCTCCTCAATTGCGTAACACCCCAATTGAGTTGGTTTGGGATGTGCTGGACCGCAGAGTGAAGGAAAAGCAACCAACATGTGCTCAGCATATGTGGGAACTCCTTCAAGACTGTTGGAAAAGCATCCCAGGTGAAGCTGGTTGAGAGAATGCCAAGAGTGTGCCAAGCTGTCATCAATGCAAAGGGTAGCTACTTTGAAGAATCTCAAATAGAAAATACATGATTCCATATGTGTTATTTCATAGTTTTGATGTCTTCACTATTATTCTACAATGTAGAAAATAGTGAAAGTATAAGAGAAAAACTCTTGAATGAGCAGGTGTGTCCAAAGTTTTGACTGGTACTGTATTTTGTTTATTTTTTTAAACTATTATTAAACTAGGAAAGTCAGTTAAGAACAAATTTTTATTTACAATGACGGCCTACCCCAAACCCGGACGACTCTGGGCCGATTATGCGCCGCACTATGGGACTCCCAATCACGGCCGGATGTGATACAGCCTGGATTTGAATCAGGGACTGAGATGCAGTGCCTTAGACTGCTGCACCACTCAGGAGCCCTATAAGATACAGGGTTATAGCGTTCGTACAAAACCCGATGCAATGCAAGAAGTGTAAAAAGTTTGGCCAAGTGTCACGCGTTTGCAGACGGAAGGAATATGTTATTGAAAAGTCTGTGAATGTAAAATGTTACACCTGTGGTGGGGATCATATTTCCCGAATTCCCTGAATGCCCTGTTAGGGTGAAATAAGTTGAGGTGTCAAGGATCAGGGCAGTACAGCAAATCTCCTATGTGGAGGCGGTGAAGAGGGCCTCCAAGACTTAATGGCAGAAGCACTGCAAGGACTACTGTCGCTAGGAAATGTCCCGCCATCACAGGATCCTTCTGAGTCTGTGTAGGGACCTGATTAAAGCAGAAAAGCAGGCTGCACAACACCTTCACCGAGGGCTACCTGCCCTCCATGACACCTACAGCACCCGATGTCACAGGCAGGCCAAAAAGATCATCAAGGACAACAACCACCCGAACCACTGCCTGTTCACCCCGCTACCATCCAGAAGGCAAGGTAAGTACAGGTGCAGCAAAGCTGGGACCGTGAGACTGAAAAACAGCGTCTATCTCAAGGCCATCAGACTGTTAAACAGCTATCACTAACACAGAGAGGCTGCTGCCTACATACAGACTCAAATCATTGGCCACTTTAATAAATGGATCACTAGTCACTTTAAATAATGTCACTTTAATAATGTTTACATATCTTACATTACTCATCTCATATGTACAGTTGAAGTCGGAAGTTTACATACACCTTAGCCAAATACATTTTTACTCAGTTTTTCCACAATTCCTGACATTTAATCCAAGTACAAATTCCCTGTTTTAGGTCAGTTGGGATCACCACTTTATTTTAAGAATGTGAAATGTCAGAATAATAGCAGAGAGAATGATTTATTTCAGCATTTATTTATTTCATCACATACCCAGTGGGTCAGAAGTTTACATACACTCAATTCGTTTTTGGTAGCATTGCCTTTAAATTGTTTAACTTGGGTCAAACATTTTGGGTAGCCTTCCACAAGCTTCCCACAATAAGTTGGGCAAATCTTGGCCCATTCCTCCTGACAGAGCTGGTGTAACTGAGTCAGGTTTGTAGGCCTCCTTGCTCGCACACACTTTTTCAGTTCTGCCCACAAATTTTCTATAGGATTAAGGTCAGGGCTCTGTGATGGCCACACCTTTACCTTGACTTTGTTGGCCTTAAGCCATTTTGCCACAACTTTGGAAGTATGCTTGGGGTCATTGTCCATTTGGAAAACCCATTTGCGACCAAGCTTTAACTTCCTGACGGATGCCTTGAGATGTTGCTTCAATATATTCAGATAATTTTCCTACCTCATGATGCCATCTATTTTGTGAAGTGCACCAGTCCCTCCTGCAGCAAAGCACCCCGACAACATGATGCTGCCACCCCCGTGCTTCAATGTTGGGATGGTGTTCTTCGGCTTGCAAGCCTCCCTCTTTTTCCTCCAAACATAACAATGGTCATTATGGCTAAACAGTTCTATTTTTGTTTCATCAGAACAGAGGATATTTCTCCAAAAAGTAAGATCTTTGTCCCCATGTGCAGTTACAAACCGTAGTCTGGATTTTTTATGGTTGTTTTGGAGCAGTGGCCTCTTCCTTGCTGAGCGGCCTTTCAGGTTATGTCGATATAGGACTCATTTTACTGTGGATATAGATACTTTTGTACCTGTTTCCTCCAGCACCTTCACAAGGTCCTTTGCTGTTGTTCTGGGATTGATTTGCACTTTTCGCACCAAAGTACATTCATCTCTAGGAGACAAAACGCGTCTCCTTCCTGAGCGGTATGACGGCTGCGTGGTCCCATGGTGTTTATACTTGCGTACTATTGTTTGTACAGATGAACGTGGTACCTTCAGGCATTTAGAAATTGCTCTCAAGGATGAACCAGACTTGTGAAGATCTACAATTTTTTCTGTGGTCTTGGCTGATTTATTTTTATTTTCCCATGATGTCAAGCAAAGAGGCACTGAGTTTGAAGGTAGGCCTTGAAATACATCCACAGGTGCACCTCCAATTGACTCAAATGATGTCAATTAGCCTATCAGAAGCTTCTAAAGCCATGACTTCATTTTCTGGAATTTTCCAAGCTGTTTAAAGGCACAGTCAACTTAGTGTATGTAAACTTCTGACCCACTGGAATTGTGATACAGTGAATTATAAGTGAAATAATCTGTCTGTAAACAATTGTTGGAAAAATGACTTGTGTCATGCACAAAGTAGATGTCCTAACCGACTTGCCAAAACTATAGTTTGCTAACAAGAAATTTGTGGAGTGGTTGAAAAACGCGTTTTAATGACTCCAACCTAAGTATATGTAAACTTCTGACTTCAACTGTATATACTGTATCTTATACCATCTATTGCATCTTGCCTATGCCGCTTGGTCATTTCTCATCCATACATTTATATGTACATATTCTTATTCCATTCCTTTAGATATGTGTGTATCAGGTAATTGTTGTGGAAAAGTTAGATTTCTTGTTAGATATTACTGCACTGTCGGAACTAGAAGCACATAACATTGCATTTGATTTGATTTAACCTAAAACACAAGGCCAAATCTACACTGGAGTTGCTTATCAAGAAGTCCGTGAATGTGGCCGAGTTACAGTTTTGACTTGAATCTACTTGAAAATCTATGGCAAGACCTGAAAATGGTTGTCAAGCAATGATCAACAACAAATTTGACAGAGCTTGAAGAATTTTGAAAAGAATAATGGGAAAATGTGGGGTATTATGTGTAGATGAGTGCTGAAAAAAAATAGATTTAATCCATTTTGAATTCAGGCTCTAGCACAACAAAATGTGGAACAAGTCAAGTGGTATGAATACTTTCTGAAGGCACTGTAACGTTATATCTCTTCATGTAGGTAGCTGTATTTTGATAAAACTAAGCAGGCTAGCTAACGTTAGGTAGTGTCAGTGACGCAGACTAGCTAGCATTTTAGCTAACGTTAGCGTAGCTAGATAACTAACTTGCTAGCTACCTCATTACAATTTTAGTTAGGTTGTAGCTCATACAAGTTGATTTTGTATTGTTTAAAGACTGCTGGTTAAGTAACGTTATCATTTGATAATGCTAGCAGCTATAGGCTTGCTAGCTAACATTAGCTTACAAGTCGAATTTGCAAGTTAGTTCGAAGCTCATACAAGTAGTCTGTATTGCCTAGGGCAAAACTAAATAATGGATGCAGCTATCGTGGTAGCTAACTCATGTCTAAGTCTGACTAATACAGTGAACTATTGGAAACACACAGTAACGCCGGCACCGGCCTGAATCTAATCCAATCTGGAGCTACAGTCAGGAAAGCATAGAATTAGGGTTTCCACTAGTTACCATAACCACAAAATCAAGATTGGCTCTATCATAAAAATTTATGAAAACAAAAATGTGCTTTTTGGTATTAACTTAAGGTTAATATTTGGTACACGGTTAGCAGTGTAGTTAAGGTTAGGGTTAGGTTTAAAATAACATTTTAAGAAAATAAATTGTAGAAATAGGTGGGCTTTATGGCTTTGTGGCTTTGGTAACTAGTGACGACCTAGAATTAGATTGATTCGTTTATTGCCCTAATGACACAGACGGCTTCATCAACAACGGTAATGTGTGTTACCCCGATGTGATTTTTTAAATATAAAATACTCGGTTTGATAAAACTAGTAGGTTAATTACCCAGCCAAGCAGATACAAGTAGTAGAGTAATTTTGGTTGTGAAGTGCATTATAAAAATGTTTTGTCCTTTCTTTATAACAAAATGCAATTTACCACTTGGTTGTCTATTGTGTCACATGTCCTCCCAGTCAACACCACCTCATAAGATTAGGAAGTACATTATTCATGAGGATTGCCTGCTGCAGCTGTTTGAGAGATGTCCAATTTGCAGCCAAACATACAACATAGAAAAGACCAGCAAGGGGACCCTCAGCATCATACAGACATGCCCTCGCTGTGAGCATTCCTATAAATGGAATAGGGAGGACCTTTGAATCTTTGGTGACATTTGACCTGTTCAAAAGTCAAAACAATTTCGAGTTTTGTCCCAATTCACCTTCATAACCTAGCCTGGTAGAACCAGTCTGATTTTCTTTAACGAGTCCAACGTGAAGGATATACTGCTTTCTCAGGAATGGGCCCAAATGCTTGTCATTTGCGTGAAGAAAAGATGTAGAAAAAGGGGGCGGAGATCGGGCAGCCTTCTGGGAATTCGTAGGCGAGATAGTAAACTCCCACTGCCATCCGTTCTATTGGCCAACGTGCAATCATTGGAAAATAAAATGTATGACCTACGATCAAGATTATACTACCAACAGGATATTAAAAACTGTAATATCTTATGTTTCACCAAGTCATGGCTGAAAGGCGACACAGATAATACAGAGCTGGCGGGATTTTCCATGCACCGGCAGGACAGAGAAGCCACCTCTGGTAAGACGAGGTGCGGGGATGTGTGTCTATTTGTCAATAACAGCTGGTGCGTGATGTCTAATTTTAAAGAAGTCTCGAGGTATTGCTCGCCTGAGTACCTTATGATAAGCGGTAGACCACACTTTCTACCAAGAGAGTTCTCATCTATATTATTCTTAGTCATCTATTTACCACCACAAACCCATGCTGGCACTAAGACTGCACTTAACCAGCTGTATAAGGCCATAAGCAAACAAGAAAATGCTCATCTAGAAGTTGCGCTCCTAGTGGCCGGGGACTTTAATGCAGGCAAACTTAAATCCATGTTACCTCATTTCTACCAGCATGTCACATGTGCAACCAGAGGGGAAAAAAACTCTAGACCACCTTTACTCCACACACAGAGATGTATACAAAGCTCTCTCCGCCATCCATTTGGCAAATCTGACCATAATTCTATCCTCCTGATTCCTGCTTAGATGCAAAAACTAAAGCAGCTAGTACCAGTGACTCGCTCAATACAGAAGTGGTCAGATGACGTGCGTGCTACGCTACAGGACTGTTTTGCTAGCACAGACTGGAATATATTCCGGGATTCATCAAATGGCATTGGCTTCATAAATAAGTGCATCGACAACGTCGTCCCCACAGTGACCGTACGTACATAGCCCAACCAGAAGCAATGGATTTCAGGCAACATCCGCATCGAGCTAAAGGCTAAAGCTGCTGCTTTCAAGGAGAGGGACACTAATCCGGACGCTTATAAGAAATCC
The DNA here is from genome assembly GCF_901001165.1 of Salmo trutta. Taxonomy (NCBI): domain Eukaryota; kingdom Metazoa; phylum Chordata; class Actinopteri; order Salmoniformes; family Salmonidae; genus Salmo; species Salmo trutta. Next base: position 54,294,260 of record NC_042968.1, on the reverse strand, counting down.
CGCTATGCCCTCAGACGAACCATTAAACAAGCAAAGCGTCAATATAGGATTAAGATTGAATCCTACTACACCGGCTCTGACGCTCGTTGGATGTGGCAGGACTTGAAAACTATTATGGATTGCAGAGGGAAACCTAGCTTAGAGCTGCCCAGTGACGGGAATCTACCAGATGAGCTAAATGCCTTTTATGCAAGCAACACTGCAGCATGCATGAGAGCACCAGCTGTTCTGGACAACTGTGTGATAATGCTCTCGGTAGCCAATGTGAGCAAGACCTTTAAACAGGTCAACATTCACAAAGCCGGACTGATTACTAGGATGTGTACTCAAAGCATGCGCGGACCAACTGGCAAGTGTCATCACTGACATTTTCAACCTCTCCCTGATCGAGTCCAGACTGACAAAAGGGTTTGATATTGATGTCTCTAAATGGAGAGAGATGTGGCACTTGGCATAACATTTTTACTTGTATTGTCTTTTTTTATTATTGAATTGAATGGTATCAGTAAATATGAGGAAGGAGAAACCCAGTGTATTCTGCACCTGGATCAGGGAACTCCTGTTGTATACTAGACACCACAGAGGAAGGCACAGCCACAGGAAGTAGGGTTGCTGAGGGTGCTGGAGCACCCCCTGAAAAGTCTGAATAATAAAATAAATGTAATTAAAAATGAAACATTTGGGAGAAAACCTTTTTTTCCTCACAAAAGTAATGCACTGGGCCTTTACTAGTCCTGTATTAGCGGACCTGTATAGCCGTCCACTACCCCTCTTTTACTTATGTAAATTAGATATTTCTGTATTTAATTTTCAATCAATTTGCAAAAAGGATAAAAAAATATGTTTTAACTTTGTCATTATGGCATATTGTGTGTAGATGGGTGAGGGGGGAAAATACATTTAATCCATTTTGAATTCAGGCTGTAACACAACAAAATGTGGAATAAGTCAAGCTGGATGGCTAGCTAGCTAGTTAGGTATGCTGTTAGACTGGATCTAGTTTATGGTCATTATACATACAGGCTTTGTCTCTTAGTGGCTATGTCTAGATATTTTTGACAAATGTAATTCAAATTCAACGGACATCTCCATTTGTGTGAATGTGTCTGAAGACTGGGGTACATTCCTTAGTGAAGACCATAGTCAACCGTAGCTAAATGTTTTGCAAGGTAAACCAGATTATTCTCTCCCTGTTTCAATCCATTTGCACTGTGGCATTGGAGAGAAAATGTTGCCATATTCAAGCTAATTTCCTGTAATTCTGCACATTTTCTCATGGGGCAGAGAGATTTTTTTGTTGTTGCAGCTTTCAAGCTAATTTCCTGTAATTCTACACATTTTCCCAGGAGGCAGAGAAAAAACGTTGCACTTATGTAAATCATTGAGTTGATTAAATTTTTTAAATTGGTGCAGTACTGTGGATACCAATATCACTGTGAGCCTCCCAGTCCCATGTTGCCCAGGGCTAAGAACATACATTGTAGATAAATAAGATGACAATGTATTGTATTACACTCTAAATTTATTCCATGGATCCCTTGGACAAAATCATTTTAAGATCTGTTCGCAGATCCCCTGCAGTACCTCTGACCCCACTTTGAGAACCCCTGAATAGCCTATAGAGAGGTGTGGCGGGTGAACGCGGTAGCAACACAGCACGCCCGACATCGACGGAGCTCTCAAACAAACAGGTATTACATTGAATGTGAATACCGCAAAAATAAGGCAATCTTTTATAAACTGAAATAGTAATTGAGTCCGTATTGCCGCTAATAGCACAAACGAATGGTGTACACCTGAATTTAATGCAACAGCAGTAATGGAGTTTGTAGAAATTGACATGTTTGTACTTGGCGCATGTGGGGAATTGAGAACGGTAGTTTGAAGTGTTAATTTGAAGATTAGATGAGAGCTTGCAATCGCATCGTCACATACACCCCAGTGTCTCATCAGTAGACTACTGAGTTTAGAGAGGACATTATTCTATGTTTTCAGAAAAATATTCTATATGTCTGCGGAAAAGCACTCTGTAGTAGTCTGATTAATCAGGCTGTACACAATTCATTGATGTAGGCGACAACCTGAAACTTATGCCTGCAGAAAATGGTGTAAGTGTTCCTTACAAGTAAGACTTTTAAATAAAAGTTACATCTAAGTTTACCGGTTGTCCTTTAGCTGCTTAGTTTTATATTGATTCGCTCTGAAAATTACTTTTTGTACCTGAATGACAAAACATTCAAGAGATGAAGGTGCTCAAAGTTTACCCATTTTGCATGAGACATCCATGTCAAATCAAATATTATTTGTCACATGGCCAAATACAACAGGTGTAGACTTTAAGTGAAAGGCTTACTTACAAGCCCTTAACCAACAATGCTTTAAGACGTTTTGAGAAAAAATTATTTAAGTTAAGTTAGAAAATAAAAGTAACAAATAATTAAACAACAGCAGTAAAATAACAATAGCAGGTTATATACTTGTACAGTGTCAATTAGCGGGTTAGTCGAGGTAATATGTAAATGATTTTGTATTTTTTGTTTAACCTTTATTTAATTAGGCAAGTCAGTTCTGTGTGAAGGAAATCACATTTCTTGGATAGGCTATCCTCGTAGGGTGTGCAGCCTGATCATGCCAAGGTCAAAGCAGTGAGTTAGATGGCTAATCCCACACATAGGAAAGACATTCAGCGTGTTTTGCGTATGGTCAATTATTTAGGGAAGTTTGTACCAAAGCTGTCAGCTAAAACAGTGAACTTAAGGACAGTTATTCAGGACAAGTCAGAGTTCTTGTGGAACAGAGAACATGAAAGAGAGTGGGACAATGTAAAGAACATTTTGTCTGAAGAGCCAGTGCTAACTTTTTTTGGAACCCGACAGGCCTACTAAGGTGTCCACGGACGCCTCCAAAGTTGGCATTGGAGCAGTGCTGCTTCAGGAGCATCAAGGGATGTGGAAGCCTGTGGCTTATGCGGCCCGTTCTTTGACTGATGCTGGGAAGCGTTATACTCAAATAGAAAAGGAGTGCCCAGGGTTGGTCGTTGGTTGTAAAGTTTCACTGTTACATTTATGGCTTACCAAAGGTGATTCTAGAAACAGCCCATAAACCCCTTATTCCAATCTCTCTCTAAAAATCTGAATGACATGCCTTCTTGTCTTCAAAGGATGATGATGAGGTTGCAGCGCTATGATTTGTTCTAACCTATGTGCCTGGGTCAACTTTAGTGGTAGTAGATGCCCTCTCAAGGTGCCCTCCCAAATCATCCTCAATCAGGAGTCTTATGGCGGAGGAGGTTGCCTTACATGTGGATATGGTCATGGAGTCACTTCCTGTTTCTGAGCAGCAACTAAGGAGAATAGCTGAAGAGACCACAATAGATTCCAATCTTTGCAAGGTGATTCATAATCTGGAAAATGGCTGGCAAAAAGGCTCTTGTAAGCAGTACTTCCCACTAAGCGCAGAGCTGTCAGTGGTCAATGGTGTGCTGTTGAAGAATAACAGAATGGTAATACCTACTTCAATGCGTACACGAAGGACATCTGGGAGCTGAGAAATGTAAGCGATGGGCCAGAGAGTCCCTTTATTAGCCAAATATAAATTCTGACATTGAGCAAATGGTGGGAAATTGTGACACATGTCTCAAATTTCAGTATAGACAGCCCAAGGAGCCCATGGTTATGGGAGAGGTACCCACTTCAGCCTGGGAGAAGGTTGGAGTCGATAGTTTCTGATAATGCGCCTTAGTTTGCTTGCAGTGAGTTTAAGATGTTTGCAGCGCATTATGAGTTCAGACCTATAACCTCTAGTCCGCTATATCCTAAAAGTAACCGAAGGCTGAAAAAAGTGTGCAAATCGGAAGAGACTCTTAAAAAAATACAAATAAAAGCAGCACACAGTGGGACTGATCTATACTTAGCTTTATTGTCTTACAGAGCAGCTCCCTTGGAATGAGGCCGGTCACCTGCAGAAATGTTAATGAGTTGCAAGTTGCGTTCCAGGTTTCCTAGTTTCTACCTGAATGACTGCCCATTAGCTGTAAAGAATAGGGCCCTACAGCTGAAGGCAAGACAAAAATTATACTATGACAAAACCGCTAGAGTGTTGTTACCGTTGGCAGCTCAGGATGTGGTTAGAATTCGGGGTCTGGATTCATGGGATAGAAAGGCTGCTGCATTGGAGGAGGTTGCACCTCAGTCAGGACAGAAGATGGGGCTGTGTATTGGCGCAATAGACAAAACCTTTTGAGAACACAGGAGACGTTTGAGGACACTCAGGACCCCGGCATACTGACACTGGACACACAGAAAGGAGAACAAGTGGGGATGTGACAGAAGGTACTGGGAGTGGGACAGAAGCTTCGGACACAGTGCCTCAGACCCTGCGCAGGTCTGAGAGGGCCAGCAGGCCTCCAGAAAGTATATTCAGTGGTGATGTTTGATGGACCAAACACTGACTCATTGAGTTGTTGGGGTTTGTTTCGATATGTTCATGATTGACTATTTGAAAACGGAGATGATTTGATATTTGTGAATTGACATTGCTTGTTGATGAAATGTGTGATTGATATATATATATATATATATTTAAAAAAGGAAGATGTATTGATGGGGTTCTGAGTGATGGTTTATGACACACTTTTCCGACACCTGTGGTATATGTGTGGCAATGGCGGAATAACATTAAAACTATGATCGATGGTGCGGGTTGTCCTTGCTAACAAAGTAATACAGTGCCACAGGGTCCTTAACTTAGTGATTAGCTTTGAGGGCACTATGGTGTTGAGCTGTAGTCAATGAACAGCATTCAAACAAAGAAGTAATTTAGCTTGTCTGGTAGGCTCGTGTCACAGGGCAGCTCGCGGCTGTGCATCTCGCGGCTGTGTGTTAGGAGAGTATATAGACATTAATAATCACACAGCCATTTTCCAAGCAAGGACATGTGTCAATAAAACTCAAAACACAGCTAAATGAAGCTCTAACCTTTGACGATCTTCATCAGATGACACTCCTAGGACATTATGTTACACAATACATGCATGTTTTGTTCGATAAAGTTCATATTTATATCCAAAAACAGCATTTTACATTGGCGCGTGATGTTCAGAAAATGTATTCCCACCAAAACTTCCAGTGAATGTGCACAACAATTTACAAAAATACTCATAAACGTTGACAAATTATATAACAATTATTTAAAGCATTATAGATAGACTACTCCTGGATGCAACCGCTGTGTCAGATTTTAAAATAGCTTTACGGAGAAAGCACATTTTTCAATATTCTGAGTACATAGCTCAGCCATCACAGCGAGCTATACAGATACCCGCCAAGTTCAGGGCAACCTAAACTCAGAATCAGTATTAGAAATATTGTCTTACCTTTGCTGATCTTCGTCAGAATGCACTCCCAGGACTGCTACTTCCACAAGAAATGTTGTTTTTGTTCTAAATTCTCCATATTTATGTCCAAATACCTCCTGCGCACAAACAAATGTCCAAATACCTCCTGCGCACAAACAAATGTCCAAATACCTCCTGCGCACAAACAAAACGCCTTCCTGCGTTTTGTTTGTGCGTTCAGGTCACTATCCAAAGGCATAACGCGTGAGTGCGGTACCAGAGACAAAAAGTCAAAATGTTCCATTACCGTACTTAGAAGCATGTCAAACGCTGTTTAAAATCACTCTTTATGGTATTTTTAACGTAAAATTGCGATAATATTCCAACCGGACAATAGTATATTCATTCAAGAAGAAAAACAAGGAACGGCGTGCTCGCGTGACCGCGCATATCCAATCCCTTTGTTGCCAGGCAGTCCACTCAGTAACTGAGCTCCTATTATCTGCCCAGTGACAGGAGAAGGCTCAAACCACTTTCTGAAGGCTGTTGACAGCCAATGGAAGCCTTAGGAAGTGCAACGTCACCCCACAGACACTGTAGTTTCGATAGAGAATCAAAAGAAGAACTACAATTCTCAGACTTTCCAATTCCTGCTTGGATTTTTCGCAGGTTTTTGCCTGCCATATGAGTTCTGTTATACTCACAGACACCATTCAAACAGTTTTAGAAACTTCAGAGTGTTTTCTATCCATATCTACTAATAATGTGCATATTCTAGTTTCTGGGCCAGAGTAGTATCCTGTTTAAATTGGGTACGTTTTTCATCCGGCCGTGAAAATACTGCCCCCTCCACCCCAACAGGTTAAAGATGAGCCAATCAGAGTATCAAAGCAAATCGCAAATTTTCAAACTGCTGCTTTACTCGCATGTGTTGTGGGTCTGGCCCAACCCACCGATTTATGGACCTATCAGATGGCCCCGAATGTGTTCTCATATGGTGAATGGTCGGGGCAGATTCGATTATGCTGAGCACCAGGGGCGCAATGATGGGAATGGGCAAAAGTGATGAGGGAGGAGTGCCCTTTTCAAATCATATAGTAAACTGCGCTGCTTGGTGATGTTGTCAACAAGGCAGCATGGTGCTTCATCAAGAAAATGTGTTTGCATTTTCAAACTAGAAGGCAGATTAAGTGTTTTTGTCAAAAGCAATCACTTTTGCATGCAAACACAGAATCCTATTTATTACTCCTCATGCTTAATTACCTTTTTGCTTTGAGCCGACTTCACCGTGGGCTTTGAACCTGGGAGGCAGCCCAGGTTTAATCTAATCCCTTCATTGTGGAGAAGAACCCAACGTCCGTGTCCGTAGCGCTTGGCCGGAGCAAGGAGTCTAGGTAGGCAGGCAAATATGTTGTAGCTTAGACCCTATTTCACATAAACTGAGGTTTTTGTGTTGTGCCTGCCATCGGTTGAGACAAGATGCCCTTTGAATGCAGGGTGGGTGTCATTTCAATCATATAAATATAATTCATAGAATGGACCAATCCTTTCAGACAACTGCAATTGAGCTGTTACACCATTGAAGCTTAAATTGAATTGACTTCTAACTTCTAATTACTACCACAAAGATGTCCACCCGCAGTCGAATGTCAACTTAAATGGTCATGTATATTCTATTATCTGTAGTTCTATGATTTCAATTGTTCTCCTATGGAGGATTGACAGTATAATTTTAAACAGATATTCCCATTTCACATCAACAAATTAACATTCTCCAACCATGTTTGTAGTATCATTTTGAAAGTAGAAATAAAAATTGTATTCCCATTTTAGTACATTTATCAGCAAAAAAATTACACCTACTCTGTATTCAAGAGCATGTTGTCTCAACCGATGGCGGCACAACAGAAAAACCTCAGATTATGTGAAATGGGGTCTAAGCTACAATACATGCGAATTTGAATAAAATAAGTTTGTTTTTAGATAATGTTAAAAAATGACCAAAAATAAAAACATTTCCCCATAAATTATTAAATAGTTTGCCAACCCTGTTTGTAAGCTTTTAAATTATATCAATCTCAACCGTTTATCTTTTCCACTAATGAAGACATGGTTGTCTCATGGTATGTAAAATGATTAAACTTTGATCACCTTTATCGCTTTAATGATTTGGCAATCAGGTCCAAAAAGTCACTTTCTGAGCACTTCTAAAATGGGCAAATGTGTAAAGAAGGTTTTGTAAAAATCAAATGGGGTGCTGTCAAAAAATGATTGAATTCAAATGGATTAACCCTATGTAATAAAAGTTAAATAAATATTAGGTTGCACTCTTCTTACCAACGGCAAAGGCATCTGTTTTATCATTAGGCCTACGTTTTAATGTTATTAGCCTTCCATTATTTTAATTCCTGTGCATCAAACACCAACAATTCCCACAAAGTAACAATATTTGCTTGGAATACAGTTGATCAACCACTAGAAGTTGTGCGGATGCATGGTCTGAGATTTGCGAGGAGATGCGCAACACTTTCCCGTCAAGTTCTAAATTGACAATTAGCAACCTTTTGTGGGAAAACGGATGCACGCAAGGTTTAGTCTTTCTTGTGTACACGCACCTTTTGATAAATGAAGCCCCTGGCGAGGCACAGTATATTAATCCCCACCAGACACTGGGGTTCAATCCCTGCTTATTATTTTAATAGGCCTACCTATTCTTCTATTTTTTTACTGTTTACGTTTTTAAAGTAGACTAAATGTATGCGTCGTAGTAATCTCTCGTGACAGACTGAATGCCAAATCGAGAGCTGGCTAGTGCTATTGGGTTCTTGGTTCTGAAATTAACTTTACAGTGACATTTCATTCATTAGGAAGTTGCTTGGAAAGAGGAATGGAGATGACTAAATAAATAAATAAATATATATATATACATACATACATACATACATACATACATACATACATACATATATATATACACACACACACACACAGTACCAGTCAAAAGTTTGGACACAGCTACTCATTCAAGGGTTTTTCTTTATGTTTACTATTTTCTACATTGTAGAATAATAGTGAAGATATCAGGACTATGTAATAACACATATGGAATCATGTAGTAACCAAAAAAGTGTTAAACAAATTAAAATATATATTTGCAATTCTTCAAAGTAGCCACCCTTTGCCTTGATGACAGCTTTGCGCACTCTTGGCATTCTCTCAACCAGCTTCATGTGGAATGCTTTTATAACAGTCTTGAAGGAGTTCATATGCTGAGCACTTGTTGGCTGCTTTTCCTTCACTCTGCGGTCCAACTCATCCCCAAACTATCTCAACTGGGTTGAGGTTGGGTGATTGTGGAGGCCAGGTCATCTGATGCAGCACTCCATCACTCTCCTTATTGGTCAAATAGCCCTTATACAGCCTGGAGGTGTGTTGGGTCATTGTCCTGTTGAGAAACAAATGATAGTCCCACTAAGCGCATACCAGATGGGATGGCATATTGCTGCAGAATGCTGTGGAAGACATGCTTGTTAAGTGTGCCTTAAATTCTAAATAAATCACTGACAATGTCACCAGCAAAGCACCCCCACACCATCACAACTCCACCTCCATGCTTCATGGTGTGAACCACACATGCGGAGATCACCTACTCTGCGTTGCAAAGACACGGTTGGAACCAAAAATCTTTAATTTGGAGATTTCCACCGGGCTAATGTCCATTGCTCGTGTTTCTTGGCCTACGCAAGTCTCTTCTTCTTATCGTTGTCCTTTAGTAGTTGTTTCTTTGCAGCAATTCGACCATGAAGGCCTGATTCCCACGCAGTCTCCTCTGAACAGTTGATGTGTCTGTTACTTGAACTCTGAAGCATTTATTTGGGCTGCAATTTGAGGCTGGCAACTCTAATGAACTTATCCTCTGCTGCAGAGGTAACTCTGGGTCGTCCTTTCCTGTGGTAGTCCTCATGAGAGCCCGTTTCATCAGCGCTTGATGGTTTTTGCGTCTGCATTTGAAGAAACTTTCAAAGTCCTTGAGATGTTCCAGATTGAGTGACCTTAATGTCTTAAAGTAATGATGGACTGTCATTTATTTTTGCTTATTTCAGCTGTTCATGCCATAATATGGACTTAGCCCTATTTGGTAAAATACCATCTTCTGTATACCCCCCTACTTTGTCACAACACAACTGATTCGCTCAAAGGTGTTAAGAAGGAAAGAAATTCCACAAATATACTTTTAACAAGGCACACCTGTTAATTGAACTGCATTCCAGGTGAAGGTGGTTCAGAGAATGCCAAGTGTGTAAAGCTGTCATCAAGGCAAATGGTGGCTACTTTGAAGAATATCAAATAAATCAAAATATAACTTTTTTGTTTACTACATGATTCCATATGTGTTATTTCATAGTTTTGATGTCTTTCCTATTATTCTACAATGTAGAAAATAGTAAAAATAAAGAAAAATGAGTGTAATGAGTAGGTGTGTCCAAACTTTTGACTGGTGCTGTGTGTGTGCATATAAACTCAGCAAAAAAAAGAAACTGACCTTTTTCAGGACCCTGTCTTTCAAAGATAATTAACTTCCAAATAATTTCACAGATCTTCATTGGAAAGGGTTTAAAACGGTTTCCCATGCTTGTTCAAGGAACCATAAACAATTAATGAACATGCACCTGTGGAATGGTCGTTAAGACACTAACAGCTTACAGACGGTAGGCAATTAAGGTCACAGTTATGAAAACTTAGGACACTAAAGAGGCCTTTTTACTGACTCTGAAAGATGCCCAGGGTCCCTGATCATCTGCGTGAATGTGCCTTAGGCATTCTGCAAAGAGACATGAGGACTGCAGATGTGGTCAGGGCAATAAATTGCACTGTCCATACTGTGAGAAGCCTAAGGCAGCGCTACAGGGAGACAGGACGGACAGCTGATCGTCCTTGCAGTGGCAGACCACATGTAACAACACCTGCACAGGATCGGTACATCCTAATATCACACCTGTGGGACAGGTACAGGATGGCAACAACAACTGCCCGAGTTACACCAGGAACGCACAATCCCTCCATCAGTGCTCAGACTGTCCGCAATAGGATGAGAGAGGCTGGACTGAGGGCTTGTAGGCCTGTTGTAAGGCAGGTCCTCACCAGGCATCACCGGCAACAATGTCGCCTATGGGCACAAACCCACCGTCGCTGGACCAGACAGGACTGGCAAAAAGTGCTCTTCACTGACGAGTCGCGGTTTTGTCTCACCAGGGGTGATGTTCGTATTCGCGTTTATCGTCGAAGGAATGAGCATTACACCAAGGCCTGTACTCTGGAGCGGCATCGATTTTTGCAGGTAGAGGGTCCGTCATGGTCTGGGGCGGTGTGTCACAGAATCATCAGACTGAGCTTGTTGTCATTGCAGTCAATCTCAACGCTGTGCGTTACAGGGAAGACATCCTCCCTCATGCGGTACCCTTCCTGCAGGCTCATCCTGACATGACCCTCCAGCATGACAATGCCACCAGCCATTCTGCTCGTTCTGTGTGTGATTTCCTGCAAGACAGGAATGTCAGTGTTCTGCCATGTCCAGCGAAGAGTCCGGATCTCAATCCCATTGAGCACATCTGGGACCTGTTGGATCGGAGGGTGAGGGCTAGGGCCATTCCTCCCCAGAAATGTCTGGGAACTTGCTGGTGCCTTGGTGGAAGAGTGCGGTAACATCACACAGCAAGAACTGGCAAATCTGGTGCAGTCCATGAGAAGGAGATGCACTGCAGTACTTAATGCAGCTGGTGACCACACCAGATACTGACTGTTACTTTTGATTTTGACCCCCCCCCCTTTGTTCAGGGACAAATTATTCCATTAATAATAAATGCAGTTGACAGTGAGAGGACGTTTCTTGATTTGCTGAGTTTATATCTAAAATCAAATACTTTGACTTTTACTTAAGTAGTATTTTACTGGGTGACTTTCGCTTTTACTTTAGTCATTTTCTGTTAAGGTATCTTTACTTTTTCCACCACTGGACCTTACAAATAATTGTATGTGTGGGGTACAGAGATGAGGTAGTCATAAAAAAAATCATGTTATACACTTATTGCACACAGAGCCCAAGCAACTTATTACTGTATGCGACTTGTTAAGCACATTTTTACTCCTGAACTTATTTAGGCTTGCCATAACAAAGGAGTTGTTGACTCAAGACATTTCAGCTTTAAATGTTTTATTAATTAGTAAAAATGGCAAAAAACATAATCCCACTTTTAACATTATGGGTCATTGTGTGTAGGCCAGTGACAACATATACATTTTAATTCAGGCTGTAGCACAACAAAATGTGTAAAACGTCAAGGGATGTGAATACTTTCTGAATGCACTGTATACCTGTATATATTTCAGAAGGGGATACAGGCCGGTAGGAGAAACAGTGGGAAGAGTGGACGCAGGAATTGAACCCTGGTCTCCGATGGAGAGATCTGTATATGTGACGTGGCATAAATTTTAAAATCCACCACGGCTCTGCACAGATGGAGGCCCTCTTAACTGTTTCTGTGGCATTTGCGATGTCATCCCATCCACTATTCTTTCTCTGACTCATGTTTCCACAGGTTGGCTTCCGGAAGGGTGGCATCCAGCTTCTCAGTTCCCTGGGCAAGAGGATGGTGCTGGCTGGCGTGCTGCTTTCCTCTGTCCTCGCCCTGTTCGGATGTACCGTCACTCTAGGCATGCGCTACAACAAAGGTGAGAGGCCTGTGGTTACACATGCATACACACATTTGTCAAAAGCATGTATGAGCCCTTATAATAAGGCTGATAATATGTGATGTCTATGTATCAACATTTCAACTGGCTGGTGTTAAGCAGTATCATTACGAATGATTATTAAGATGTATAGTATTATTACTGAACCTGTGGCTCACATTTTCAACTTGAGTCTCTTAACCAATTCCATACCCAGCATTTGGAAATCAGCTTATGTCCTTCCGCTGCTAAAGGGTGGAGATCTCTCAGATGCTAATAACTATCGTCCTCTCTCTAAACTCCCTATCCTGGCCAAAGTCTATGAATCCCTAGTGAACTCACAGTTAAACTTCTTAGTTGAAAAGAACATACTGAGTGGGGTTCAGTCTGGCTTTAGATTGGAGAACAGCACTGCAGCTATGGCAGTGGCAAACAACATCATTAATGCACTTGATAAAAAGCAACATTGTGCTGTTCTGTTTGGATTTATCAAAGGCCTTTGATACAGAATGCTGTTTTTCTACCTTCACACAAGACCAAGCACAGAGCCTGTGTCTGACCAAGGCCTGTTTCACGGTGGCCAGTAAGATTGTGAAGGCTCTGGACCGCAGTGCTGACCCCTGCCAGGACTTCTACCAGTACGCCTGCGGGGGCTGGGTCCGCAAGAACCCTCTCCCCGACGGACGCTCTCGTTGGAGCACCTTCAACAGCGTCTGGAACCAGAACCAGGCTGTCCTGAAAAACCTGCTGGGTGAGTTGGAACCAAAGACATGCACACAATACACACACACACAAGCATACACATCAAATGTTATTTGCCGAATGTGTAGACCTTACCATGAAATGTTCACTTACAAGCCCTTAACCAACAATGCAGTTTTAAGAAAATATTTACTAAATATACTAAAGAATTCTTTTTTTTTAGCTATTGGGGTGGGGGTGTCAATTCAAATAGTCTGGGTGGCCATTTGATACATTTTTCAGTGTTAGCAGTTGATGTTAACACAGACCACAAAGCAAATCAGGGGGAGGAAATGGGTTTATTCTTACAGAAAAAATCATGAGGGGAGGTAGATGTTCATGCTCCACTGTCCTCAGTGATTCTCTCCACGGAACAAAGGGACAGGATGTAGTTTTATAACCAAATCAAATTTATTTGTCACATACACATGGTTAGCAGGTGTTAATGCAAGTGTAGCGAAATGCTTGTGCTTCTAGTTCCGACCATGCAGTAATATCTAACAAGTAATCTACCAATTCCACAACAACTACCTTATACACACAAATGTAAAGGAATGAATACGAATATGTACATAAAAATATATAAATGATTGATGGCCGAACGGCATAGGCAAGATGTAATAGATGGTACAGTATATACATATGAGATGAGTATTGTAGGGTATGAAAACATATAAAGCAGCATTGTTTAAGGTGGCTAGTGATACATTACATCAGGATGGCAAGATGAAGTAGATGGTATAGAGTACAGTATATACATAAGAGATGAGTAATGTAGGTTATGAAAACATTATATAAAGTGGCATTGTTTAAAGTGGCTAGTGATACATCTAATTACATCAAGATGGCAAGATGCAGTAGATGGTATGGCGTACAGTATATACATATGAGGTGAATAATGTAGGTTATGTAAACATTATCTAATATAAATAATATAAAGTGGCAAGTGATAAATTGATTACATCAATTTTCCCATTATTAAAGTGGCTTGAGTTGAGTCAGTATGTTGGCAGCAGCCACTCAATGGCTGTTTAACAGTCTGATGGCCTTGAGATAGAAACTGTTTTTCAGTCTCTCGGTCCCAGCTTTGATGCACCTGTACTGACCTCGCCTTCTGGATGATAGCGGGGTGAACAGGCAGTGGCTCGGGTGGTTGCTGTCCTTGATGATCTTTTTGGCCTTCCTGTGACATCGGGTGGTGTAGGTGTCCTGGAGGGCAGGTAGTTTGCACCCGGTGATGCGTTGTGCAGACCTCACTACCCTCTGGAGAGCCTTCCGGTTATGAGCGGAGCAGCTGCCGTACCAGGCGGTGATACAGCCCGACAGGATGCTCTCGATTGTGCATCTGTAAAAGTTTGTGTGTTTTTGGTGACAAGCCAAATTTCTTCAGCCTCCTGAGGTTGAAGAGGCGCTGCTGCGCCTTCTTCACCACGCTGTCTGTGTGGGTGGACGTTTCAGTTTGTCCGTGATGTGTACGCGGAGGAACTTAAAACTCTCCACCCTCTCCACTACTATCCCGTCAATGTAGATAGGAGGCTGCACCCTCTGCTGTTTCCTGAAGTCCACGATCATCTCTTTTGTTTTGTTGACATTGAGTGTGAGGTTATTTTCCTGACACCACACTCCGAGGGCCCTCACCTCCTCCCTGTAGGCCGTCTCATCGTTGTTGGTAGTCAAGCCTACCACTGTAGTGTCGTCTGCAAACTTGAGGATTGAGTTGGATGCGTGCATGGCCACGCAGTCGTGGGTGAACAGGGAGTACAGAAGAGGGCTGAGAACGCACCCTTGTGGGGACCCAGGGTTGAGGATCAGCGGGGTGGAGATGTTGTTACCTACCCTCACCACCTGGGGGCGGCCCGTCAGGAAGTCCAGGACCCAGTTGCACAGGGCGGGGTCGAGACCCAGGGTCTCGAGCTTAATGACGAGTTTGGAGGGTACTATGGTGTTAAATGCTGAGCTGTAATCGATGAACAGCATTCTTACATAGGTATTCCTCTTGTCCAGATGGGTTAGGGCAGTGTGCAGTGTGATGGCGATTGCGTCGTCTGTGGACCTATTGGGTCGGTAAGCAAATTGGAGGGGGTCTAGGGTGTCAGGTAGGGTGGAGGTGATATGGTCCTTGACTAGTCTCTCAAAGCACTTCATGATGACCGAAGTGAGTGCTACAGGGCGGTAGTCATTTAGCTCAGTTACCTTAGCTTTCTTGGGAACAGGAACAATGGTGGCCCTCTTGAAGCATGTGGGGACAGCAGAATGGGATAAGGATTGATTGAATATGTCAAACACACCAGCCAGCTGGTCTGCGCATGCTCTGAGGACGCGGCCGGGGATGCCGTCTGGGCCTGCAGCCTTGCGAGGGTTAACACGTTTAAATGTTTTACTCACGTTGGCTGCAGTGAAGGAGAGCCTGCAGGTTTTGGTAGCGGGCCGTGTTAGTGGCACTGTATTGTCCTCAAAGCGAGCAAAGAAGTTGTTTAGTCTGTCTGGGAGCAAGGCATCGTGATCCGCGACGGAGCTAATTTTTCTTTTGTAGTCCGTGATTGACTGTAGACCCTGCCACATACCTCTTGTGTCTGAGCCATTGAATTGAGACTCCACTTTGTCTCTGTACTGACGCTTAACTTGTTTGATTGCCTTGCGGAGGGAATAGCTACACTGTTTATATTCGGTCATGTTTCCGGTCACTTTGCCCTGATTAAAAGCAGTGGTTTGCGCGTTCAGTTTTGCGCGAATGCTGCCATAAATCCACGGTTTCTGGTTGGGGAATGTTTTAATAGACGCTGTTGGTACAACATCACCGATGCACTTATTAATGAACTCGCACACCGAGTCAGCGTATTCGTGAATGTTGTTGCTCGCAGCAATGCGGAACATATCCCAGTCCACGTGATCGAAGCAACCCAGCCCTAGCCTGTGGTTGACCAATTTAGAATTCCTTGAAATAAAACTGGGCCAATAGCCAAATAACAAGTATCCTATTTCAGGTTCAATGTATAAACAATGTGGACCAATGAGAACTTGCCATGTAGCTATGGGTCCCGGACTGAAATTCTCTGAAATTCTCTGATCCATTGATATTACTATTTGCATTGATCGTTAGTTCTCTATTGACCTCTCATCCTCTGCATTGTGTATTTAATAAAGAAATATTCTTACAGCAGTTTTATGGCTTGAGGGTAGAAGCTGGAGCCTTTTGGACCTAGACTTAGTGTTCCAGTATCGCTTGCTGTGCAGTAGCAGAGAAAACAGTCTGACATGGGTGACTGGAGTCTTTGACAATTTTTTGGGGCCTCCCTCTGACACCACCTAGTATATAGGTCCTGGATGGCAGGAAGCTCGGCCCCAGTGATGTACTGGGCTGTATGCGCTACCCTCTGTAGTGCCTTACGGTTGGATGCCGAGCAGATGCCATACCAGGCGCGGCGATGCAACTGGTCAGGATGCTCTCGATATTGCAGCCGTAGAACTGTTGAGGATCTGAGGACCCATGCCAAATCTTTTCACTCTCCTGAGGGGGAAAAGGCATTGTCGTGCCCTCTTCACGACTTTCTTGGTGTGTTTGGACCATGATAGTTTGTTGATGTGGACACCAAGGAACTTGAAACTCTTGAAACATGCACGCACACACACGCATACAAACAGACATACATACTGTAAACATAGACACTTGTCGTATACCATTTCTCCTGCTTTTGTTGCAACCCAGTCTTCAAATAAAACGCCAACCCGTGGCTTGACTGCAGTGACAGAATTACGCCATTGCTTGACGTTTTAGTTACGCCATGTGGCGCCGTATCTTAGCTGTCATTCAAACTCTGCTAAATGGAATCTAAAACTTAAGTTTAGGCATTACTTCCGAATGCTTAGGGTTTGAGAAAGGCTTAAAACGGCTTTAATGCACCTGTACTGACCTCGCCTTCTGAATGACAGCGAGGTGAACAGGCCATGGCTCGGGTGGTTGACGATGTTTTTGGCCTTCCTGTGACATCGGGTGCTGTAGCTGTCATGGAGGGCAGGTAGTTTGCCCCCGGTGATGCGTTGGGCAGACCACACCACCATCTGGAGAGCCCTGTGGTTGCGGGCGGTGCAGTTGCCGTACCAGGCGGTGATACAGCCCGACAGGATGCTCTCAATTGTGCATCTGTAAAAGTTTGAGGGTGTTAGGGGCCAAGATGGATTTCTTCAGCCTCCTGCGGTTAAAGAGGTCGCTGTTGAGCCTTCACCACACTGTCTGTGTGGGTGGACCATTTCAGATTGTTAGTGATGTGTATGCAGAGGAACTTGGAATCTTTTCACCTTCTCCACTGAGGTCCCATCGACGTGGATGGGGTCGTGCTCCCTCTGCTGTCTCCTGAAGTCCACGATCAGCTCCTTTTTGTTCACGTTGAGTGAGAGGTTATTTTCCTGGCACCACTCCGCCAGGGCCCTCATCTCCTAACTGTAGGCTGTCTCATCATTGTTGGTAATCAGGCCTACTACAGTTTTGTCGTCTGCAAACTTGATGATTGAGTTGGAGGCGTGCATGGCCACGCAGTCATGGGTGAATAGGGAGTACAGGATTGGGCTGAGTACGCTCCCTTGTGAGGCCTGTGTGTTGAGGATCAGCGTAGTGGTGTTTCCTGTCTTCAACACCTGGGGGTGCCATTGGGACTGAGGCTGAGGGCCACTCACGGTACTGTCCTGATGAATACCTTGTTGCCTCCGGTGCATGCGGAACTTTATGCTCCATCGACTGTTGAATTAAAACTAATCTCTACTGGGCTGCTAGCCTCCTTCCACTGTACCAGAGGTTATTGTGATCCTGTTCGTTCCCCTTTAGCTGCATGATTTATAACTTCTGTAGGATAATTCTGCAGCGTTGGTCGGTCATACACTACGTGACCAAAAGTATATGGACACCTGCTAGTCAAACATTGCGTTCCAAAATCATGGGTATTAATATGGAGTTGGTCCCCCCTTTGCTGCTATAACAGCCTCCACTCTTCTGCGACGGCTTCCCACTAGATGTTGGAACATTGCTGCAGGGACTTGCTTCCATTCAGCCACAATAGTATTAGTGAGTTTGGGTGCTGATGTTGGGCGATTAGGCCTGGTTCGCAGTTGATGTTCCAATTTCATCCCAAAGGTGTTCGATGGAGTTGAGGTCAGGGCTCTGTGCAGACCAGTCAAGTTCTTCCACACCGATCTCGACAAACCATTTCTGTATGGGCCTCGCTTTGTGCACAGGAAAAGGCCTTCCCCAAACTGTTACCACCAAGTTGGAAGTACAGAATCGTTTAGAATGTTATTGTACTGTATGCTGTTGCGTTAACAATGTAAAACAGCCCCAGACCCTTTATTCCTCCTCCGCCAAACTTTACAGTTGGCACTATGCATTGGGGCAGGTAGTGTTCTCCTGGCATCTGCCAAACCCAGATTTGTCTGTCGGACTGCCAGATGGTGAAGTGTGATTCATCACTTCCACTGCTCCAGAGTCCAATGGCGGTGAGCTTTACACCACTCCAGCCGACACTTGGCATTGCGCATGGTGATCTTAGGCTTGTGTGCGGCTGCCTACTAATTATCCAAATGGGCCGTATTAAAATCTAATTCTCTAGCCTATAGCTTACTTGTAACTTTATAGGCCACATATTGCACCAGAATCACGTTCTCTTAGCTTTAGCATGGTTTGAACGAGGTGTGTAATTCCAGTCATATAATACAGTACAGTAATATAGTCCACACTGTTTAATTGACCCATTTACTGTAGCTAGCTACATCTATGAGCTTTTGTTTTTCTGTCGTGCGTACTGCGCAGTAGCCTACTGGCTCTGTCTGATTCAGAGGGGTTAGGTTAAATGCGGAAGACACATTTCAGTTGAATACATTGTTGGACAACTGACTAGGTATCCCCCTTTCCTTTATATCATATATGTCTTGAATAAAGACACAATCATTTGGGCTTTGATTACAAAATGTATTTTTAATGTAGGGCTCAAAATGTATTTAATGTATGGCTCATCAGACTCGGGTAGCATCAGTCTTGAATTTTCGGTCAACGCTCCTAATCAAATCCAGACACAGGCCTATTTACAGTCATGGCTAAAAGTTTTGAGAATGACATAAATATTAATTTCCACAAGGTTTATTGCTTCAGTGTCTAGATATTTTTGTCAGATGTTACTATGGAATACTGAAGTATAATTACAAGGATTTCATAAGTGCCTAAGGCTTTTATTGACAATTACATGAAGTTGATGCATAGAGTCAATATTTGCAGTGTTGACCCTTCTTTTTCAAGACCTCTGCAATCTGCCCTGGCATGCTGTCAATTAACTGCTGGGCCACATCCTGACTGATGGCAGCCCATTCTTGCATAATCAATGCCTGGAGTTGTCAGAATTTGTGGGGTTTTGTTTGTCCACCCGCCTCTTGAGGATTGACCACAAGTTCTCAATGGGATTAAGGTCTGGGGAGTTTCCTGGCCATGGACCCAAAATATCGATGTTTTGTTCCCCGAGTCACTTAGTTATCACTTTTTCCTTATGGCAAGGTGTTCCATCATGCTGGAAAAGGCATTGTTCGTCACCAAACTGTTCCTGGATGGTTGGGAGAAGTTGCTCTCGGCGGATGTGTTGGTACCATTCTTTATTCATGGCTGTGTTCTTAGGCAAAATTGTGAGTGAGCCCACTCCCTTGGCTGAGAAGCAACCCCACACATGAATGGTCTCAGGATGCTTTACTGTTGGCATGACACAGGACTGATGGTAGCGCTCACCTTGTCTTCTCTGGACAAGCTTTTTTCCGGATGCCCTAAACAATCAGAAAGGGGATTCATCTGATCACTCTTCATAACATTCTGGAGTATATGCAAATTGCCATCATACAAACTGAGGCAGCAGACTTTGTGAAAATTAATATTTGTGTTATTCTCAAAACTTTTGGCCACGACTGTACAGTATATGCTTTTGAATACCGGGGAAATATTCAACCCTAGTCTGAGCCCCCCCCAAGGTGCTTTTGTATTGGCCCCACGGTGTGTGTGTACCCCAACCGTCCCAGAGAGGTCACAGTTCAATCCCACAGCTCCCTATTGTCAGAACAGTCTGCAGGTCAACTGTCCATGACATACTGTTATTTGCTTCAAACCTGTCCAAATCTCTTGTCATGTAATTAAGTTATATAGAAGGAAATGACAGGTCTTCTTGTCTCTGTCTCACACAATCACATTAGCCTCTGTTCTCCTCATCCATCTCTTCCTCCTCATCCCTACCCCTCTTTTCTCTACTCCTTCAGAAAACGTCACGTTCAACTCCAGCAGCGAGGCGGAGAGGAAGACCCAATTCTACTACCTGTCCTGTCTCAACGAGCAGCACATTGAGGAGCTGGGAGCCACGCCCCTTATTGACCTCATCACAAAGGTCAGTTTTGCTTCGGACCCCGCCCCCTTCATACGTGCATGCAAATACACTCCGGTTACGTCCTAATGATCTCCACTTTCTGCCAAAGTGTGTACCCTTTACGAATTTGAAGGGAAATAGTAACAAGAAACTCCCTCTTTTATGCCTACACCAATCCAGTGCTTTTACATTTGTGGGGAGTAATGAACGAGTGCACACTTCATGAGAAAGGAGATATTATTGGGACACAACCACGCACTCCATGCAGCTTTGAAGGATTCAATGTCATTAACACATTATGCTCGTGACCACATGGGTTTGAATCTAGGAGCCCCTCCTACTTTGTCACAAACCCTCTTATCGCATCTCTTCTATACCGGGGGGGGGGGGCTATTCCAGTCCTTGAGGGCCTGATTGGTGTCACAGTTTTGCCCCAGCTAACACACCTGACTCCAATAATCACCTAATCATGATCTTCAGTTTAGAATGCAATTTGATTAATCAGCTGTGTTTGCTAGGGATGGAGAAAGTGTGCCACCAATCAGGCCCTCGGGGACTGGAGTTGCCCACCCATGATCTATACTGTCCTTTCTCTTTAATAAAAGTGTCTTAAAAACTAGTTTGAAAAAAGAACGGGAAAATGTGGCGCAACGGTCTAAGGCACTACATCTCAGTGCTAGAGGCGTCACTACAGACCCTGGTTCGATTCCTGTATCAGAACCGACCGTGATTGGGAGTCCCATACGGTGGAGCACAATTGGCCCAGCGTCATTAGGGTTTGGCCAGGGTAGGCTGTCATTGTAAATAAGAGTTTGTTCTTAACTGACTTCCCTAGTTAAATAAAATCAATAAATACAAATAAAGACCCTGCTACTTCACTGTCCCCTTTCTAATCTACCTAGTATAGGCCCTTCATTCTGCGGTCCAACTCATCCCAAACCATCTCAATTGGGTTGAGGTCGGGTGATTGTGGAGGCCAGGCCATCTGATGCAGCACTCCATCACTCTCCTTCTTGGTCAAATAGCCCTTACACAGCCTGGAGGTGTGTTGGATCATTGTCCTGTTGAAAAACAAATTATAGTCCCACTAAGCGCAAACCAGATGGGATGGCGTATCACTGCAGAATGCTGTGGCAGCCATGCTGGTTGTGTGCCTTGAATTCTAAATAAATCATTGACAGTGTCACCAGCAAAGCACCCCTTCATACCACCTCCTCCATGCTTCATGGTGGGAGCCATACATGCAGACATCATACGTTCACCTACTCTGCGTCTCACAAAGACACGGCGGTTGGAACCAAAAATCTTGAATTTGGACTCATCAGACCTAAGGACAGATTTCCACCGGTCTAATGTCTATTGCTTGTGTTTCTTGGCCCAAGCAAGTCTCTTCTTATTGGTGTCCTTTTAGTAGGGAGTTTTTGCTCATCAAACATGGCTGCCACCATAAAGAATTTAGCTCCTATTAGCTTAGCTGACACACATCTCTTTTCTAAGCAATATTACATTTCTCCCTTGGGCTCACCAGAGATGTCGTACATTGTAAACAAGTCTAGCTAGGTCAGTAACTTTTTTGAATGTTTTGTCAGTGCAACCTGTTATTTAGACTGGTTTATGGAATTAATTTAGCTGTGGATGTGTTCCGTGTTATGTTTGGATGATAAAGTTCGCATTTCTTTTTTAATAAAAGGTGAATTTGAGGAATAAAGTTGTGAAGACCTTCTTTCCCATCAGTACAAAACTGATGCTTTTCCGACAACAATGCTGTTTAGACGCGTTTGTTGCATCATATGTGATCGTACACTGCAGGAACCACTCATCAATGATCACAAATACGTGATCGTACGCTGCAGGAACCACTCTTCAATGATCACAAATACGTGATCGTACGCTGCAGGAACCACTCTTCAATGATCACAAATACGCGATCGTACGCTGCAGGAACCACTCTTCAATGATCACAAATACGTGATCGTACGCTGCAGGAGCCACTCTTCAATGCTTACTTACAGGCTCTAACCAATAGTGCAAAAAAGTATTAGGTGAACAATGGGTAAGTAAAGAAATAAAACAACAGTAAAAAGACAGGCTATATACAGTAGCGAGGCTATATACAGTAGCGAGGCTATAAATGTAGTAAGGCTACATAGACACTGGTTAGTCAGGCTGAGGCAGTATGTACATGTAGATATGGTTAAAGTGACTATGCATATATGATGAACAGAGTGGCAGTAGTGTGAAAGAGGGGTTGGCGGGTGGCGGGACACAATGCAGATAGCCCGGTTAGCCAATGTGCAGGAGCACTGGTTGGTCGGCCCAATTGAGGTAGTATGTACATGAATGTAAAGTTAGTGACTATGCATATATGATAAACAGAGAGTAGCAGCAGCAGCGTATCACAACTATAACAACTAAAGTGCCCAAATAACTGCTTAAAATGAATCACCTTAATCCACTTTACAAGGGGTGTAGAGCCTAACTGGAATACATAAGCAGCGCATGAGTTTCAAGTTTGGGGAAGATAATTTTCACTATAAAAATGCACCTTTTTATAATAGAAGCATTACATGCGTAAATGTATTTGCGGTCACTTTTGAGAATGGTGTTTTCCTGCTAATGGAACATTTGCGCTTATAGCCTACTACCATGTGTGCATTGCTGCGCTTATAATGTGAAGAAATAACCTATTTTAAGCTAAACGTTCTGATCTGTTGGGTCAAGGTTTTTTTTATATTAGTGGTTGTATTAATTTGGGATCAATCGCATCCCTCAACTGTCCCAGACTATGTTTGGAATAGTGCAAAAGTCAACCTATTCTATGGGGGATAGTAGATTGACATGGGCTAGTGCTTTTGCTGTTTGTTAGGCCTACTTATCATGTTGGCTGACGAAAAGTAAATGTGGAGAGTTATTCCAATATCTTCAATATGCACCTTGGAATTGGATAAGGACACGCGCAGTTGTGTCCCCGACTTGTCTGTCTTCACTTGTAGCCTGTGAGAGACCCAATCACGTGATGGAGAGCCATGTGAGTGAGAGGTGGATTACAGCCACACAAAGGGGATGCCGCTGGGAAATTCTAGGCATTATCAAGTGCTTGTCAAATTGTAAAGGAGAGACTGATGAAGTGTGTACAGCCTGCGCAAAAAAAGCAGAGCTCATGCCTTTCAAGCGACTTTTTTCCAATCATCATTAGTCAGATCATGCAGCCTTATGTATTAACAATCAAAACATTTAGCCCAACGTTTGTATCACAACTAAAGTTACATTAATAACTCTAAATTAAGCATATAGGACTACTGATTTCTTTGTTAATCGCTCAATACAGAATAACTGCATGTGTGCACTCTCTCAAATCGCTTGGAGAAAATATCCTTTCTATTTTATTCAATTGTATTCTTCATACTATAAAATGCCACGGAATTCTAAGCAAATCTTGTCTGCTAAATGAACTAGTGTAGCCCACAGCCATTTAACACAGATCGGGACCTAACATAAGGACAATTCAGAATGCTATTCTGTTCTTCTGAAATGGACTACATTTTCTTCATATCATGCTTCTTTTGACCTGTCTAAAGTAATGGAATTTTTGTGAAGGCGTAGGCTATAGTACATGGATTTATTAGGCTGTAGATGTTCCAAAGGTCTGCATCAGTGGCTTGTGTGCTATGTGTGGAAGCCAGGAGATGCTAAACGTGTTTGTTAATTAACGGTCAATTACCGTTATTTACTTGACAATCACCGGCTGACAAAATTCTGTGACCACCACAGTCCTAGGCAAGATTAACGGCCATCTTTGTAAATGGAAATATTCTACCCAACTACACTGCCATAATTGCACTCTACTAAGATGCTTCTCAGAATAATGTGTAGGCTTATTTCTCATATTACTCACCGCCCAGTGTCTTCGCTAAGGCAAGGTGAACTTGCCATCTTGGTAAATGAAAATCTACACTCTAAGCCGTAATCACGCCACTGAGATAGCTTCTAATATTGGACTGCACCCCACCATTTTAAAATCCAAATAAGGAGGATGAAGTTGGGCACAAGACATAGCATACATAGCATAGCATATGAATGGAATTATGCTGTTGCTACAGTAATTACTACTGGTAGAACTAACGACTGAGGGACTAGGACTACTTATGTAAAATGCATGAAAAATGAGTAAAACATGGATAAAATGCAAGACCTATACCTATTGATGCAGATAATTAAGTACTTTGAACCTTTTGGCTTTCCATAATGCAGTACCATTAGCTACATAATGTTGCTGCACTGAAAGAATACCAAGCCACAGAGACCGAAGTACTATTGAATTGCAGTGATAAGCACAATATCCTTGCTCTTGTCATCGAGAAACATTGACACTTTGTATCGACGCAATCAAAGAACATCGCCCAACCCGCAGCCGCCAAACATTGCAACATAAAGCACATGAACCATATATATATATATATATATATATATCTCTAATTCGTAGCTAGCTGTGCTCCGTAGCGATTAGCGAAGCTACCATGACCCTGGCTTTTTGTTTTGTTTACTCACGAAGTGTGGGCTGTGCCATAGACCATATGGGCTGTGCACACGGAGGAAGGTGGAGATCTGCACGCCCGATTTTAATCAATATTTATAAGTAGCCATATGTTGGTGTTTGGAGGGTGGAACTAAACGAGCATTTCCGCACTGGACAGGAATTACATCCAAATAGTGGCGGCAACTCTGGAGAAGTCCTTTATTGTGCGAATAAACATAAAAAAGGGATGCCATTAATCAGAAGACAATGCTCTGACTATACTGTAGAGAAATCAATGCTCCCAGGATAATTTTTCCCTAGGTACAGCTCAGTGGAGGCTGGTGGGAGGGAGCTATAGGAGGACAGGATCATTGTAATAGCTGTAATGGAATAAATGGAACGGAGTCAAACGGGGTTCCCATATGTTTGATGTATTTTGATACGGTTTCATTTATTCTAGTCCAGCCATTACAATGAGCCCATCCTCCTATAGCTCCTCCCACCAGCCTCCACTGGTACAGATCTAGGAATCAGTTCCCCTCGCCTTAGTGGGGGAAAATGCAAAACTGACCAAAGCTAATACATTTATCTGTGCCTCTGAACTTGTTGTGCCTCTGTTTGGTCTGTGTGTGTTCAGACAGGGGGCTGGAGCATCACTGGGCCTTGGGAGAAGGACAACTTCATGGAGGTGCTGAAGACTGTGTCGGGCCCCTACCGCGCCCAGCCCTTCTTCACAGTCAGGGTCAGCGTGGACCCCAAGAATTCCAATAGCAATGTCATCCAGGTCAGTTGCTCTGGCTTTGGGTCTATTTTAAATGAAAAGACATGGGCTAGCAAACACACACACACACACACACACACACACACACACACACACACACACACACACATAGGCATGCATGCATGCATAGGGCTGTTACAATGACCGTATTACTGCCACACCGGCAGTCACAAGTGATAACGGCAGTAAAATTCCATGTGACCATTTAGTCACGGTAATTAGGCTTCCTCAAGCTCTGATGCTGCTGATGGTCATTAGTAGCTTACTAAACTTGTTAACTGCCTGGTCCTCAGCATTCTATTGTCGCTCTAATCAGTCTGACATCAATGGAAATGTAATCGAAAATCGAATCAATCACTTCATGAGCTCATGTTACGCAACATTTCTATCGGCTATGCAATTGGTGAGGAAACAGTGACGGCCTCTTAAAAAGAGGATCCCATCAGTAGGCTAGGCCTACTATATTTATTTCTCACCTTTCCTAATATTAAGCACATTGTTTCTCTTTACAACAGGAGTATAGCCTACTTGGCTGGCATGAAAATGAACCACGGGAAAAGTGTCCTCCACTCTCTATTTAAGTGCATAGATGACATGTATTTTTTTCCCCTCTCCCTGTTTCGAGACAGGTGCATGATAATGGTCCATTCTAAATAAATAAAAAATTCAGACATATATTATTTAGTATATGTAAAGACAAGATTAAATCAAGAATAGTCTGATGGGTGACAATATTAGCCTATCTCCTATGAATGATATATTATCTCTTGTGAATGATGCCCAGCTTTAAGGCAGGAAACAGCGAAAGCCTTTTATTGTGTGACTTCTTCAGATCATAGTCGCACACCGCATGTAGCCTAGCCAATAGGCCTATGTTTTTATATGGTTTGTATCACAACTAAAGTGGCCAAGTAACTTCTTAAAATGAAGCACATTAATCCAATTTACAACAGGCGTAAAGCCTAACTGGCATACATATGCAGTGAGTGAGTTTCAAGTTTTGGGAAGATAGTTTTCACCATGAAAATGCACCTTTATAATAAAACCATTACATGCATAATCGCATCTGCGGTCACTTTTGAGAATGGTGTTGTCCTGCTAATGGAACATTTGCGCTTATAATTAGAAGAAATGGGCTAATCGTTTAGCTTAATGTCGATAAACTTTCTGATCTGTTGCGTCAGACTCATTACTTTAAAACGTTTTTTTTTGTTTTGTTTTTATGCTAGTGGTTGTATTAATTTGGGATCTATCGCATCCCACAACTGTCCCAGACTATGTTTGGAATATTTATTTCAAGCACAGAATAGATCAACTTGTGTACTATGGGGGATAGTAGATTGACATATGCTTGTGCTTTTGCTGTTCGTTTGGCCTACTCATCTTGTTGGCTGACGTAAAGTAAATGTGGACAGTTCTTCCAATATCTTCAATATGCGCCTCGAAATTGGATAAGGACGTGCGCAGTTGCATCCCCGGTGTATTGGTCTTCACTTGTAGCCTGTTAGAAAGACCCGATCATGTGATGGAGAGCAATATGAGTGAGAGGTGCCCTTGGGCACCCGGCTGGGCGCTCCGAAGCACAACGGCCACTTTCCAGCCGAGGCGCCCAAGGGCACAACGGCCACTTTCCCACAAAAGGCATGGATTTTTTTAGGGGGCATTACAACCACATAAAGGGGATGCCGCTGGGAAATGTGATTATTATCAAGTGCTTTTAAATTTGTGAATGAGGGCGATGAAGTGTGACAGCCTGTGAAATAAACAAAGCAGAGCTCATGCCTTTCATGCGACTTTCTTCAAATCATAATTAGTCGGATCATGCAGCCTTATGTATTAAAAATCAGAACATATACTCCGTTTGAATCACAAATAAAGTTACATTGTTATAGACCTATATCTATCCTGCCCTACCTTTTCTAAATTCTTCAAAAGCCCAGTTAACAGATCACCGACCATTTCGAATCCCACCGTACCTTCTCCACTATGCAATCTGATTTCCGAGCTGGTCATGGGTGCACCTCAACCACGATCAAGGTCCTAAATGATATCATAACCGCCATCAATAAAATACAGTACTGTGCAGCCGTCTTCATCAACCTGGCCAAGGCTTTCGACTCCGTCAATCACCGCATTCTTATCGGCAGACTCAATTGCCTTGGTTTCTCAAATGACTGCCTCGCTTGGTTCACCAACTACTTCGCAGATAGAGTTCAGTGTGTCAAATCGGAGGGCCTGTTTTCCGGACCTCTGGCAGTCTCTACGGGGGTGCCACAGGGTTGAATTCTCGGGCCGGCTCTTTTCTCTGTATATATCAATGATGTCGCTCTTGCTGCTGGTGATTGATTCTCTGATCCACCTCTATGCAAACGACAGCATTCTGTATACATCTGGCCCTTCTTTGGACACTGTGTTAACAAACCTCAAAACGAGCTTTAATGCCATACAAAACTCCTTCCATGGCCTCCAACTGCTTTTAAATGCTAGTAAAACTAAATGTATGCTTTTCAACCGATTGCTGCCCGCACCCACCCGCCCGACTAGCATCACTACTCTGGACGGTTCTGACTTAGAATATGTGGACAACTACAAATACCTAGGTGTCTGGTTAGACTGTAACCCCTCCTTTGACTCACATTAAGCATCTCCAGTCCAAAATTAAATCTAGAATTGGCTTCCTATTTCGCAAAACAAAGCCTCCTTCACTCATGCTGCCAAACATACCCTCGTAAAACTGACTATCCCACCGATCTTTGACTTTGGTGATGTCATTTACAAAATAGCCTCCAACACTCTACTCAGCAAACTGGATGTAGTCTATCACATCTGTTTTGTCACCAAAGCCTCATATAATACCCACCACTGCGACCCTGTATGCTCTCGTTGGCTGGCCCTCGCTACATATTTGTCGCCAAACCCACTGGCTCCAGGTCATCTCTAAGTCTTTGCTAGGTAAAGCCCCGCCTTATTTCAGGTCACTGGTCACCATAGCAACACCCACCCGTAGCACGCGCTCCAGCAGGTATATCTCACTGGTCATCCCCAAAGCCAATGACTGGAACGAAATGCAAAAATCACTGAAGCTGGAGACTTATCTCCCTCTCTAACTTTAGCATCAGCTGTCAGAGCAGCTTTCCGATCACTGTACCTGTACACAGCCAATCTGTAAATAGCGCTACCCAACTACCTCATCCCCATATTGTTATTTATCTTCTTGCTCTTTTGCACCCCAGTATCTCTACTTGCACATCATCTGCACATCTATCACTCCAATGTTAATGCTAAATTGTAATTATTTCGCCTCTATGGCATATTTATTGCCTTACCTTCCTAATCTTCTACATTTGCACACACTGTACATAGATTTTTCTATTGTGCTATTGACTGTACGTTTGTTTAACTCTGTTGTTTTTGTCGCACTGCTTTGCTTTATCTTGGCCAGGTCGCAGTTGTAAATGAGAACTTGTTCTCAACTGGCTTACCTGGTTAAATAAAAGTGAAATAAAAAACATAAATAACTCTAAATTAAGCGTATAGTATATAGAGTACGTGTTTCTTTGTTAATGTAGATTTTCCAAAGTCCTGCATTAGTGGCTTGTAGGCTGTGTGGAAGCCAGAAGATGCTGAATGTGTTTGTTGATTAATGGTCAATTACCTTGAGACCGGAAGTTATTTGCTTGACAATCACCGGCTGCAGACGCGGTTATCTGAGCTATCCAATTGGCCACTCGTAAGCCTATATGTGTACTTGATTTACTCTCTGGGCCCACAGGGTGTGGCACATGTTTTGAGGCTATACAGTGTGGGTCCATACTTGCAAACTTGTGTTTAGACCGGAGGTTTAGACCTTTGGTCTAAAGTGGCTAGCTGCTAGCTTTTCTCATAGGAGAACCTGGCACAAATAGCCGCCTGGCTACCACGAGTCATTTGTATGTCCGGTAACAAAATAACAAATCAACCTATCGGAGATCTTAAACAGTAGAGCCACCATCCAATCACATTTGTTTAACAGGTCAACTTGGCCAACTTCAAGGTTGACATTGTTACCCTTGGTCTGTAACAAGAGGGTAAGTGTGCCAATATACATGTAACTGCCAAAATAAAGGAAACCTAATTTATTTATAAAGCCCTTCTTACATCAGCTGATGTCACAAAGTGATGTACAGAAACCCAGCCTAAAACCCCAAACAGCAAGCAATGCAGGTGTAGAAGCACGGTGGCTAGGAAAAACTCCATAGAAAGCCCGGAACCTAGGAAGAAATCTAGAGAGGAACCAGGCTATGAGGGGTGGCCAGTCCTCTTCTGGCTGTGCCGGGTAGAGATTAACAGAACGTGGCCAAGATGTTCAAATGTTCATAGATGACCAGCAGGGTCAAAAAATAATAATCACCGAGGTTGTCGAGGGTGGAACAGGTCAGCACCTCAGGAGTCAACGTTAGTTGGCTTTTCATAGCCGATCATTCAGAGTATCTCTACCGCTCCTGCTGTCTCTAGAGAGTTGAAAACAGCAGGTCTGGGACAGGTAGCACGTCCGGTGAACGTGTCAGGGTTCCATAGTCGCAAGCAGAACAGTAGCATGACCAGGTGGACTGGGGACAGCAAGGAGTCATCAGGCCAGGTAGGAGGGAGGGAGGGGGAGAGACTTTGTCTTTCTTTTAATGAAACTTCCTAATTTCATTTAAATACTCACCACCCCCCCTTAAAAATAAAACAACAAAATATATCCTGTACTGCATACATGTACCATACTCACCTTTCCATCTACCACATGATACAAAACAACATCACAATACCCAAAAAACACCACTTCTACAACCTTATATCTAAACATCTTCTCCAGCTATACAGACAGCTCCCCCAACACACCATATCTCCTGAAACATCTCTACACACTTTTTATAATTCTATAGAATTCAAACTCAACCCTAAAGCGCGCAGAGACAATCCCATTAAACAATAGTAAAGGGTATGTTATCCCCCACCTTTGACCCTCTTCCTCCTTGTTAGCCAAATAGCCAACTTCGCCTGAGCAAACAGAAAATTTGGCCTTCTCCTTATTCGAATACCTGTATCCCATTATTAACATCCCAACAGTAAAAACCACCCCTAACCTTTTTCACACAGACATTCCAACAGAGACATGAATGGCATTAACCTGGTGCACACAGAAAACACATGAATCACAGTTTTTTTCATTATACAGAAAGGACACCCCTGCCCAGTTCAAACCGTGCCAACCAGCTTTTAGTGGCCAGGGCTCCATGAAGAACCCTCCACTGGAGGTCCCATGACCTCTTTGGTACTGGGGGTTTGTAGAGCCCCCTCCATCTAAAGCCCACCATACTCTCCGCCCCACATACCCCCTACCACTGATGTGCCTTCACTCCTGTTAGGCTCCTAATGTTCCTAACCTTAACGCAGAGGTTGTAGAGGGCTTTACCTCCCACCCCTTCAAACTCCCCCAGGCTCGGAGTGTTAAAATTGAACAAGTCCTCCAGACCCCCTTGCCAGTCTCCAGTCTCTGCCGTCACCTGCAGTGGCTGAAACATTGGTGGCTGCTCAAACACCCCCCCCCCCCCCCCCCCTTACCGGCCCAGACAGTGCCTTCTGGACCTCCTCCAGGAATCACTCCAGCAGCATAAGAGACATTATTCCTGTTTGTTGTGCCAAGACTTCCGGGGTTTCCCACCCCTCTCCCAGCAGTCGCAGGTCACCCAGCCTTTGTAAACCCGCTGCCATCAGTTGCCTCTGCAGGGTGGACGACTGAACCGATCTCAAAGGGATGGCTGGGTTGTGGAAGATAGGCTTCCTCCCACAGCCCAGGCTCCACACCCCTTCTTGTTTGGGTCTTAGCAGCTGCCAGGCCCTCAGCACTGCAGAGTAAAAATCTGAGAGACCTGCTGTACTCAGCCTCTCCAGCTTCATGAGGAACAGCTGCCGGTCCAACCCTAATCCGCCAGCTCTCCTCAGCAGCACGCATGCTGGTTCCCTCCAGCCAACATCAGTATGGTACAGCAGTCTCTGTACCGCCTTTAGCCGGAAAGCAGCCATCCTGCTCTCCAGTTCCACCAGGCTCTGTCCTCCTTCGTGGACAGTCATGTACAACACTGCCGCCCTCAGCCAGTGATGGCCCGACCAGAAAAAGTCCACCAGCTTGCGTTGCAGGTCTGCGAGCAAACCGGCGGGGGGGGGTTGAGGACAGCCAGTTTATGCCACAGGGAAGATGCCACCAGGTTGTTGATTATCAGCACCCTCCCTCTATATGACACTTTGGCCAGGTGGAGGTGGCTCCTGTCCCATCTTGACAGCCCCTCCCAGTTCTTCCTGACCCACCTCTCTGAGCCCAGGTACACCCCCAACACTTTAAGCCCATCACAACCCCACTGCAAACCCCCTGGAAGCAGAGGGGACCTATCCCCCCATGCCCCACATAACAGAGCTTTTCTCTTGCCCCAGTTTACCTTAGCTGATGAAGCTCCCTCGTACACTTTCAGACTGGTCTCTAGTGCCTGCATATCCTGACCATCACAGAAACATCATCTGCATATGCTGACACTGCGATGCCTGTCACCACATCCATGCCTGTCCAGCACACTCCCTGCAGTCTCCTGCATAGCAGTCCCAAAAAATGCTCAATGGCTAGTGTATACAACTGCCCAGATAGAGGGCATCCTTGTCTAATGCCCCGTCTCACCCAGACTGGCCTACTGAGCCCCCTCCCACCTTGACCATACATGATTCCCCAGCATAAAACAGCTTCACACAGGTCAAAAAACTCTTCCCAAACACAGACATCACATTAAACAGAAACTCATGGTCCACTGTATCAAAAGCTTTCTCTTGATCTAAAGAGACCAGTCCAAAGTTCACATTAGAACCTCTTGACAAGTCCAACATGTCCCTGATAAAGAACAAGTTGTCCATGATTGAGCGTCCCGGTACACTGTTTGGTCCTTATGTACTATCGAGTCCAAATGGGACTTCAGTCTGTTAGAGAGGATCTTGGCAAATATCTTGTAGTCCGCACAGAGTAATGCCACAGTCCTCCAGTTCTTAAGATCACACAAGTCCCCTTTTTGGGGGCAGCTCTTCGGCAACTCTCCTACCCCGACGCATTCACGCAAAAGAAATCCTGTCCAATTATTCCCCAGAATTTTTTATAAAACTCCACTGGGAGTCCATCGACCCCCGGTGCACGACCGGGGGACATCTGGGTTACGGCCTCTGCCAGTTCATGGGACAACAGAGGAATGTCCATTTCATCCCTCTGTGCCAGAGAGAGCTAAGGGAGTCCTGCAAACAAGACACATAGGATCACACATTTCTGCCCTATACAACTCAGTATAAAACTCCACAGTCCGCTCCCGCATCTCCCCCACCACAGAGGTCACCTGCCCATCAGACAGCCGTAGACAATGCATACTCTTGGCTTCACCGCTCTGTCTTTCCAAACCAAAGAAGAAGGAGCTGGGAGCATCCATCTCCTTGAGCATGGAGAACCTAGCTCTTACAAGTGCTCCCTTTGCTTTAACCTGGAAAAAACTACCCAGGTCCCTACGTAATTCAGCTAAATTAGCCTGGAGGCCTACATTGCCTTGCCCCACCATCTCTACCTCATCTCACTAATACAATGCTCTAGTTCCCCCAATACTCTCCTAGACTCTGAGGATGAGAGAGCTGTATACTGTTGACAGAAAAGCCGAATTTGGACCTTCCCCACATCCCACCATTGACTCAGACTCATACTCCTCTCTTCGCTGCCACCACCTTTCCCAAAAGGTCTGGAAACCTAAGCAAAAAGTGGCATCTTGTAAGAGCTTTACATTAAACTTTCAATAGGATGCCTGCCGGCGTCCCGGTGAAATATGTGGTGATCCGAAAACCCCACCTAGAGAATGGTAGCGCCCAACAGCCTATTGCTCCGATTCCTGGACATGTAAAACCGATCAAGTCAGGCTGCACTCACCCTAGCCCCAAAAACCTTCACCCATGTATACTGTCTTGTGTTGGGATGTTTAGTTCTCCAAACATCCGCTAGGTCGAACTGATTTAATGATGTCCCTTAACACTCCCACTGACACTGAATGAGGCTCTTCCCCATTTCTGTCTTTCGTAAAAATCCATTGTACAGTTCCAGTCCCCTCCGACCACCAGCGTCTCCTCAGGCGCTACCTGTGAGAGTTCCTGTCTAAGACACCCAAACAGAACCCCCCTCTCTCTCCCTGTGTTAGGCGCATACACATTTATAAAGACAAAAACCATGTTAATTTCTGCTTTTATAACAAGCAGCCTACCACTACACACCTCCTTTTGAGGAGCAAATTTTTACAGGCAGACCCGGTACAAAAAGGACTGCCACCCCTGCCCTACAATTTGTCCCATGGCTCAACACACTTGCCCCTTTCCATCAGAGCCCCAATCGACTTCATTCAACACATCACTATGTGTCTCCTGCAGAAACAACACCTGTACTTCTTTTTGTTTCACATATTCACCCAACACACTCCTCTTTCCTGCATCTCTGGTGCCATTTATATTGAGCGAGCCTACCCGAAGAGTCTCCATAAGACGTGGGAGAAAAGCCAGCAAAGAAAGAGACCAATAGCAAAGCTCAAAAAGCCCCAGTGCCAGAAAGAAACTAAACATCTAAACAGTGTCTGAAGGTAGACCCTTACGCACTGTTGTGACCCACTTCCTAAACCGTTTCCTGGGTGAGAGGACACCATGCCCCTAATTTTTCATAGCATGTTGTGCTGATCTTACAAACTTTGTTGGATCAGAAAAAAAAGCCTCAAGAATAACTTTGTTCCCCTTGGTCTCATTCAGGAACCTTGTCAGTTCTCTCAACGTGTACTTTGACCCTTCTGCTTGACTGGCTGTCAGCTCCGGACCCATTGAAGAGGAGTCTGAAAAAAATAACTCATCATCGTCCTCTTCCTCAGACTCTCACTTTCCTCTCCATCTCCCATCCTGACCACCTGCCCTTCCTCTCTGGTCAGGGCCTCCCCCCCCAGCACCAGGCAAAGGTTCCATGGTGCCTTTGACCACACCCTTTTTCCTTTTCCGATTGACACCTTCCTCCTCCCCCCTAGTCTCTTACACTTCCCCACTATACTCTCCACATCCACTAGCATAACCTGACTAGACCCAGCCTCATCTACACCACCCTCCATAGCATGACTAGGCCCAGCCTCATCTACACCACCATGCATAGCATGACTAGACCCAGCCTCAGCTACACCACCATCAATAGCATGACTAGACTCAGCCTTAGCTACCCCACCATCTCTAGCCTGACTAGGCCCAGCCTCATCTACACCACCATCCCTGGCATGACTAGGCCCAGCCTCTGCTGTCTGCATCTCATTGCCCCCTGCACTTTGACCTCGATTTTCCCCCACTGGCGCTTGTGCCCTCACCTTGTCTACGGCCTTTATGTGGGTATGCAAAGCTTTTATGCCCCAAATCCCCACACTCAAAACACCATAGACTATCTGTGCTGGCAAACCCTGCATAGAGCCCCTCACCATGCCTCACTTTAAAATGCACATTTAGCTGTTGCTCATTGTTATTCAAAAACATAAACACTTGCCTCCGGAATGAAACAACGTGCTTAACGGCATCTGCCTGAACCTGCCGACAGTACATGAAAACCACTAGCAAACTTACCAAAATGACTCCGCTCTTTCCTGATTTCATCATCCACAATAAAGGGAGGCAAATTTGCAACGACCACCCTTGTCGAAGGGGTAGAAAGAGGTGAAATTTGTACCAACACACCCCTTACAAATATTCCACTAGCAATTAGCCTACCAACCAAATTTGCTCTGTTCATGAACACAACCACAACTTTGTTCATTCTAGAAGCGGCATGTATAAATTCCACTCCTACCTGTTCACCGACTGCAAGCAGAACCTCCTCCACTTCAACTCCATTCTCAGGAACACACCTGAATCCATGTCGTATCGACAGCATCTCCTCCGCGCTAGGCTGAGAAGCCATCACGCAAACCACACCTTCCAAACCCCAGGAAACTCTGTCCTCTTCCACCGTAACTTTGAAAAAACCTGTGGATACCGCTAAAACAAATAGTGCATTAACTCTCCACCATAGAAAATCAAATTTAAAGAAAAGACAAAGGACAGGACAGGGAGTGAGAGAGCCCACTTTGCCAAAGCACAGCCCTCACACCACTAGAGGGATATCTTCAACCACCAACTTACCATCCTGAGACAAGGCCGAGTATAGCCCATGAACATCTCCCCCACGGCACAAACCCAAGGAAGCCAAACCGGACAGGAAGATCACATCAGTGACTCAACCCAGTCAAGGGATGCACCCCTCCTAGGGACGGTATGGAAGAGCACCAGTAAGCCAGTGACTCAGCCCCTGTAATGGGGTTTGAGGCAGAGAATCCCAGTGGAGAGAG
The DNA here is from genome assembly GCF_901001165.1 of Salmo trutta. Taxonomy (NCBI): domain Eukaryota; kingdom Metazoa; phylum Chordata; class Actinopteri; order Salmoniformes; family Salmonidae; genus Salmo; species Salmo trutta. The sequence continues at coordinate 54,258,349 of NC_042968.1, read as the reverse complement.
GGGAACTGGCCAGGCAGGGACAGCAAGGGCTGTTTGTTGCTCCAGTGCCTTTCCGTTCACCTTCACACTCCTGGGCCAGACAACGCTTAATCATAGGACCTACTGAAGAGATGAGTCTTCAATAAAGACTTAAAGGTTGAGACCGAGTCTACGTCTCTCACATGGATAGGCAGACCATTCCATAAAAATGGAGCACAATAGGAGAAAGCCCTGCCTCCAACTGTTTGCTTAGAAATTCTAGGGACAGTAAGGATGCCTGCGTCTTGTGACCGTAGCGTACGTGTAGGTATGTACGACCAAATCAGAAAAGATGGGTAGAAGCAAGCCATGTAATGCTTTGTAGGTTAGCAGTAAAACCTTGAAATCAGCCCCTTCCTTAACAGGAAGCCAGTGTAGAGAGGCTAGCACTGGAGTAATAGGATCATTTTTTGGGGTTCTAGTCAAGATTCTAGCAGCCGTATTTAGCACTAACTGAAGTTTATTTAGTGCTTTATCCGGGTAGCCGGAAAGTAGAGCATTGCAGTAGTCTAACCTAGAAGTGACAAAACCATGGCATTTTACTGCATAATTTTTGGAAAAAGTTTCTGATTTTTGCAATGTTATGTAGATGGAAAAAATATGTCCTTGAAACAGTCTTGATATGTTCGTCAAAAGAGAGATCAGGGTCCAGAGTAACGCCGAGGTCCTTCAGTTTTATTTGAGACGACTGTACAACCATCAAGATTAATTGTCAGATTCAACAGAAGATCTCTTTGTTTTTTGGGATCTAGAACTAGCATCTCTGTTTTGTCCTAGTTTAAAAGTAGAACATTTGCCGCCATCCACTTCATTATGTCTGAAACACAGGCTTCCAGGGAGGGCAACAGGGCGTCACCATGTTTTATCAAAATGTACAGCTGTGTGTCGTCCGCATAGCAGTGAAAGTTAACATTATGTTTCCGAATTCACCAAGTGGTCAAATATATAGTGAAAACAATAGTGGTCCTAAAACGAAGCCTTGAGGAACACTGAAATTTACAGTTGATTTGTAAGAGGACAAACCATCTACAGAGACAAACTAATATCTTTCCGACAGATAAGATCTAAACCAGGCCAGAACTTGTCCGTGTAGACCAATGTGGGTTTCCAATCTCTCCAAAAGAATGTGGTGATTGATGGTATCAAAAGCAGCACTAAGGTCTAGGAGCACGAGGACAGATGCAGAGCCTTGGTCTGACACCGTTAAAAGGTAATTTACCACCTTCACAAGTGCCAGCTCAGTGCAATGATGGGGTCTAAAACCAGAATGAAGCGTTTCGTATACATTGTTTGTCTTCTGGAAAGGCAGTGAGTTGCTGCGCAACAGCTTTTTCTAACATTTTTGAGAGGAGTGGGAAATTCGATATAGGCCGATTTAGTTTTTATATTTTCTTGGTCAAGAGAGGCTTTATTACTGCCACTTTTAGTGAGTTTGATACACATCCGGTGGATAGAGAGCCGTTTATTATGTTCAACATAGGAGGGCCAAGCACAGGAAGCAGCTCTTTCAGTAGTTTAGTTGGAATAGGGTCCAGTATGCAGCTTGAAGGTTTAGAGGCCATGATTATTTTCATCAATGTGTCCAGGGATATAGTATTAAAAAGCTTGAGTGTCTCCCTTGATCCTAGGTCCTGGCAGAATTGTGCAGACTCAGGACAACTGAGCTTTGGAGGAATAAGCAGATTTTAAAGATGAGTCTGTAATTTGCTTTCTAATGATCATGATCTGTTCCTCGAAGAAGTTCATGAATTTATCACTGCTGAAGTGAAAGCCATCCGCTCTTGGGGAATGCTGCTTTGCGAAAGTATCAAAAATATATTTTGGATTGTTCTTATTTTCCTCAATTAAGTTGGAAAAATAGGATGATCAAGCAGCAGTGAGAGTTCTTCGATACTGCACGGTACTGTCTTTCCAAACTAGTCAGACTGTAGCGCCATTATCCGTTCCAATTTTCTGGAAGCTTGCTTCATAGCTCGGGTATTTTCTGCATACTAGGGAGCTAGTTTCTTATGACAAATGTTTTTGGTTTTTAGGGGTGCGACTGCATCTAGGGTATTACGCAAGGTTAAATTGAGTTCCTCAGTTACGTGGTTGACTGATTTTTGTACTCTGACGTCCTTTGGTAGGTGGAGTGTGTCTGGAAGGGCATCTAGGAATCTTTGGATTGTCCGAGAATTTATAGCACGGCTTTTGATGATACTTGGTTGGGGTCTTTTGAGATTATTTGTTGTGATTGCAAACATAATGAAATGGTGGTCCGATAGTCCAGGATTATGAGGAAAAACATTAAGATCCACAACATTTATTCCACGGGACAAAACTAGGTCCAGAGTATGACTGTAGCAGTGAGTAGGTCCGAAGACATGTTGGACAAAACCCACTGAGTCGATGATGTCTCCGAAAGCTTTTTGGAGTGGGTCTGTGGGCTTTTCCATGTGAATAGTAAAGTCACCAAAAATGTAAATATTATCTGAGCTTGACTACAAGGTCCGATAGGGATTCAGGGAACTCAGTGAGGAACGCTGTATATGGCCCAGGAGGCCTGTAAACGGTAGCTATAAAAAGTGATTGAGTAGGCTGCATAGATTTCATGACTAGAAGCTCAAAAGATGAAAACACAGTTGTTTTTTTTGTAAATTGAAATTTGCTATTGGGAATGTTAGCAACACCTCCGCCTTTGCGGGATGCACGGGGGATATAGTCACTTGTGTAACCAGGAGGTGAGGCCTCATTTAGCACAGTAAATTCATCAGGCTTAAGCCATGTTTCAGTTAGGCCAATCACATCAAGATCATGATCAGTGATTAGTTCATTGACTATAACTGTCTTGGAAGTGAGGGCTCTAACATTAAGTGGCCATATTTTGAGATGTGAGATATCACAATCTCTTTCAATAATGACGGGAATGGAGGAGTTCTTTATTCCAGTGAGAAAGCTAAGGCGAACACCGCCATGTTTAGTTTTGCCCAACCTAGATCGAGGCACAGACACGGTCTCAATGGGGATAGCTGAGCTGACTACACTGACTGTGCTAGTGGCAGACTCCACTAAGCTGGCAGGCTGGCTAACAGTCTGCTGCCTGGCCTACACCCTATTTCATTGTGGAGCTATCTATGTTCGTAGATAAGATGAACGCACCCCTCCAGCTAGGATGGAGTCCGTCACTCCTCAGCAGGCCAGGCTTGGTCCTGTTTGTGGGTGAGTCCCAGAAAGAGAGCCAATTATCTACAAATTCTATATTTTGGGAGGGGCAGAAAACTGTTTTCAACCAGCGATTGAGTTGTGAGACTCAATGTCATCACTCCCCCTAACTGGGAGGGGGCCAGACACAATTACTCAATGCCGACACATCTTTCTAGCTGATTTACACGCTGAAGCTATGTTGCGCTTGGTGTCCTCTGACTGTTTCATCCTAACATCGTTGGTGCCGACGTGGATAAAAATATCCCTATACTCTACACTCACCAGTTTTAGCCAGCACCATTTTCAGATTAGCCTTAACGTCGGTAGCCCTGCCCCCTGGTAAACAATGTATGATCGCTGGATAATTCGTTTTAAGTCTAATACTGCGAGTAATGGAGTCGCCAATGACTAGGGTTTTCAATTTGTCAGAGCTAATGGTGGGAGGCTTTGGCGTCTCAGACCCCGTAACGGGTGGAGGAGAGACCAGAGAAGGATCACTTGAGTAAATGAAGGATGCAAAGTATTTTGAAAGCAGGTGCTTCCACACAGGTGTGGTTCCTGATTTAATTAAGCAATTAAAACATCCCATGTTTAGGGTCATGTATAAAAATGCCCAGTTGCTCATTATTATGGCTAGAAGAAGAGATCTGTGACTTTGAAAAAGGGGTCTAAAAGGAGCATAGGGGGTTTAAAGGGCATGTGTGTTTCACCAGATCTTAACCCAATTGAACACTTATGGGAGATTCTTGAGCGGTGCCTGAGACAGTGTTCACCATCAACAAAACAACAAGTTATGTAATTTATCTTGTAAGAATGGTGTCGCGTCCCCCAATAGAGTTCCAGACACCTGTAAAATCAATACCAAGGTGTATTAAAGCTGTTCTGGCAGCTCGTGGTGACCAAACGCTAGTGCTGAGCGATTAACCAACATTTTGTTTATTGTTCGGTTTTTGAATTCCATTTCATTCCTTTTTCTTCTGTGAGCTCAATGCGCATTTTCTCACTGTAGTTTCTCCATAGATAAATCAGGTTAAGCCTGAACTGTGCAATGTAGTAGGAATTTGTAGTTTCCAACAGGCCAATATTCTACATGGTTTAGTGCAGAAAATGTGGTAATTAACAACAATGAACATTATTAATTACACTTTTGTGATGGTGTATCAATACACTCAGTCACTACAAAGATACAGGCATTCTTCCTAACTCAGTTGCCGGTGAGGAAGGAAACGGCTCAGGGATTTCACCATGAGGCCAATGGTGACTTTAAAACAGAGAACTAGATGGATCAACAACATTGTAGTTACTCCACAATACCAACCTAACTGAGAGTGAAAATAAGGAAGCCTGTACAAAACATGCGTCCTGTTTGCAACAAGGCACTAAAGTAATACTTTAAAAACAATGTCCTGAAGACAAAGTGTTATGTTTTGGGCAAATACAACACATTACTGAATACCACTCTCCATATTCTCAAATATAGTGGTGGCTACATCCATATTATGGGTTTGCTTGTAATCGTTAAGGACTGGGGAGTTTTTCAGGATAAGAAATAAATGGAATGGAGCTAAGCACAAACAAAACCCTAGAGGAACTTATCTACTTATCTAATCCAGATAAACTCAGCAAAAAAAGAAACGTCCTCTCACTGTCAACTGTGTTTATTTTCAGCAAACTTAACATGTATAAATATTTATATGAACATGGCAAGAGTCAACAACTGAGACACAAACTGAACAAGTTCCACAGACGTGACTAACAGAAATTGAATGATTTGTCCCTGAACAAAGGGGTTGTCAAAATCAAAAGTAACAGTCAGTATCTGGTGTGGCCACCAGTTGCATTAAGTACTGCAGTGCATCTCCTCCTCATGGACTGCACCAGATTTGCCAGTTCTTGCTGTGAGATGTTACCCCACTCTTCCATCAAGGCACCTGCAAGTTTCCGGACATTTCTGGGGGGAATGGCCCTAGCCCTCCCCCCTCCGATCCAACAGCTCTCAGACGTGCTCAATGGGATTGAGATCCGGGCTCTTCGCTGGCCATGGCAGAACACTGACATTCCTGCCTTGCAGGAAATCACGCACAGAACGAGCAGAATGGCTGGTGGCATTGTCATGCTGGAGGGTCATGTCAGGATGAGCCTGCAGGAAGGGTACCACATGAGGGAGGAGGATGTGTTCCCTGTAACGCAAATAAATAATGCAGTGCTTTCAGAAAGTATTCACACCCCTTGACTTTTTTCACATTTTGTTGTAGGCCTACATTTAGGTATAATATAGCCTATGCAGTAGTGCACTGAGATAGACGCATGTATGCTCGCTCTCACGCACAACCGTGTCATTTTGTGGTGCTGGCAACCCAAATAATGCATAGTACCTTTTTTTAATATTTTAAATAATTCTCAAAAACCGAAATTTAGAAACATACTTTTTTTTATAACCGAACTGACCTCAAAAAGCGCTAAAACCCAATGCCCTATTTAAGACACTTCGTTGGTGTTTCCTCTATTTTGGACGTTACCTGTCTATTGCATGATGCATCCTTGAGTTGCCTAGCCTACTAGCGTTACACAAAATTCAAAAGATGCATTTTCTCATATGACCAAATTCATGGTTTTTGCCTATCCGTTTCAGACACATCCATGTGCTTTCACAGGAATAAAGATGTAGGAGGAGTATACAACGAGAAGTTTATATTTGAAAATTCTAATGGCTGTAATTTACCTCTTACTGCTATAACTGACTGGTGGTATGATCCACTAAGGTGGTAAGCCTGGAGATGACGAGGTACAAGAACTGTGAGTTTGAATCCCACTTGGGGCAAAGCTTTTCTTTGTGGAAAAAATGCCCCACTGCTGGTCCTCGAGTCAAATAACGCATATGTGACGAAGAAGATGATTATTAAAAATGCATATAAAACGTTGTAGGCCTACATTTGGGTATAATGTAGCCTATGCAGTAGTGCACAGAGACGGACACATGCACGCTCGCACAACACACTGTCACTTTGTGGTGCTGGGAATAAGTCTGGTAACACTTTAATGAAGCCAGTTCCTTATGTAAGAACAAAACCATATATTCACCGTAATGTCAACCAAATCAGCAGTTCAGACGTATGTGCAGGAGTATTTTTTAATAAGGTATTATGTTTCCCCTGAGGTCGGGATTCATTTGTTTGAGAATAAATATCCAATGGCTTTTAGCAGGTGCCAAATGTGAAAGTGAATGGACTCTGCACACTTCAATTCATTCTCCCTTATGATTAGTGTGTTTGCTCACCTGTTGATGTATTTCGGCCAGGTGGACCAATCAGGGTTGTTCCTCCCCCCGCGGGACTATGATGGCAACACAGCCAATGAAAAGGTGAGTAAAGTTTGGGTGGCTAGAGGGGTGGGTGGTGCCAGTAAGGGTGGTCTTTGCCTATCCATGGCTGTCAAAATTAGGTACTGTAACAAATTAGATTGCAAACGTGATCAATCATATCGCGTGACACAATGCACACAAACGCTGTCAGGGTGGAATAGTCCATTATTATGAACCAGTCCGTGGGTGGTTAATGACACTTGTTTCTACTTGTATGAGGAAAAACTTGGATTATATCCCCTCCCATGCGTTGAAGGCATATCTGGATTACATGGTGGAGCTGGGCCTGCTGTTGGGAGGGGATAAGAACTCCACACAGAGCCAGATGCAGCAGATCCTGGACTTTGAGACAACGCTCGCCAACATCACCATGTCGCAGGACAAATGCTGCGACAAGGAGAAGATCTACCACAAGATCACCATCGCCGAGCTGCAGGTGTGTGTGCATCTGTCAGGTGGGGGTTACAGAGAGAGGGAGAGAACATGTGAGCTTCCATGTGTGTGGGAGAGCGAGAATGAGGTACATAAAGTGAGGTGGATTTGAGTGGACACGTCATCAGATCAGGCTGGAAAACCTTTACTCTTTAAACAATTTTAGTCTGTTCTCACTTTTCCTCCTGTCTCCATTTGTCAAAACATGCATGGGTTTTTCACACATCCCATCCCCCACCAAATCACCACCACCATCTGAAACCTGTGGCCTTACACCTTTGTCTGTTTTATTCCTCCTCTGAGGACTATTCTCCTCTGCTTCTCCTGCGGTCCTCTTCTTTGTTTATGAACACTGTCCTGGTCGCCAAGGTGCCTCTTACCAAGAGCTGTTGCTAGACCTTTCTATCTCCATGGCTGCAGCAGAACTGCACATTGTCATGAAGTTGCCCTGAGGGGAGGTTTATGACCCTCATAAATACCTTTCCCCTATTTTCTCTCACAACTCTACAAATTTGACTCTTGGAAAGCCCTTTGTTAACATAGAGAAAGTCTGGTAACATCAAAAGGTTGGGAACGGAACCATATTTCGGTAATCCAACCAGTTGAAAAAATGTGTTATATGATGTCAGATCAGTTGTCGTCTGAGACATTATTACTGATGATAGGATGACAAACTGTATCTTGGAAAGTCTACACATTCTAGTTATCAGATTCACATGGAATTGTTGTGCAATTTAAATGATTAAATATGAAACTATTTGTGAAAAGACTACATTTAATTTTAGTTTCTCTAAATGAGGGAATTGTTTTCATAAAGTAAACTCTGCTCACTCAGTGGCCCCGCCAAAGTGAACAGACATTGGTTGTGAACTATGAAACACGCCCTTCTCTCCACGACAAAAGCCCATTGACGAAAGTCAACCTGGTGTTCCCGATAACGTGAGGACTGCTGTCCATACGTTTAAAAGAGCTAATATCAGCTACAGAACTAAGCCAACCTCAGCGTGTGCTCTGGTTGCGAATGGTTGAATGACTACAACCTAATTAACATTGTGTGGCTTTTAGCATACTCTATACCATCTCAGAATGTTCTGAAAATCGGTGGTTAGAAACGGATACAATTAGCACTCCTGCAACAATACTTTGTTGAAATATACATTGAACAAAAGTATAAACGCAACATGCAACAATTTCAAAGATTTTACTGAGTTACAGTTCATATAAGGAAATCAGTCAATTGAAATTAATTAATTTGGTCCTAGTCTATGCATTTCACATACACCTTAAGAAAAAGGTAGGGGTGTGGATCAGAGCACTAGTCAGTATCTGTTGTGACCACCATTTTCCTCATGCAGCGCGACACATCTCGAGCATTCCAAACATGCTCACTGAGGGACATGTCTGAGAATGCAGGCCATGGAAGAACTGGGACATTTTCGGCTTCCAGGAATTGTGTACAGATCCTTCTGACATGGAGCTGTGCATTATCATGCTGAAACATGAGGTGATGGTGGTGGATGAATGGCACGACAATGGGCCTCAGGATCTCATCACGGTGTCTCTGTGCATTCAAACTGCCATCGATAAAATGCTATTGTTTTTGTTGTCCAAAACTTATGCCAGCCCATACCATGACCCCACCACCACCATGGGGCACTCTGTTCACAACGTTGAGATCCGCAAACCGCTCGCCCACACGATGCCATCTGCCCGATACAGTTGAAACCAGGATTCATCTGTGAAGAGCACACTTCATCCACTGTGTCAGTGGCCATAGAAGGTGCACACTTCATCCACTGTGCCAGTGGCCATAGAAGGTGCACACTTCATCCACTGTGCCAGTGGCCATAGAAGGTGCACACTTCATCCACTGTGCCAGTGGCCATAGAAGGTGCACACTTCATCCACTGTGCCAGTGGCCATAGAAGGTGCACACTTCATCCACTGTGCCAGTGGCCATAGAAGGTGCACACTTCATCCACTGTGCCAGTGGCCATAGAAGGTGCACACTTCATCCACTGTGCCAGTGGCCATAGAAGGTGCACACTTCATCCACTGAAGTCTGTTATGACGCCGAACTACAATCGGGTCAAGACGACGAGCATGCAGATGAGCTTCCCTGAGACTGTTTCTGACAGTTTTCTCGGAAATTCTTCAGCTGTGCAAACCCACAGTGTCATCAGCTGTCCGGGTGGCTGGTCTCTAACGATCCCGCAGGTGATTTAAGCCGGATGTGGAGGTCCTGGGCTGGTGTGGTTACACGTGGTCTGCGGCTGTGAGGCCATTTGGACATACTAGAAATTTCTATAAAATTCCTTTGGACTCGGCTTATGGTAGAGAAGTGCACGTTACATTCTCTGGCAACAGCTTTGGTGGACCTACCAATACATCCATACTCTATAAATCCTTAAAATTTAACATAAAACAGAAATGCATAGTTTTTTAAAAACATTTAAAATACATCTGAGTATCGATTTCATTACCTTCTTATTCTTACAGAGCATAGTATTCAATTGCGCAAACTGGTTATTTAAATCTACCTTTACAAATATTGGATAGGGTGTTTTTTTCTTAAATAGTTATGTAGATGTGATATTTAGCAATAATTATAATCAAATTCATCACGTACTTTTCGTTAATGGAGAATCTTGGACTATCAAAAACAAAAAGAACATCACAAGCTTGCAGATGGATGTCCTTACCAAATCCTTTACCCAAGTCCAGCCTAAGATCCACCCAGAACATAGTCACATACACACATTGGAAAAACAAATGCTCAAGTGATTGTGTCCCAAATCGACAAAATTGATATTGCTCAACTTGAGACATGAAACCTTAAACCCTGGCAATTTGACTGGTACACTCAGCAATGGCTGCCTGGTATCGTGACGCAATAATTTCCATGGGAATGTAGAATGCTCATTCAAATGATGTGGCTCATGTAATGGAATGTCTTTTTTGTAATGTCAGTTGAGTTGAATCAACAAATCACAGCACATACTTTACTTCGTGCTTTGCTCTGTGGGTACACTTGCAATGGCCGCCAGTCCATCCATTATGCCATCATTGACTTGGGGATGCCTGTTCTATTCATTCTATTTCTATGGCCGCACATACAGTCAGGAGCGGAGTAGAAGATTATTATGTTTTTTTGCTATTCGAACAGTTATTACGGTGACTGTGGTAATTTGGCTGGCCATTTACTGTCATCCAACCATGGCTGGAGGCAGTTTCCACCATATTCCTCACACCAGTCCATTCCTTTTACACTCCCTCTCATGGATTTAAGCGTGCTCGTTAAGGGACAAGGGTAGGGATTCAGAATGTTGCCAAAACCACCTCAAAAATCTACGTTTCACACTGCTTAAAAAAACAATGTTGAGCTGTTGAATCATATTTAAATTACTAGAGGGGCTATATCATGAAACCCACAAAGTTAGAAAATGGTAGCTATTGTGTCCGGGAGAAATCCAAAACAGTCTAATTTTAATTGAATGGCAGTAGAGTAGGGGAGTAGGGGATATATTTCCTGCTTTTACTTATGCAGGAAAATAAAAGTAAGGCATGTGATATGTTTAATAGAATTAATATCAACCTTAAACATTGTCATATACAGTGCCGGTTTTAGAATGTAATTCTTGGTGGGACAAAAATATTAATAAATGTGGGATGCATGCCAGCAAAGCCACTACATATCACTAAACAATACATTAAATGCACTATAACGGTGACAAATGGTTCCTACAAACTGTTAGGGCCTACATAAAGCTGTACCAACAGCAGAGTCCAACACCTTACCTCTGCTACACCTGGCAATCAGCGGAGCCTTGTGTGGCAGTCAAACATTTAATTCAGACTCATTTACTACCTTTAAAAAAGCATGGCTGACTTGCTTAAATGTGGTTTCTACTGACAATTGAGATGTGCAAACTACGGCATAAGGGGACAACAAGCGGATAAGAGGCAATCCGTAATTTCGATTAAGACATTAATGAGCGAGCTAGGACGCACGTAGTCAATATAACTATTTGTTCAGCACTTTTGAAATGTACAGCGACAGAATTCAGAACATGGGCCGTTCTTACAGGATTCTCCCTGTACACTAAGTCAGAACGGTAGGATGAATAAAGGGGTCATATAAGCAGACAATGAAAGCTCTTACAATATTCGATGATTACATTTCTCAAAAACGGGTTATAGGCTACATGTGCACCACCAAGTCAGAACAGTTGGTGAAATTTAAGAGGTGAAAATAGACCATTTTAGGGTAAGACACATGGGCTACTAACAGCTTACTATACATCATACACTTAGTATTACTTTCTTAGTTACAGTATACATATCTCCCTGGCATATTACATTATGTATGCAGCAGCATACAAGACATTTTTGAACTCACCTTGTTGTGCTGTGCTCACTTGAACAGGAAGGTGGCGCGGCGGTCCTTCATGGGCAAATTTTGTCATGAAACTGTCATCAAAGTCTGCCATTCTCTGGATTTATAGTGCTTTCAAGACAACTGGGAACTCGAGTTCCAGATTTACAATTTTGAGTTGGATGAAAGTTCAAACGTATTTTCCCAGTTGTACCTCATTTTTCCCCGTGTTCTCAGTAGTTTTGAACTCACTAAAGTCAGTTTTCGCAGTTGCGAGTTAAGTTATGAGCGTGGCACAGATCATGCTTCATTGACAGCATGGCCAATGTTGAATGTTTATAATTTTAAACTAGGAAAAGAGACCCTTCGACTTGGGACCACACAGCCACTCCACTGAAGAGCAGTCTGATTACTTTGCAATGCTTGCAGTTAGCCACTGATTCCTTCCAAACCACTCATTGTTGCATTTGCGATTTCCAACTTGTTGTGTAATGTTTATGTCCAATTGCCGATGAGCACTGATGTTTTATGTGTAATTTCTCATTAGTTCTCTTCGTATGACAAGGATTAAAAAGGATTTGCCAGTAGATTGTTGACTTGATTCTTGATGATGACTGCTAGCTAAGATTTTGAAAGTATTCTTCCAATCAAAGCTACTGTAGATATAACGTGATTTAACGTAATTTTATCTGTGGCCAATGACCTTGAGCCTTCTTGGATGGGCACTTCTAATGTAACTCTATGGCAGCACCCAAGGGGCTTGAATTTTTGAGCTCTACCTTTAGACTTGGTGGTGACGTACTGTCCCCATGAGTGACAGAACACTGAGCCAATAACTGCTCAACACACTGGATTTTCTGCTGGCTTGCCCCACCACCACAGAAAGCACTGAGCTAGGGGATTTGGAGCTGACTTATTCAAGGAAACAAAAAAGAGACCGTGTTTGTATGCGGCTTTATTACTTTTATTTTTTTACATTGTTAGCAAACTGATATTAGACACGTATTAATGCCAAAGTAACATGCAAAACAGGCAAGCCACTGGTCATATAATTATAAATACCGTTTTTGCATCTTGTATACCAATTTGCTGTATAAATAGCCTCTAATATGTTAACAGGCCATAAATGTATGGATTGACTGCATTGTTTGACTGGAATATTGGTCTATTGGTAATTAATTTGATAAATTAATGGAATAATTTCTCTAAAACTGGATGGCTTGCTAGCTAACAAACATACAGTGCAGATAGTTTAAAACAATGAGTTTGAAGATTATCTTATCACAGCACTGGCAAACCATGGTTGACCAACTGCCTTACCAAAATGTCTGACCTTAAGGTTAATGTCCATTCTAGTATTCTAATTCTGTGTCTGCCATCTGTTGTGCGGCTCCAACAATATGCCTCATGAATTGGATCGATTGACACAATTTTGTGTGTGAAATCATGAAGCAGACTCGACGTGAGGCCACTTTTGGATTCTGAACATGTCTGAAAATGTAGTTTTTGTGGTGAACTTTCCTTTTCACAAAGGTGACCTCTGACCTTTAACCTCTCTCGCCATCAGCTGCTGGCTCCGGCAGTGGACTGGCTGGACTACCTGTCCTTGGTCCTGTCCCCTCTGGATCTGAATGACACGGAGCCCGTGGTGCTCTATGCTAAGGAGTTCCTGCAGCAGGTGTCTGACCTGATCAACAAGACTGATCGCAGGTAAGGACCTGGACGGAAGCCAACCTGGTCTTCCTTATCCCCCTACAGCCAAAGGTGCCGTAACAGGTCACGTGGTTAAGAAGCACTACAGGGCCTTCCATAGCTGCAGGAAATGGGGATGCTGGAGGTGCTGCAGCACCCCCTGAATAGTAAAAATTATTTTGCCAAAAACATAAAAAAATATATATTTCAAAAATGATTTAACTCTTGTCTGAACAGACATATAAATATAATAATTCAAAATACTACACCAGTGAGCATACTTTAGCCGCAGACGATCAATAGCTGTGGAAGGCCACAATTTGGGCAGCATGCAGGCCAAACAGCTTGTTGCTTTGTGGCCATAGACATATAATCCATAGAAGGATTTTGGAACCTCTAACCCTGGCAATTTGACCGGTGAACTCATGGGTACACTACCAATGGCTGCCGGTCCTGACTTGAATGGGAACTGCCATCTATTGGTTGTATTTATAAGGTTGGTCGCAGCTGTCAGTTTGTCTTTTACAAATTTCAAAATACAATCAAAATGCAAAAATGTTTTGGGGGAATGCAAATGCATACTGCTGAAAAGAGATGACTAATCTGTCTGTAGAAGCTAAAATAATAATTGAGTTTTCAGTGATTCAGAACAAACAGCACTTTTTTTAAAGTAGCTCATCTTCAGATAGGCTATTGTCACTACCGCATCGGCCATCACTGGTGAGTATCCTAGGTTTCATAATTGGGTGAGTCAGTGCCACTGGCGAGTTTATTTAGTAGCCTTGCGCAGCCTATACAGGGCATTCGGAAGGTATTCAGACCTGTTGACTTTTTTCACATTTTGTTACGTTACAGGCGTATTCTAAAAGGGATGAAAAAAATATTCTCATCAAATCTACACACAATGCACCTTAATGACAATACATAACTATTCAGACCCTTTCCTCTAAGACTCGAAGTTGAGCTCAGGTGCATCCTTCCATTGATCATCCTTGAGATGTTTCTACAACTTGATTGGAGTCCACCTGTGGGAAATTCAATTGATTGGACATGATTTGGAAAGGCACACACCTGTCTATATAAGGTCCCACAGTTGACAGTGCATGTCAAAGCAAAAACCAAGCCATGAGATCGAAGGGATTGTCTGTAGAGCTCTGAGACAGAATTGTGTCGAGGCACAGGTCTGGGGAAGGATACCAAAACATTTCTGCAGCATTGAAGGTCCCCAAGAACACAGTGGCCTCCATCATTCTTAAATGGAAGAAGTTTGGAACCACCAAGACTCTTCCTAGAGCTGGCCCCCTGGCCAACCTGAGCAATCGGGGGACAAGGGCCTTGGTCAAGGAGGTGACCAATAACCTGATGATCACTCTGACAGAGCTCCAGTGTTCATCTAAATTGGAGTTGCTTACCAAGGAGGCATTGGATGTTGGCCGAGTTAGTTTTGACTTACATCTATTTGAAAATCTCTGCCAAGACTTGAAAATGGCTTTCTAGCAATTATCAACAATCAACTTGACTGAGTTTGAATAATGTTAATAAGAATTGTAGTAAAGGAATGCCCACACGCATTTCGATATTACTTTCCTTTACTTTCAACCCAAACCTAAAGGTGTATTGCCAGGTACAAACGGTACAAATATAACAGAACTATATAGCCCACTCAGCCGGTGGTAGAAACACATTGCACAGAACTCACTCTTGGTGATGACATCATCAAAGGGGAAAGGTCAAGGTTAATGCCAATAATAACCATGTAATTATTTATATAGTGTCCACACTATAACACTTCTCCCCCCTCAATTTAGATTCCCCCCTGTAAGGAAAACATAAGGTTAACAAGTAAACCACATTAGTGTTTTCTTCTCTTTACTACACCACACTGTAGAACTTCTGCTGGTGTTACCGTAAATGTAACCAAAACAACAACAATAAAATGACTGTCCTTATTTCTTTTCAACTAGGTCTGCTGCTCCAAACAAACACTAACACCACGAGTCTCTCAGTCTCAACTACAGAGTTAGTCTTTCAGGAGGCTTGTGACTACGCTGTGATCTGCGCAGTACTCCTGGTGTGCTACGAGACACAGGTAAGGCGTGTCCCAGTGGAGCTGGGTCTGAGGTCACAGGAGCGGGTTGGGTGTTTGTGAGAGAATGTCCATCACCCTCTGCTGGAACCACTGAATGCCCCTGTTCCTCAGATGCTGTTTCCTGTGGGATTTCAACTTGTATACTACCACCCACAGCTGTTCCGTCTGAAAACATGGTCTTGTCTTTGTCATAGCGCAGGCGGAGATGGTCCTGGTGTCTGTGCATGACTCGACCATCAGTCAGTTTGACCACAAAGGAGACGGGACCACTCTGACTCAGAATGATACCTGGCAACCAGCGTTGGCTGCTTGTGAAGTTGCGGATGTAGACAGTGTCATTGGGTTTTAACTGTCTCTCCCTCGCGTGGTGGTCATGTCTCTCTTTTTGTTTCTCCTGCTTCCGTTCCACTCGTGCTCTGATGTTCGGACGCAGTAGATCCAGGTGAGCTTTTGGCCTTCGGCCCATTAACATCACCGCTGGAGCCTGTCCTGTTGTTGTTTGTGGCGTGATGCGGTACTGGAACAAGAACCGAGAGAGCTTAGTAGTGATGGTTCCCCCAGTCATCCTTTTGAGCCCCTCTTTCAGTGTCTGCACAGCCCGCTCCGCTAAGCCGTTTGAGGCCGGGGCGCTGCGGACATGGCGGATCCCGTTTCTCCGCATGAATTCTTGGAACAAATCACAGGTAAACGTTGTTGCGTTGTCGGACACCAGAGAGTCCGGCAGACCATGGGTTGAAAACACCTGCCGAAGCTTTTCGATGGTTGTGGTCGCTGTGATGTTGCTCATGATGTGCGCCTCCAGCCACTTGGAGTGGGCGTCCACCATGACAAGGAACATGTGACCCATGAAAGGGCCTGCAAAATCTATATGCAGCCTGGACCATGGGTGGTCAGGCCACTCCCACAGATGTAGTGGCGCGGGCGGTGCCATCTTCTGGTTGATCTGGCACTCAGAACATGATTTAACTTTGTCTTCTACCTCCTGATCCATGTTAGGCCACCAGATGTAAGATCTGGCTAAACTTTTCATCCGGGAGGCACCCGGGTGAGCCTCATGGACCTCATCCATGACTTGTGCACGGCCAGGGGATGGAACAACCACTCTGGACCCCCAGAGTATGCAGCCATCCTGCACACTCAGCTCAGTTTTGCGCTTTGCATAAGGTCTTAGTCCATCATCCTCTATGACAGGAGGCCAACCCTGCATCAGGAATCTTTTCACTTGGGACAGGATAGGATCCCGGTCTGTCCACTGTTTGATCTGTTTGTCAAACTCACCTGTGAATGCCAATCTCTCCATTAGGAAAATTGTCTCGGGAGGCACCACAGTTGTGGCAGGCATCTCTGGTAGCGGGAGACGGCTGAGCGCGTCTGCATTTGCATTGTCCTTCCCCGCTCTATACACTATCGTATACTGGTAAGCCGACAGTGTCAGGGCCCAGCGCTGTAACCTTGCTGAAGCCATGGGCGGAATGCATCTTGATTCACTAAAAAGGCTCATCAGTGGTTTGTGGTCAGTGCATATGGTGAAATGACGACCGTAGAGGTACTGATGGAAGCGTTTCACAGCAAAGACTATGTCCAGACCTTCCTTGTCTAACTGTGAATAACCCTTCTCAGCACTCGTCAGCGTACGTGATGCAAATCCAATGGGTCTCTCTGACCCGTCCTCCATCTGATGAGAGAGTACTGCCCCGACGCCATAGGGTGAGGCGTCACATGACAGGATGATCTTTTTGTCTTGGTCAAAATGAACCAGAAGTTGTGCTGATTGTAGTAGTGCTTTCACTTCCTTGAAAGCTTTCTCTTGTGCTGGCCCCCACTTCGATTTACAGTTTTTGTGGAGCAGCTGATAAAGTGGAGCCAACACTGTTGACAGCTCTGGGAGGAACTTACCATAGTAGTTCACCATGCCCAGGAACGACCTGAGCTCTGACCCATTCTTGGGGTTTGGAGCATCCTTGATTGCCCTGACTTTGTCCTCCACAGGACACAGATCCTGCGCTGTGATCTTGTGACCTAGGTATGTCACACTCTGTGCTTGGAATGTGCACTTGCTACGCTTCAGGCGCAGCCCTGCCTCAGAGAATCTCTTTAACACCTGGTCCAGATGGTGGAGGTGCTCCTCCTCCGTCTCCCCTGTAACCAGGATGTCATCCAGGTACACTGCTACATGAGGGATCCCCTGCAGCAGATTGTCCATTGTCCTCTGGAAAATGGCTGGGCTGGACGCCACTCCGAAAACCAAGCGGTTGTACCTGAATAAGCCTTTGTGCGTGTTGACTGTGACATACTCTTTTGAGTCCTCGTCCAGGAGGAGCTGTTGGTAGGCGTGACTCATGTCAAGCTTTGAGAACGTCTTGCCTCCTGCCAGTGTCGCGAACAAGTCCTCCACCCGTGGCAGTGGGTAAGCGTCTAGCTTAGAGGCCCTGTTGATGGTGAGTTTGTAGTCCCCACATATACGCACTGTGCCGTCACTTTTCAGAACGGGAACGATAGGAGCTGCCCAGCGGGAGAACTGAACGGGAGTAATGACGTTTGCTTCCTGCAGCCGCTCCAACTCTTCTTCCACTTTCTTTTTCATGGCGTAAGGCACTGTCCTGGGCTTGAAAAAGCGAGGCTCGGCCTGAGGATCCACGAACAGCTTAACTGCAGTGCCCTGCAGTGTGCCCAGTTCATCTTTGAAAATCTCTGGGTATTTTTGAATGACATCCTCAGTCACTCGGGTGTGTTTTATCTCACCCCAGCTCAGTTGTATTTTGTTTAGCCAGTCACGCCCTAGTAAACTAGGCCCATTCCCTTTCACCACCAGGAGCCGTGCTCTCGCTTCCTGGCTGTTGTATGCAATGTCCACTTCTAGAGCCCCAAGCAATGGTATGGTCTCCCCGGGGTACGTACGCAGTCTGATCCCTGCTGGTGTGAGGGCAGAAACCTGTCTTGAGCCCCATTTTTGTTTGTAGGTCTCCTCACTTATGACAGAGGCAGAGGCCCCCGTGTCAACCTCCATCCTTATCTGCTTTCCATCTACCTCCACTGTAGCATAGATAGGCTCTGCGCGCGGCTCCCTCACATTAAACATGTTGTAGGAACAATGCTCTTCCTCCTCCTCTGTGCTCTCTAGGTGGTGCGCTGCTGACTGAGGCTTTGGTGCTGTGAACTTGCCCAGCCCAGTCCGCCCACCCTCTGGCTTGCTCCTAGGACCCCTGCATTTTTTTGCTAAATGTCCCTTTTTGTTGCAATTGTGACAGACAGTCTCCATGAACTTAGTTGTTACCATAATGTGTCCCTCCACATCTGAAACATTCCACTGCTTTTCCCCATTTTCCTGCCACCTCTTTTGTCACCTGATGCACTGCACAACTTTCACTGTTGGCCTTTTGAATATTTTTCACATTACTAGCGGCCATCTCCATCCCTTGAGATAGTTCCAATGCCCTCTTGAAAGTCAGTGTGGCTTCCCCCAGCAACCGGCGCTGTATGCTGTCCTCATTAATGCCACAGACTAATCTGTCACGGAGCATGTCCTCTAACATAGCCCCAAACTCACAATGTTCAGAGAGTTCACGTAATTCAGCAACAAAGTTAGCAACAGACTGACCTGTTTTCCGAAAATGGCAGTTAAACTTGAACCTCTGGACAATCACTGAAGGCTTTGGATTGTGGTGAGTCTGAACGAGAGCAACTAGATCCCCAAAAGGAATTTCTCCCGGTCTCCGTGGTGTAGCCAAATTCCTCATTAGCTTGTAGGTTTTAGCCCCACACACACTCAAGAGAATAGAGCGCTGTTTAGCCTCATCTATGATTCCATTTGCCAAGAAAAGTGTCCCAACCTTTCCACATATTCCGTCCAGTCTTCGTTCTCTTCCACAAACTCAGTGATAGTCCCAAACATTGCCATTATAACGCCAACTTGTCCTTGATCCTCATTAGCGATTTTCACTTGCTGCTGATTGTCCCCGTCGGCGTTTCCGTCCAGTGGCACCTGCTCTCCGTCGCTCATTAAGCTAGCTAGCTAACTCACCCTGTACAAGTTGATAAAGTTTTATCCTCGTCGCCAAAAAGGTGTAGTAACTTGACAAGGAATGCCCACACGCATTTCGATATTACTTTCCTTTACTTTCAACCCAAACCTAAAGGTGTATTGCCAGGTACAAACGGTACAAATATAACAGAACTATATAGCCCACTCAGCCGGTGGTAGAAACACATTGCACAGAACTCACTCTTGGTGATGACATCATCAAAGGGGAAAGGTCAAGGTTAATGCCAATAATAACCATGTAATTATTTATATAGTGTCCACACTATAACAAGAATAATGGGCAAATATTGTACAATCCACATGTGGAAATCTCTTAGACTAACCCAAAAAGACTCACAGCTGTAATTGCTGCCAAAGGTGTTTCTAACATGTACTTTCTCAGGGGGGGTGAATCTAACAAGGTATTGTTTTATTTTTAATACATTTTTATTAAATGTTAGATCTTTTCTTCCACTTCAACAGAGTATTTTGTGTAAATTGTTGACCAAAAATGACAAATCCATTTTTTTAACCACATTTTTAAGGGTGTGATACTTTCTGAAGGCACAGTACTACCAATATACAACCTGACCATAATGTCATGGAAAAACATAATAAGGTCCTTGCAACCAGTTTTGCACTGTGGGAAAACAGTAATTGGATTACCCTGATCAACAGAATGTTAACTGTCCATTGTTTGTTTGCTTATTCTTGTCACCCACTTGCCCTCCTGTTTCCTCTTCCTCCTCATCTCTCTCCGATTCTCTCTCCCTTCTCTCTTGTCTCTCAGCCTCCTCAACAACTACATGATCTGGAACCTGGTGCAGAAGGGAGTATCCAGTCTGGACCAGCGCTTTGAGAATGCCCAGGACAAGCTGCTAGAGAGCCTGTATGGAACCAAGAAGGTGTGTTTTTAGGCTGAATCCTAAATGGCACCCTAATCCCTATGTAGTGCACTACCTTGGACTAGGGCCCTTAGAGCCTGGTTAAAAGTAGTGCACTAGGGAATAGGGTGTCATTTGGGATGCAACCATATTCTTACTTATGTCATTGATTAACCCTGATTTGTGAAATACCTGGTTAGGTCTGGTTTCCCGGACACATATTAAGCCTAGTCCTGGACTAAAGAGCCATTTCAATGGAGATCCTCTGTTGAGCATGCTTTTTTTTGTACTGGACAAGGCTTGATCTGTGTCTGGGGAAACCAGCACTTGCAATTTGTATGTGAGACTGTTTGGGATCCTAGCAAGCAATGTGTGCTACTTCAACAAACTTGCAGTACACACACTTTTCACAACCAAAATGATAGAGTTAACAGCTGGTGTGAGACTTGTCTGTCTCTGCGTGTGTTTGCTCAGTCCCGCACACCTCGATGGCAGACCTGCATTGGGAACACAGATGACACGCTCGGCTTCGCCCTGGGAGCGCTCTTTGTTAAAGCGACGTTTGATAAACACAGCAAAAAGATTGTGAGTTTGATAGGTGCAGAACTGCATTTGTCTATTCAAGCCTGTGGTGTTTTTTTTAAACCACACAAACGATGTATGACTGCCCCCTAGTGGTTACCATGTGTAGTGAAATGTCATGGGGTCTCACTGTAAACACAGCCATCATAAAATAACCCTATTTGCTTGCACTTTATTATAATAAGCTATTTTAAATTATTATCAATGTTTATGAATGCCTATAAATGCTTTGTATGATATAAATGCTTATGAATTGTAACATTAATATTGCTGATTTATGCTAATTTCTTATAAATGTTTAAAATTAATGAAATACTAATTTAGTAATAGTTCCCTGTCCTGTAGAGGGGAGGGAGATATATAGTGATAAAGAAGAGAACAATTGTACTATTAAATGGAGAGATTGTTATTGGGTAGAGAAAAGAGGGGCAAGTAGAAGAGGGAGACATGGAAGCGGAGAGGCACAGTGTGAGGACTGGCAAGGGGGTTATAGACTGTCACGCACAATTGTTCATCTTTTTAGTGGTTACATATTTCTATCAAAATGTCCTTATGTTTGAGGGATATCAGAGTCTAATTGTAGAAGAAGGATCTGTTCCATCTTTCTTCCTTCTTACATTTAATGTATGTCTCTCACCCCACTATCAGGTAGAGGGGATGATCAATGAGATCCGTACTGCATTCAAAGATGCTCTGGATCACATCAAGTGGATGGACAAACAGACGCGGATGGCAGCCAAAGACAAGGTCAGAGATGTCTCCTACTGGATAGGCTATGTATGGTTGCCACAGGGTATCGTGTGTGTCTGCGTTCCTGCGTGTGTGTAAGAGGACAGGGAGGGAGTATTATAGGGTAACAGGTTATAATACAGTAGTTTGAATAGATAGCCCTCTTTGTTTAGATCTCCAGATAATGGAACTAGGAGGTTTTCCGGCCCAATTCCTCCATCTTGCCCTCTCTCTTATCCACTTTGTCCCCCTGATCTTTAGGCGGACACCATCTACAACATGATTGGATTCCCTGACTTTATCCTGGACCCCAAAGAACTGGATGATATTTATTACTGGGTGAGTGGGTGCCTTTTTGTTCAATTGTCATGATTGACAAGTTGAAGGTCAAATTACAAGGGCCCTGTAGATCAGTGAGTAATTATTTCTCTCTCGCTGTCTGTCTTTGTTTGTATATCCATCTCTGTCCACAGTATGATGTCTCAGAAGACAACTTTTTCCAGAACACACTCAACTTCTACAACTTCTCCGCCAGGGTGATGGCCGATCATCTCCGCAAGCCACCCAATAGTGACCAGTGAGTCTTCATCAGCTACACACATCATCATCACCACCATCACTATACCTCAGTGCATATTTGTACTGTAAATTAACTTGATTCTTGATCTTAACCAGGATTGGGTAGGTTACTTTCTAAATGTAATCCGTTAGTTACCTGTGAAATTGTAATCAGTATTGTTACTTTCAGTTACTTTTGGATTACTTTCCCCTTAAGGTTCATTAGAAAAAGACAAATAGGATCCATCAAACGCATTTGGTGTGTCATCATAATGGTCTCTGACTTGTGGTCAGACCTGCTAAGGTGGAACGAATTTAAACTTGCGCTTTATCAATTCTGAATTGAATGTCAGTAGCTAGGTTTCCATCCAATTAGACAGATTTTCATGTGAATATTCTAAAAACCACATAAAAACAATATGCACATTTTCCCACCAGAGATGTTTCCATCAAATTGACTTGTTGCAGGTGAAAGGCTGTGCGAGATGACGTAGGGCACATGAAGTAACTTTTGCAGTTAAATTCCCATATACCATACACACTCGCATTTTTAACTCTACTGAAGGGTTTTCTAACAAACATTTTTGCGTTTAATAGCGAGTGTGCACACTCTGGGATTGGCACGTGCACTGTAGCCAATAGCTCTGATTATTATTATTATTATGGAAAAAAGGCAGGCAAGCATAGATTATCATGTCACCAGAATAAGACCATCAATATTTATTGGAAAGGAGCATCAAGCTCATCTTGAACGTTCACCACCCTGTGAAGTTCATTATTTAAAGGTGCACAATGCAGGAATCGCTCCACCATTTCCTGGTTGCTAAAACTCTAATAGTTTGCCTAATTCCAGTTTGTGACAAGATAAGCTAGTATAGTGTAGAGAATCATTGTACCATCTAAACCACGTTGAAATATATTTTCTATAACCAATTATATTGTTGTTTCAGCTGTTTTGAAGCTGGTGTACAAAACATCAAGTAAAAGACACACAAAAACAAAATGTAAGAATGTGAAGCATAGAAATAGCCCCCCAAGAACAGATCTACCGCATTTTAGACTTGCTTTCAAGTAGAATGATAGATCTATGACTCCCATTTCTATGTGAATTTGGTCAAATCGCCCAAAAAGGTACATATTTCTACATTAATCTGTAACCTAATAACTCCATGCTTTACTGATGAGTTGTAGTGGGAGGAGTTTACTTCGATATGATGGTTATTGTATCAATATTTGCGCATAAAAGCTTTTCCATTGAAATTTGAGTAATTAATTTTACCAACACATAAAGATCCCACCTTGTCTAGTGTATTTTTTTTCCCATCAAGCCTGTCATTTTTTATCCGATGTACTTTACTACCATAAACTAAATCTTCCTAGAGAGAACTGAAAGGTGTCCTATGTATTTTTTTCTCTCCCTAACGTCCTTTCTAAATGCAAAAGTAATTAAAAAAGTAATCATCCAGTTTATCAAAAGTATTTGTAATCTGATTACATTTTTTTAAAATATTGTTTGATATTCTCATGGAGCAAATCCAAATAGCACTCTATTCCCTATTTAAAAAATAAATAAAATAAAAACCACATACTATACCACTCCATACATTCCATTCCAGAAATGACTATGAGCTGTCCTCTCAAGAGCCTCAACTGGTTTGCTCTCTTACACTAGTCTCCGCCACCTCCCCCTAGATGGAGTATGACCCCTCCCACAGTCAACGCCTACTACATGCCCAACAAGAATGGAATTGTCTTCCCAGCTGGAATCCTTCAGGCACCCTTTTACGCCCAGCATCACCCCAAGTGAGTGTGTGCATATGAGTGTGTGTGTGTGTGTGTGTGTGTGTGTGTGCTTGCATTTCTGACCCCATGTGAATTCTCTGCAGAGCACTGAACTTCGGGGGGATCGGAGTGGTGATGGGACACGAACTCACTCATGCCTTTGGCGTCCAGGGTTAGTGTCCACCTTTAACTTACACTCCACAGAACTCATAAACACACCCACAGACCAACACACACCGGCATGTATACATATCCTGTACATGATCACTAGGTGTGCTTTTAAAAATATACATATTTGATTTCCTTAATCAGGCAGGGAATACGACAAAGATGGGAACCTTCGGCCGTGGTGGCAAAATTCCTCTGTGGACGCATTTAAGAATCGCACGGAATGCATGGTAGAGCAGTACAACGGGTTTACCATCAATGGGACGCATATAAATGGCAAGCAGACGCTGGAAGAGAACATTGCTGACAACGCAGGCCTAAAGGCAGCCTATAATGTGAGTGGGTCTCCCTGCTTGATAACACATTAGATTTAGCTGCTCACGTGTCTGTCTAGTAACTCCCTAATCACTGTAGTAAGTCTGAACTATTGTAATGGACAGTGATGGGCTTGAGTGGTTATTGCCCAAATCCATTGCCATGTCATTCTAAAGCAATTACATAGTTACTGCTACGTAACATGTTACTAAGATGTTACCACACAGGACTCTTATTATACACTCTTATTATACTAAAACTATACTTCACCTCAGGGCCAGCAGAGTGGTAGTTAATGTTTCTATAGCAATGGTGTTTTATGTTGTGTTCAGGCGTACCAGGCATGGGTGCAGGAGAATGGTGAGGAGAAGAGGCTGCCGGCGGTCAACCTGACCAATGACCAACTGTTCTTTGTGGGATTCGCCCAGGTGGGTCATGGGAGTGTCAACAGAATGCATTACACACATCCTGATAGAGTTCAAGTCAAGTTCACTACTTGACCAAAAATATGTGGACACCTGTTCGTCGAACATCTCATTCCAAAATCATGGGCATTAATATGGCGTTGGACCCTCCTTTGCTGCTATAACAGCCTCCACTCTTCTGGGAAGGCTTTTCACTAGATGTTGGAACATTGCTGCGGGGACTTGCTTCCATTCAGCCACGAGCATTAGTGAGGTCGGCCACTGATGTTGGGCGATTAGGCTTTGCTTGCGGTAGGTGCTCCAATTCATCGCAAAGGTGTTCGAAGGGGTTGAGGTCAGGGCTCTGTGCAGGCCAGTCAAGTTCTTCCACACTGATCTCGACAAACCATTTCTGTATGGACCTCGCTTTGCATGGGAGCGTTGTCATGCTGAAACAGGATCTTCCCCAAACTGTTGCCACAAAGTTGGAAGCACAGAATTGTCTAGAATGTCATTGTCTGCTGTAGCATTAAGATTTCCCTTCACTGGAACTAAGTGGCCCAAACCATGAAAAACAGTCCCAGACCATTATTATTCCTCCACCAAACTTTATAGTTGGCACTATGCGTTCGGGCATGTAGAGTTCTCTTGGCATGCGCCAAACCCAGATTCGTCCATCAGATTGCCAGATGGTGAAGTGTGATTCATCACTTCCACTGCTCCAGAGTCCAATGGCAGCGAGCTTTACACCACTCCAGCCGACGCTTGGCATTGCGCATGGTGATCTTAGACTTGTGTGAGGCTGCTCGTCCACTGAAACCCATTTCATGAAGCTCCAGACGAACAGTTCTTCTGCTGACATTGTTCGAGACAGTTTGGAACTCTGTGGTAAAGACAGACTATTTGTACCCACTTCAGCACTTGGTGGTCCCGTTCTGTGAGCTTGTGTGGCCTACCTCTTCGCGGCTGAGCCGTTGTTCCTCCTAGACGTTTCCACATCACAATAACAGCACTTACAGTTGACCGGGGCAGCTCTAGCAGGGTAGAAATTTCACAAACTGACTTGTTGGAAAGGTGGTGTCCTATGACAGACATTGAAAGTCACTGAGCTCTTCAGTAAGGCCATTCTACTGCCAATGTTTTCCTATTGAGATTGCATGGCTGTGTGCTCGATTTTATACACCTGTCAGCAATAGGTGTGGCTGAAATAGTCTAATCCATTAATTTGAAGGGGTGTCCACATATGTATGTATATATATGTATGTATATATATATATTACTGCTCAAAAAAATAAAGGGAACACTTAAACAACACAATAACTCCAAGTCAATCACACTTCTTTGAAATCAAATTGTCCACTTAGGAAGCAACACTGATTGACAATACATTTCACATGCTGTTGTGCAAATGGAATAGACAACAGGTGGAAATTATAGGCAATTAGCAAGACACCCCCAATAAAGGAGTGGTTCTGCAGGTGGTGACTACAGACCACTTCTCAGTTCCTATGCTTCCTGGCTGACGTGTTGGTCACTTTTGAATGTTGGCGGTGCTTTCACTCTCGTGGTAGCATGAGACGGAGTCTACAACCCACACAAGTGGCTCAGGTAGTGCAGCTCATCCAGGATGGCACATCAATGCGAGCTGTGGCAAGAAGGTTTGCTGTGTCTGTCAGCGTAGTATCCAGAGCATGGAGGCGCTACCAGGAGACAGGCCAGTACATCAGGGGACGTGGAGGAGGCCGTAGGAGGGCAACAACCCAGCAGCAGGACCGCTACCTCTGCCTTTGTGCAAGGAGGAGCAGGAGAAGCACTGCCAGAGCCCTGCAAAATGACCTCCAGCAGGCCACACATGTGCATGTGTCTACTCAAACGGTCAGAAACAGACTCCATGAGGGTGGTATGAGGGCCCGACGTCCACAGGTGGGGGTTGTGCTTACAGCCCAACACCGTGCAGGACGTTTGGCATTTGCCAGAGAACACCAAGATTGGCAAATTCGCCACTGGCACACTGTGCTCTTCACAGATGAAAGCAGGTTCACACTGAGCACATGTGACAGAGTCTGGAGACGCCGTGGAGAACGTTCTGCTGCCTGCAACATCCTCCAGCATGACCGGTTTGGCAGTGGGTCAGCATTTCTTTGGGGGGCCGCACAGCCCTCCATGTGCTCGCCAGAGGTAGCCTGATTGCCATTAGGTACCGAGATGAGATCCTCAGACCCCTTGTGAGACCATATGCTGGTGCGGTTGGCCCTGGGTTCCTCCTAATGCAAGACAATGCTAGACCTCATGTGGCTGGAGTGTGTCAGCAGTTCCTGCAAGAGGAAGGCATTGATGCTATGGACTGGCCGGCCCGTTCCCCAGACCTGAATCCAATTGAGCACATCTGGGACATCATGTCTCGCTCCATCAACCAACGCCACGTTGCATCACAGACTGTCCAGGAGTTGGCGGATGCTTTAGTCCAGGTCTGGGAGGAGATCCCTCAGGAGACCATCCGTCACCTCATCAGGAGCATGCCCAGGCGTTGTAGGGAGGTCATACAGGCACGTGGAGGCCACACACACTACTGAGCCTCATTTTGACTTGTTTTAAGGACATTACATCAAAGTTGGATCAGCCTGTAGTGTGGTTTTCCACTTTAATTTTGAGTGTGACTCCAAATCCAGACCTCCATGGGTTGATAAATTGCATTTCCATTGATTATTTTTGTGTGAATTTGTTGTCAGCACATTCAACTATGTAAAGAAAAAAGTATTTAATAAGATTATTTCATTCATTCAGATCTAGGATGTGTTATTTTAGTGTTCCCTTTATTTTTTTGAGCAGTGTATATTAGTGTACTTGCAAGGATTTTGCCTGACCACATCATAGGTTGTAAAAGTTTTTCCTAGTCAGGTCCTGCTCAGGATGAATTTCTGACCCTGCTTCATGAAATTAGACATGGGGGTGATTGTATTTTGGGGTGGTAGTAAGAGGGACTATTACAACTACTGTTTGAGAGAAGTGTCAACCAAACTGAGTCCGAATGAATTATACACAACAGTTGGAAATACAGAGAGGAACACTAGCTACTGTCTGACTTATCGGGGGATCCTCTCTTCTCTCAGGTGTGGTGTTCCGTGCGAACCCCAGAGAGTGCCCACCGGGGACTCATGACAGACCACCACAGCCCCCCAAAGTACCGCGTCATCGGCACCCTCTCCAACTCGCCAGCCTTTGCAGAGCACTTCCAGTGCCCCACTGGCTCCCCGATGAACTCTGGTCACCGCTGCACAGTGTGGTAGGGCCTGGCAGAACCACAGGGGGGCGCTGTCTGTGGTGTCTGCATGGAGGAGTTGATCTCTGCATTGGACTTTTTTTTTATTTTTATTCTTTGTACATAATGATGGACTACTAGTGGTTTGTGAGTAGAGCAGGACATACTCCAGGTTAGCGAGAGGGAGTGGTGTTGAAAGGTTGTCGTCTGCTGATGTATGTGTAATTCCAGTGTTAGGGGATGGTATTTTTCCTATTTTTCCACGCCCCAGTCTCCCACACCGGTGGGGCACAAAGACACGTTTTATTTAGTGTTTGCTGCACTTAGTAGGGGTGCAGCTGTGACATCCCATGATGGAGGTTCAGCTGCCTTTGTGACCTCACAGGAAATGCAGAAACGTCGCTGTGTTTGGACATTGCATATGGTTTCATCTCGATTGACATCTATATTCCCTATATAGTATACACAAATGTACTATTAGGGGCAGGATGATACCAGTATTTCAATACTCGTTAATATCGTGGCAAGGAAACAAAACACGAAGCGGATTTAACTTCTTTAGGAAAACTGATGGAAACAAACATCATGTTATCCAGAGTGAAATGTTTTTATTTTCCAAGCTATAGCGCACAATATTGTACATACAGATTGGTTTTAAAGGACCAAAGAGATGGGTCCGCTTCGTGTTTTCATTTTTGCCAGTATCGTCCCGGCCCTATGCAGTATATGTGGCTCTGGTAAATAGTAGTTCCCTATATGGGGTGTCATTTAAATAGGGTGTAATTTGAGATGGAGCCATATAGACTCACTTCTCCTTTTTCTGTTGCATCACAGAAAGTGCACTGGCTTCAGTGACATCACAATGAATCACCCAGCATTGGTGGGGGATCTTAATACTTTAAAATGGCCTCCCCTCCTATTTACCATTTTCTACTACTGGACAGATGAAAGCACTATGAAGCCTACTGATAACCCTTGCTAACATATTGCTTTTAGTTATCCCATTTCTTAAAGATTGTTGGCGAGCATTTTGAGTACATAGGAAAGGATACTTAGAAAAGCCACTTACCAGTGTTGATCCAACCAGGAGCAGGGTGCCAATGCCCCTAGACGCCGATCTTGGTTCAGTTTTGTATTTTCAGCACTAATTGTTAAGGTTAGGATTGGGGGAGGGTTTGCTGATCGTATATTTGTACTTAAGGGAAACTTCATCCAGGAGCAACCAACCACAAGATTGGTAGAGCTCCCTCTGGGACCTATAGTGTGCTGGACTATCTGTGACTCCGGTTGTAGGGACGATCACCACTTGCTTATCTGTGTGTTATAGTTGTTATTGGCATATTCTGAAGTTGACAAGGTTGAAATGAGATGCACATCTTTAAATCTGCCTTTTGTCAAAGATTTTTTGACACTGTACCCCATACAGGACAATCCTATTGTCTTCCGACAGGTGGCACCACTCAAACGCTAACACTAGTCCTTCAATGCAGATGGAGTTGCGCCATCTAAAGTAAGACAAGGAGGTGAACCAAGCAGGGTCAGTTGCTATTGGCTGCTTTTATATTTCAATGCTGCAATCAGATTAACCTCCTGAACTGCCAGTCTGCAGAGCCATAGAAAGAGAACGTTTCGGAAAAATCAGCTGTTCAATTTCACAACAATAAAGAGCACCATGATGCATCCGTCTAGTTCATGATAACGGTCACGTTCGCACATTTTGTGAAATCAAATATCTAACAGAAAGTTAGAAATGTGTTGTGTACAATAGACATAGCTAACTATCTGAGCGTTGTGCCCATAGAGATGCAGTGAGCTCCAAAAGTATTGGACAGTGAAATAGTTTTGGTTGTTTTGGCTCTGTACTTCAGCACTTTGGATTTGAAATGACACAATGACTGTGCTTTAAAATGCAGTCTGTCAGCTTTAATTTGAGGGTATTTTTATCCATGTCGGATGAACCGTTTTAGAAATTTCAAACACTTTTTGTACGTAGTCCCTTAATCTTAGGACACCAAAAGTATTGGGACAAATTCACTTATGTGTATTAAAGTACAAAAAAGTTAAGTATTTGGTCTCTCATTCATAGCACACAATGACTACATCAAGCTTGTGACTCTAAAAAGTTGTTGGATGCATTTGCTCTTTTTTGTGTGTTTCCGATTATTTTGTGCTCAATAGAAATTAATGCATATTTGTGGGTCTAACTTTCTCACAAATCATTATTTACGATTCATTCAGGACTATCTGTAATCATGGTAGCACCCACATTAACGTTGAATTGTTTAGAAACATATTATATTCTTATTTACAGTACAGTAAGGGTGACTTCAAAATGACACAATACATTATTTACCATACATTTATATTGGGCACAACAACAAAAAACATGAAAAAACCTCTTAGGACAGAGAGCGTACATGCATACAGCTGGCAGTCACTTTTGTGTCTTAAGTATGTCATTGTCAATGTGCAGTGTTCTAGATGCCAGACTCCTATTCGCCTGTGGCTGTGGAGCAGACTGGCCGCTCAGCTCCTCATGCCACTGTACTCCAGCCAGGGTTGGGGTAGATTCCGTTTCAATTATGTTGAATCAGGAAGTAGACTGAAATTCACATTTTTCCCCATAGAAAAGCATTGATGAGAATTGGAATTAGAATTTCAGTTTATTGACTGACTTGAAATGGAATTGACTCAGACCCTGCTATACAATGGAATGGAAATTACCCCAACCATTCTGCAGTATTTATTTTGTTTTTGAATGGGTTTTAATTTTTTGGGGTTCTTTTTATAAAGGCAAATGGCCAATTCTATCTGGTATCGGGAGACCCTGCCCCACCTATAGTGAAACATTCTGCTCTAGTACAAGACTGTAAACAAAACATTTTTTACTGAAATAAAGGAGACCTGTATAAAAAGTGGTAATTTTATGTCTCCGTGATTGTTTAACATAAGTATGAAATCTTACCCTAACTCATTCATTACCAGCATATCGTATTTATTATACATGCTTACATCAAGTAGTACAGCATACCTGCAGAGACTGTTTTTAAATTGGAATATCAGTTTGTCTGGATTGACTGAATTTATATGGATTTGCCCCGAAGCTGGTCAGCTGAGGCAATATATTCCACAACATCTCCTTCACCACTGTCATCTCTCTTGTCTAGATTGGGAACATACACAACTAGGGTGCAGTAGAGTGATGTAGTTAGTAAATTGATGAGATTTCGGAATAATGCCTAGCCATCAGCATTGGGGTCAATTGTATTTTAATTCAGGAAATCCAGGAAGTAAACTGAAATTCTAATTCCAGTTTTTTCATTGCCACACAGTACACCAACAGTCATTCTGGAAGTTCTCACATGTCCATGTACAGTAGAATAACAGTCAAAACAGTATAGAAATCTGAAGTTATATTGTCTGTAAAAGTCAATGTTTTCTCTACTCCACTCACCATCCAAAGTTATTGAACTTGACCCATCCATCAGACTTCTGAACTTTCTTGATTAGCTACATTTCTTGATTTATTTTGTTTTCTTGAATTTCTTGATGAACAGTATATGTAACAGGGACAGTGTGCTGCTAACACCTTTGCTTCCTACACTGTCCAACTGCTCCATACTGGGCTCGAACCAGTGATCCTCTGCTTCGCAACACAAGTGACCGCCCTCCTTGACAATGTGCAAACTGATTGGATGGCTCCTGTAGAATCTGTGGCGCAAATCCCATTCAAGTCACGGGACTGATATTAGCATTTTTTGCACATGTTCAAATAATCTAAAATGTTAGTAAACCAAAGCATGGATTGCTGTCATACCTTGTCCATAGACTGCTTACAGGGTAAGGAAACCAATGTAATTGTGTAAGTTGGGTCAACTGTCCCTTTTAACTCCGTTACACTCACCCCTTCTAAGCTACCCCAGCCGTTGAGATAAGCCCAACTGCCAATCCGGGTCACAGTATCACTAACGGGGGTCAGTGTGCTGCTAACAGCTTACCTTCCTCCAGTGTCCGACTGCCCCGAACCAGTGATCCTCTGCTTCACAAACACACGTGACTCCCCTCCTTGACAACATGCCAATTGATTTTACCACACCAAAGGTAGCGATTGGATGGTTCCATCAGCTAGCTGTGAAGTGAGCTTATGGCACGTTCTGAAATAAAACTCAAGTCAATTTATATCTGTAAAAACAAGAATGATCAACTTGACCAATACAAATTTCAATATTTCCCCCCCAAAATATATATATAATTTTGAAAAGATAAACTATTGCTTGCTTGCGTGAGTGCATGCATCTGGTGTGTTTGTGTGTGTGTTTGTGTGCTGTGTGTGCATGCATGTAACGGTATGTCTCAGGGGGTGTGGGGTGAAAGTAGCTCCAGCGTCACAGCAAACAGCCTTCTCCATCCCTCTCCCTTCCTTGTTAATGTTTCTTCCCTCCCTCATCGCATCTATCCTACCAGGATTTGTTATTCTGAGTGCTGTATCCTGCAGTGCCTCTGGCAGTAGTGACAGTTCAGGCAGTTAACAACTACTATGATAGAGTACAGTAGCTGCTGCTGCTGGAGAGACACCACAGGGACCAAGCCTGTTAGTCTGGGGAGAGCATTAACAGAGTAGGACTGCTGAGGAGATCCTTCACTTCCCATCTACACTATCTGGACTGAGGAGGGACACCACCTGTGATGGTGATTGAGTGAAGGTTCTAACCTGGTTGTGCACCATGTGAAACTGGATGAACACAAGTGAGCTCTAAAGGAGAGAAAGAAGCAGTAGCTTCATCTGTCCGGTGAAGTCCACAAAGCATATTGCATGTAACAAACAGTTAAATGACCTACAGCATAGTCAAGCAAGTTAAGGTTTCCAATATTTTCAGACTACTAAACAACTACTGATATAGAACGGAGAGTTACCACAAGTTGCAAATAAAACAGGAACATTATTAAACTAAGCATAGGTGATTGGATAAAGTAACAACTAAGAGACCAAAAACAATTTAGTCCAATCAGCATAAGCTAAATATGATGTGGCTGGCCATGGTACTGATTTCTGTGTGGGTGCAAGTAGGAAAAACATGTTGACTCACCCTACTTGTAGAGAAATGCCAATGCCATCCTCTCTTTAATGACTGTCATACAGTACACTTTTTTAGTTGTCCTAGGCTACCTGGCATAAATGCTTGCTCACTAGCTAGCCTAACCTCCTTTCATGGGCAACAGTGCGCCAGCTCTTTCAATCAATCAAATGTATTTATTAAGCCCTTTTTACGTCAGCTGATGTCACAACGTGCTATACAGAAACCCAGTCTAAAACCCCAAACAGCAAGCAATGCAGATGTAGAAGCACGGTGGCTAGGAAAAACTCCCCAGAAAGGCAGGAACCTGGGAAGAAACTTAGAGAGGAACCAGGCTCTGAGGCCAGTCCTCTTCTGGCTGTGCCGGGTTGAGATTAACAGAACATGGCCAAGATGTTCATAGTTGACTAGCAGGGTCTAATAATAATAATAATAATCACAGTGGTTGTAGAGGGTGCAACAGCACCTCAGGAGTAAATTTCAGGTGACTTTTCATAGCCGAACATTCAGTTCGAGACAGCAGGTGCGGTAGAGCAAGGGAGTCGTAAACAGCAGGTCCGGGACAAGGTAGCACATCCAGTGAACAGGTCAGGGTTCCATAGTCGCAGGCAGAACAGTTGAAACTGGAGCAGCAGGTGGACTGGGGGCAGGTGGACCAGGTGGACTGGGGACAGCAAGGAGTCATCAGGCCAGGTAGTCCTGAGGCATGTTCCCAGTGTTGAGGTCCTGCGGGAGAGAGAGAATTAGAGGGAGCATACTTAAATTCACATAGGACACCGGATAAGACCGGAGATATACTCCAGACATAATAGACTGACCCTAGCCCCCCGACACATAAACTACTGCAGCATAAATACTGGAGGCTGAGACAGGAGGGGTCGGGAGACACTGTGGCCCCATCCGATTATACCCCCGGACAGGGCCAACCAGGCAGGATATAACCCCACCCACTTTGCCAAGGCACAGCCCCCACACCACTAGAGTGATTTCTTCAATCACCAACTTACCATCCTGAGACAAGGCAGAGTATAGCCCACAAAGCTCTCCGCCACGGCACAACCCAAGGGGGGGGGTGCGCCAAACCAAGACAGGAAGATCACGTCAGTGACTCAACCCACTCAAGTGACGCACCCCTCCTAGGGACAGGATGGAAGAGCACCAGTAAGCCAGTGACTCAGCCCCCGTAATAGGGTTAGAGGCAGAGAATCCCGGTGGAGAGAGGGGAACCGGTCAGGCAGAGACAGCAAGTGCGGTTCGTTGCTCCAGTGCCTTTCTGATCACCTTCACACCCCTGGGCCAGACGACACTCAATCATAGGACCTACTGAAGAGATGAGTCTTCAATAAAGACTTAAAGGTTGAGACCGAGTCTGCGTCTCTCACATGGGTAGGCAGACCATTCCATAAAAATTGAGCTCTATAGGAGAAAGCCCTGCCTCCAGCTGTTTGCTTAGAAATTCTAGGGATAATAAGGAGGTCTGCGTCTTGTGACTGTAGCATACGTGTAGGTCTGTACGGCAGGACCAAATCGGAAAGGTATATAGGAGCAAGCCCATGTAATGCTTTGTAGGTTAGAAATAAGACCTTGAAATCAGCCCTAGCCTTTACAGGAAGTCAGTGTAGAGAGGCTAGCACTGGATTAATATGAATTATTATTATGTTTTTGCGTTAACATTAGCGTACTCTATCTAGCTACATATTAAACTTCCATCCTCTCAGGCCAGGGGCACAATGTATACATTTATAGTTACATCAGAATCGGCGTTATAATCTTTGGGTAATACGGAGAATTAAAAGTAAAACCACAAGACCAAATCACTATCTCCATCCATTGCTAATTTAGGAAAGGTACAATTTTAGCTAGCTCGATACCTGAGGACGACAACGCGATGCAACAATTCAAATTGTTTCTGTAAATTCCATGTGCTTTTGATGTGATGTGTTTGGGGTGAAGTCAAATCCAAACTGGCTTCCCTTGACAGTTTTTATTTTTGGTGTGCCAGGACCATTCATTGATTGGCAAGTTTATACATTTTTTTATCAAAGGAAGCCACATACTCTCTGGCTTCCCTTCCATTCAATGCTGCGGAGGCAACAATGTCATACTATTTTAGACCAGACAACATCAGATAGATGGCCTATACATACTTAGACAGAGCGCTGTTCCGCTTGCTCGGGTGCTTTCTCCGGTGAGATACATTCAGCCTCTTGCAAATTGAAGGAAAATTATGAAACACATAGAGACGAAAGATTATTTATTTATTTTTATTGCAACATTTTTGGGGGAAGCTAGGCTTCCCTCGGTGTCCAGGAAGACAAGCCACTGGAGAGAAGAGAAGGGAAGATGGTGTAAATGAATGTGTTGATCTGAGAATGATCTGAGAACTACATGTTGAGAGCATACCCTGGAGGGGGAGAGAAATTATTTAGTCCGGATCATTGAGATGACAGGTCTTGCAATGTATTATAACTGCGTTATACATGCAGGCTAGTTAAGTGTTACCAAAGAAAGAAAAGTGAATAGATTACAGTCCCAGGATAAAGCTGTTCAGGACCTAAGGCTGGGATTCAGTCAAACCTGCCCTATGTTGACAGTGTCTACATTTACTTTTTAGTTTTTTTTACCACTACTTTGAAACAACACCTCTTTAACTAAGGGGAGAGTGGGGGTTAGGAACAATCATCTAAGTGGATACATGATAATAGACCCACTATTCATGTTCACAGATGTCTCAGGTCAGCTCCTGGGACAAAAGTGTGTTCAGCGATGACATCACTCTTATCAGTAAGTATATTGATGGGATAGGATGATGTAAGGATGGATAAAAAAATAACTAGTGGGAGAAACTGGTTGCAATGGTCAGGTTGTTTTCTGAATGTCTTTATCTGGTTGTAATCTTTAATCTGACTTGATAATGTTGAACACTTGAGAGGACATCTTCCTCAACAAGGACTTATCCTGAAGCTGTGCGCCAGCGGCGGAAAGAACTTATCCCAGCTATGAAAGTTGCCAGAGAGCGTGGGGACATTGTTTACATCCACTACGACAGGCTCATTGTCCACAATCCCTCCCAAAAGCCTGGGAGGAGTGAGGGAGCCAAGCTTCCGGGTCAGTAGTTTCAGCCCAACATCACAAACACACGCACACTTACACACAAGTGCCTGATTGATTGACTCTATAGCAGAACGTTTTTAATTAAAACATTTTTTTTTATCCTTATCTCCGATAAGCTACCCAGGAAAGGGCTAAGAATAGCCCATATTAATATATGCAGGCTTAGAAATAAGGTAGGTAAATCAGATAACATTCATACACTGGCTATCTCTGAGACTCAGATTATACCTTTGATGATACAGCAGTAGCAATACAGGGATATAAGATCTAGAGAAGGGACAGACATGCCAATGGAGGAGGTGTTGTTGCATACAGTACCTGTCAAAGTTTGGACACACCTACTCATTCAAGGGTTTTTCTTTATTTGTGCTATTTTCTACATTGTAGAATAATAGTGAAGACACCAAACTATGAAATAACACATGACATCATGTAGTAACCAAAAAAGTGTTGAACAAATTACAATACACTGCACAAAAATATAAAGGGAACACTTAAACAACACAATGTAACTCCAAGTCAATCACACTTCTGTGAAATCAGACTGTCCACTTAGAAGCAACACTGATTGACAATAAATTTCACATGCTGTTGTGCAAATGGAATAGACAACAGGTGGAAATTATAGGCAATTAGCAAGACCCCCCCAATAAAGGAGTGGTTCTGCAGGTAGGGACCACAGACCACTTCTCAGTTCCTATGCTTCCTGGCTGATGTTTTGGTCACTTTTGAATGCTGGCAGTGCTTTCACTCTAGTGGTAGCATGAGACGGAGTCTACAACCCACACAAGTGGCTCAGGTAGTGCAGCTCATCCAGGATGGCACATCAATGCGAGCTGTGGCAAGAAGGTTTGCTGTGTCTGTCAGCGTAGTGTCCAGAGCATGGAGGCGCTACCAGGAGACAGGCCAGTACATCAGGAGACGTGGAGGAGGCCGTAGGAGGGCAACAACCCAGCAGCAGGACTGCTACCTCCGCCTTTGTGCAAGGAGGAGCAGGAGAAGCACTGCCAGAGCCCTACAAAATGACCTCCAGCAGGCCACAAATGTGCATGTGTCTGCTCAAACGGTCAGAAACAGACTCCATGAGGGTGGTATGAGGGCCCGACGTCCACAGGTGGGGGTTGTGCTTACAGCCCAACATCGTGCAGGACGTTTGGCATTTGCCAGAGAACACCAAGATTGGCAAATTCGCCACTGGCGCCCTGTGCTCTTCACAGATGAAAGCAGGTTCACACTGAGCACGTGACAGACGTGACAGAGTCTGGAGACGCCGTGGAGAACGTTCTGCTGCCTGCAACATCCTCCAGCATGACCGGTTTGGCAGTGGGTCAGTCATGGTGTGGGGTGGCATTTCTTTGGGGGGCCGCACAGCCCTCCCTGTGCTCGCCAGAGGTAGCCTGACTGCCATTAGGTACCGAGATGAGACCCTCAGACCCCTTGTGAGACCATATGCTGGTGCGGTTGGCCATGGGTTCCTCCTAATGCAAGACAATGCTAGACCTCATGTGGCTGGAGTGTGTCAGCAGTTCCTGCAAGAGGAAGGCATTGATGCTATGGACTGGCCCGCCCGTTCCCCAGACCTGAATCCAATTGAGCACATCTGGGACATCATGTCTCGCTCCATCCACCAACGCCACGTTGCACCACAGACTGTCCAGGAGTTGGCGGATGCTTTACTTGATTTAAGGACATTACATCAAAGTTGGATCAGCCTGTAGTGTGGTTTTCCACTTTAATTTTGAGTGTGACTCCAAATCCAGACGTCCATGGGTTGATAAAGAGGTGGGGTTTCAGGTGTCTCCGGAAGGTGGTGAGGACAGCGGAGTCAATCACCACCTTCCGGAGACACCTGAAACCCCACTTCTTTAAGGAATACCTGGGATAGGATAAAGTAATCCTTCTAACCCCCCCCCCCTTTAAAGGATTTAGATGCACTATTGTAAAGTGTTTGTTCTACTGGATATTATAGGTGAATGCACCAATTTGTAAGTCGCTCTGGATAAGAGCGTCTGCTAAATGACTTAAATGTAAAATGTAAATGTAAAATAAATTGGATTTCCATTGATTATTTTTGTGTGATTTTGTTGTCAGCACATTCAACTATGTAAAGAAAAAAGTATTTAATAAGATTATTTCTTTCATTCAGATCTAGGATGTGTTGTTTAAGTGTTCCCTTTATTTTTTTGAGCAGTATATATTTTATATTTGAGATTCTTCAAAGTAGCCACCCTTTGCTTTGCACACTCTTGGCATTCTCTCAACCAGCTTCATGAAGTAGTCAGCTGGAATACATTTAACAGGTGTGCCTTGTTAAAAGTTAATTTGTGGAATTTCTTTCCTTCTTAATGCGTTTGAGCCAATCAGTTGTGTTGTGACAGGGTAGGGGTGGTATACAGAAGATAGCCCTATTTGGTAAAAGACCAACTCCATATTATGGCAAGAACAGCTCAAATAAGCAAAGAGAAACGACAGTCCATCATTACTTTAAGACATGAAGGTCAGTCAATACAGAACATTTCAAGAACTTTGAAAGTTTCTACAAGCGTAGTTGCAAAAACCATCAAGCGCTTTGATGAAACTGGCTTTCATGAGGACCGCCACAGGAAAGGAAGATCCAGAGTTACCTCTGCTGCAGAGGATAAGTTCATTAGAGTTACCAGCCTCAGAAATTACAGCCCAAAATAAATGCTTCACCGAGTAACAGACACATCTCAACATCAACTGTCCAGAGGAGACTATGTGAATCAGGCCTTCATGGTCGAATTGATGCAAACAAACCACCATTAAAGGAC
This sequence comes from Salmo trutta, assembly GCF_901001165.1. Lineage (NCBI taxonomy): Eukaryota > Metazoa > Chordata > Actinopteri > Salmoniformes > Salmonidae > Salmo > Salmo trutta. The sequence goes on along the minus strand of NC_042968.1, from coordinate 54,219,516 downwards.
ACCAATAAGAAGAAGACTTTCTCGGACCAAGAAACACGAGCAATAGACATTAGACCGGTGGAAATCTGTCCTTTGGTCTGATGAGTCCAAATTTGATATTTTTGCTTCTAACTGCTGTGTCTTTGTGAGATGCAGAGTAGGTGCCCAGATGATATCTGCATGTGTGGTTCCCACAGTGAAGCATGGAGGAGGATGTGTGATGGTGTGGGGGTGATTTTCTGGTGACACTGTCAGTGATTTATTTTGAATTCAAGGCACACTTAACCAGCATGGCTACCACAGCATTCTGCAGTGATACGCCATCTCATCTGGTTTGCGCTTAGTGGGACTATCATTTGTTTTTCAACAGGACAATGACCCAACACACCTCCAGGCTATGTAAGGGCTATTTGACCAATAAGGAGAGTGATGGAGTGCTGCATCAGATGGCCTGGCCTCCACAATCACCCGATCCCAACCCAATTGAGATGGTTTGGGATGAGTTGGACCGCAGAGTAAAGGAAAAGCAGCCAAGAAGTGCTCAGCATACAGTTGAAGTCGGAAGTTTACATACACCTTAGCCAAATACATTTAAACTCAGTTTTTCCACAATTCCTGACATTTAATCCGAGTCAAAATTCCCTGTCTTAGGTCAGTTAGGTTCACCACTTTATTTTAAGAAAATGAAATGTCAGAATAATAGTAGAGAGAATGTTTTATTTCAGCTTTTATTTCTTTCATCACATTCCCAGTGCGTCAGAAGTTTACATGCACTCAATTAGTATTTGGTAGCATTGCCTTTAAATTGTTTAACTTGGGTCAAACATTTTGGGTAGCCTTCCACAATCTTACCACAATAAATTGGGTGAATTTTGGCCCATTACTCCTGACAGAGCTGGTGTAACTGAGACAGGTTTGTAGGCCTCCTTGCTCGCACACACTTTTTCAGTTCTACCCACACATTTTCTATAGGATTGAGGTCAGGGCTTTGTGATGGCCACTCCAACACCTTGACTTTGTTGTCCTTAAACCAGTTTGGAAGTATGCTTGGGGTCATTGTCCATTTGGAAGACCCATTTGCGACCAAGCTTTAACTTCCTGACTGATGCCTTGAGATGTTGCTTCAATATATCCACATAATTTTCCTGCCTCATGATGCCATCTATTTTGTGAAGTGCACCAGTCCCTCCTCCAGCAAAGCACCCCCACAACATGATGCTGCCACCTCCATTCTTCACAGTTGGGATGGTGGTCTTCGGCTTGCAAGCCTCCTCCTTTTCCTCCAAACATAACAATGGTCATTATGGCCAAACAGTTCTATTTTTGTTTCATCAGACCAGAGGACATTTCTCCAAAAAGTACGACCTTTGTCCCCATGTGCAGTTGCAAACTGTAGTCTGGCTTTTTTATGGCAGGTTTGGAGCTGAGCGGTCTTTCGGGTTATATGTTGATATAGGACTCGTTTTACTGTGGATATAGATCCTTTTGTACCTGTTTCCTCCAGCATCTTCACAAGGTCCTTTGCTGTTGTTCTGGGATTGATTTGCACTTTTCGCACCAAAGTACATTCATCTCTAGGAGACAGAACGCGTCTCCTTCCTAAGCGGTATGACGGCTGCGTGGTCCCATGGTGTTTATACTTGTGTACTATTGTTTGTACAGATGAGCGTGGTACCGTTAGGCGTTTGGAAATTGCTACCAAGGATGAACCAGACTTTTGAAGGTCTACAATTTTTTTCTGAAGTCTTGGCTGATTTCTTTTGATTTTCCCATGATGTCAAGCAAAGAGGCACTGAGTTTGAAGGTAGGCCTTGAAATACATCCACAGGTACACCTCCAATTGACTCAAATGATGTCAATTAGCCAATCAGAACTTTCTAAAGCCATGACATAATTTTCTGGAATTTTCCAAGCTGTTTAAAGGCACAGCCAACTTAGTGTATGTAAACATTTGACCCACTGGAATTGTGATACAGTGAATTATAAGTGAAATAATCTGTCTGTAAACAATTGTTGGAAAAATGACTTGTGTCATGCACAAAGTAGATGTCCTAACCGACTTGCCAAAACTATAGTTTGTTAACAAGAAATGTATGGAGTGGTTGAAAAACAAGTTTTAATGACTCCAACCTAAGTGTATGTAAACTTCTCACTTCAACTGTATGTGGGAGTGTGCAAAACTGTCATCAAGGCAAAGGGTGGCTACTTTGAAGAATCTAAAATATATTTTGACTGCTACTGTATATTCAGAGCAATATTACTGTATAGCTTAGAGAGGATATCATGTCTAATGTTGTTGTGGTTGCAGGTTCACCTGCCTCATCTAAAGATTCTTCTTTTGGTCACCATGTGCTAATAGTCAGTATCTGGATAATAAACTCAGCAAAAAAAGAAACGTCCCTTTTTCAGGACCCTGTCTTTCAAAGACAATTCGTAAATATCCAAATAACTTCACAGATCTTCATTGTAAAGGGTTTAAACACTATTTCCCATGCTTGCTAAATGTTTTATTTTCCCTTTATTTAACTAGGCAAGTCAGTTAAGAACAAATTCTTAATTTCAATGACGGCCTAGGACTGTTCCTAGGCAGTCATTGAAATTAAGAATTTGTTCTTAACCCACTGTTGGGTTTGGCCATCATTGAAATTAAGAATTTGCCTTGTCCAGGGGCAGAATGACAGATATTTTACCTTGTCAGCTTCGGGGATTCGATCTTGCAACCTTTCGGTTACTAGTCCGGTTGCTAGTCCAACGCTCTACCCACTTGGCTACCTGCCGCCCCAATGAACCATAAACAATTAATGAACATGCACCTGTGGAATGGTCGTTAACTTTTTAGTGACGGGGCAGTATTCGGAAATTCAGATGAATGGCGTGCCCAAATTAAACCAGAAGGTAGGATATGCATATTATTAGTAGATTTGGATAGAAAACACTCTGAAGTTTCTAAACCTGTTTGAATGATGTCTGTGAGTATAACAGAACTTATATGGCAGGCAAAAACCTGAGAAAAAATCCAACCAGGAAGTGGTTTGTAGTTTTTCAACTGATTGCCTTTCCAAACTACAGTGTCTGTGGGGTCATTTTGCACTTCCTAAGGCTTCCACTAGATGTCAACAGTCTTTAGAACCTTGTTGCATGCTTCTACTGTTACTGGGTAGAGAATAAGAGCTGTCTCAAGCCTGAGACCAACGAGTTGTTTACTGCACATTCACACAGGTGCGCCGTTCCTTCTTTTTCCTCTGTAATGAATACGCTATTGTCCGGTTGGAATATTATCGAAGATTTATCTTAAAAAGACCCTAAGGATTGATTGTAAACATTGTTTGACATGTTTCTACAAACGGTAATGGAACTATTTGACTTTTCGTCTTGGGTTTTGCGCTCGCGCATTATGCCTTTGGATTAGTGATCTGAACGCGCGAACAAAACGGAGGTATTTGGACATAAATATGGAGTTTATCGAACAAAATGAAAATTTCTTGTGGAAGTGGGAGTCCTGGGAGTGCATTCCGACGAAGATCAGCAAAGGTAAGTGAAGATTTATAATACTATTTCTGAGTTTAGTTGACTCCAGAACTTGGCGTGTAACTGTATAGCTTGCTTTGATGGCTGAGCTCTGTACTCAGAATATTGAACAATGTGCTTTCGCCGTAAAGCTATTTTGAAATCTGACACAGCGGTTGCATTAAGGAGAAGTGTATCTATAATTCTTTCAATAACTGTTGTAAATTCTATCAACGTTTATGATGAGTATTTTTGTAAATTGATGTGCTCATTCACCGGAAGTTTTGGGACGCAAAACATTTCTGAACATCACGCGCCAATGTAAAATGGGGTTTATGGATATAAATATGAACTTTATCGAACAAAACATACATGTATTGTGTAACATTGAGTCCTGGGAGTGTCATCTGATGAAGATCATCAAAGGTTAGTGATTCATTTTAGCTGTATTTCTGTTTTTTGTGACGCCTCTCCTTGCTTGGAAAATGGCTGTGTGGTTTTTCTTGTTTAGGCGCTGTCCTAACATAATCTAATGTTATGCTTTCGCCGTAAAGCCTTTTTGAAATCGGACAATGTGGTTGGATTAACGAGAAGATTATCTTTAAAATGGGATATAATAGTTCTATGTTTGAGAAATTTGAATTATGAGATTTTTGTTGTTTGAATTTGCCGCCCTGCTATTTCACAGGCTGTTGGCAGTGTGTCACGCTAGCATTCCACATGTCCCAGAGAGGTTTATCGCTTAAGGACACACATGTCCTATTTTATGGCTCAGGGGCCCAGATACCAGATACTGAGACCTGCTTTATGGTGACCTCTGGCCTTACAGAGAGTACCTAGAGGCCAAATTCCAATAGGGAATAATCCTCAGAAAATAACATTCTTAACAATGCTTATTGATAACTGGAAGAAACAATTTTATAAATGCAGTGCAGCGCCATATATTTTTTTATATCTTCAACATAGGTATCACTGGAAAACCTTCTGTATGATCTCTTATTCACTATTTTAGGCCCAGCCCTTGGAACCTTTGCTTTTATGGATATAGCCACTATATTATGGTCACTATATTCAATGGGTGTTGATACAGCTTCAGAACAAAGTTCTGCAGCATTAGTAAAGATATGATCAATACACTTGAATGATGTAGTTCCTCTACTGTTTGTAAACACTGTTAGGTTGATTGATAACCTTACCCAGATTACAGGCATTGATTACGGTAAGCTTCCTCTTGAGTGGACAGCTTGATGAAAAACAGCTACAGTCTATATTCAGGTCACCTAGAATATAGACATCTAAGTTAAAATCACACACAATCAAGCATTTCACACAAACTCAGCAAAAAAAGAAACGTCCTCTCACTGTCAACTGCGTTTATTTTCAGCAAACTTAACATGAGTAAATATTTCTATGAATATAACAAGATTCAACAACTGAGAAATAAACTGAACAAGTTCCACAGACATATGACTAACAGAAATGGAAATATGTGTCCCTGAACAAAGGGGGGGTCAAAATCAAAAGTAACAGTCAGTATCTGGTGTGGCCACCAGCTGCATTAATTACTGCAGTACTCTTCTTCATGGACTGCACCAGATTTGCCAGTTCTTGCTGTGAGATGTTACCCCAATCTTCCACCAAGGCACATGCAAGTTCCTGGACATTTCTGGGGGGAATGGCCCTAGCCCTCACCCTCCGATCCAACAGGTCCCAGACGTGCTCAATGGGATTGAGATCCGGGCTCTTCACTGGCCATGGCAGAATACTGGCATTCCTGTCTTGCAGGAAATCACACACAGAAAGAGCAATATGGCTGGTGGCATTGTCATGCTGGAGGATCATGTCAGGATTACCCTGCAGGAAGGGTACCACATGAGGGAGGAGGATGTCTTCCCTGTAACGGAGAGCGTTGAGATTGCCTGTAATGACAACAAGCTCAGTCCGATGATGCTGTGACACACCGCCCCAGACCATGACGGACCCTCCACCTCCAAATCGATCCCCCTCCAGAGTACAGGTTTTCGGTGTAACGCTCATTCCTTCGACGATAAACGCGAATCCGACCATCACCCCTGGTGAGACAAAACCGCAACTCGTCAGTGAAGAGCACTTTTTGCCAGTCCTGTCTGGTCTAGCAACGGTGGGTTTGTGCTCATAGGCGACATTGTTGCCAGTGATGTCTGGTGAGGACCTTCCTTACAACAGGCCTACAAGCCCTCAGTCTAGGCTCTCTCACCCTATTGTGGACAGTCTGAACACTGATGGAGGGACTGTGCGTTCTTGGTGTAACTTGGGCAGTTGTTGTTGCCATCTGGTACCTGTCTTGCAGGTGATGTTCGGATGTACCGATCCTGTACAGGTGTTGTTACACGTGGTCTGCCACTGCGAGGATTATCAGCTGTCCGTCCTGTCTCCCTGTAGCGCTGTCTTAGGCGTCTCACAGTACGAACATTGCAATTTATTGCCCTGGCCACATCTGCAGTCCTCATGCCTCCTTGCAGCATGCAAGACACGTTCAAGAAGATGAGCAGGGACCCTGGGCATCTTTCTTTTGGTGTTTTCAGAGTCAGTAGAAAGGCCTCTTTAGTGTCCTAAGTTTTCATAACTGTGACCTTAATTGCCTACCGTTTGTAAGCTGTTAGTGTCTTAAGATGTTTCAAATGTATAGTCTATCCTACCCCAAGGTCGCCACCTTGATTTAATGCTTTGGCACCTGGCACGGAAGGGTGAAACAGCGAACATATAAAGAGTATTTAGCTCAGCCCTCCCCTCGATCTGGCCATGAGAGTACATGGCCAGATCGTTCTTCAAGATGTTCAAACGTTCATAGATGACCAGCAGGGTCAAATAATAATCACAGTGGTTATAGGGGGTGCAACAGTTCACCATATAAGGGCTAAGGGCCAGACCCAGATGCAAACACGGGAGGCAGATGGTTTGAGTGTTTGATATGTATTAGTTCCAAAAGGGGTAGGCAAGAGAATGGTGATGGACAGGCAAAAGGTCAAAACCAGATCAGAGTCCAGGAGGTACAGAGTGGCAGGCAGGCTCGAGGTCAGGGCAGGCAGACTGGTCAGGCAGGCGGGTATAGAGTCCAGAAAACAGGCAAGGGTCAAAACCGGGAGGACTAGCAAAAGAGAGAATAGCAAAAGCAGGAGCACAGGAAGAACACGCTGGTTGACTTGAAACAGACAAGACGAACTGACAGAGAGTCAGGAAACACAGGGATAAATACACTGGGGAAAATAAGCGACACCGGGAGGGGGTGGAGACAATCACAAGGACAGGTGAAACAGATCAGGGCGTGACACACCACCTCAGGAGCAAATGTCAGTTGGCTTTTTATAGCCGAGCATTCAGAGGTCGAGATAGCAGGTGCAGTAGAGAGAGGGTCGAAACAGCAGGACCAGGATAAGGAAGGAGGTCTGGTGACAGGGTTCCATAGCCGCAGGCAGAACAGCAGAAACTGGATCAGCAGCACAACCAGGTGGGATGGGGACAACCAGGAGTCATCAGGCCAGGGAGTCCTGAGGCATGATCCTAGGGCTCAGGTCCTCTGGCAGGGGAGAGAGAGGTTGAGAGAGAGAGATGGGAGAATTAGAGGGAGCATACTTAAGATCACACAGGATACCAGATAAGACAGGAGAAATACATCAGATAGGACAGACTGACACCAGCCCCCCGGCACACATACTATTGCAGCATAGATACTGGGGACAGAGTATAGCCCACAAAGATCTCCCCCACCACACGAGCCTGAGGGGGTGCACGACCAGACTGGAAAATAACGTCAGTGCCTCAACCCACTCAAGTCGAGTATAGCAGAAAAAGCCTGGCAAGACATGATGCACCCCTCCTAGGGATGGCATGGGAGAACACTAGCAAGCCAGTGACTCAACCCCTATTAAAGGGTCAGAGGCAGAGAATCCCAGTGGAGAGAGGGGAATGGCAAGGCAAAGACAACAAGGGTAGTTTGCACCCCTGGGCCAGACTACACTCAATCATAGGGCCTACTGAAGAGTTGAGTCTTCAGTAAAGACTTAAAGGTTGAGACTGAGTCTATGTCTCTTACATGGATCGGCAGGCCATTCCAAAAAAATTAAGATCTATAGGAGATAGCTCTGCCTCCCGGTGTTTGCTTAGAAATTCTACTAACAATTAGCAGGCCTGCATAGTACGTGTAAGTATATACCACAGGACCAAATCAGAGAGATAATGAGTGAACAGATGATGAATTCGATATAGTTGCACCACCTCACATGTATAGTTAACATAAGTACAGTCATCAGTTGTATCTGTGTGTGATCCCACCAATTTGGTAAAGAACTGAAGTGAATCTGATAACTGTGTGTCTCCTTTTTGGGTTGCATGATGGTCTGTTGGGTGTAGTGTACTGCAATACAATCACAGTTGCTGAGGTGAAGGATTAAATTGAAGCCTTAGCAGGAGGAAACTATCTGTATGTTGAAAATCATCTATGTTCATTCATGAGCAGAGTGAGGATGACGGACTTCGGAGAAGCCCTATCTAAGGTTTAGATTAAGGGTGAATGTTAGAGTTATTGCTGGGTTTAGGGTAAGGGTGAAGTTTAGGGTTAGGATAGGGATTAAGGTTAGGGCTAGGATTAGTAGATAGTTAGTTGAAATGTTAATGATAGTCTGTAGAGCATCTACAGATGAACGATCCAAATGAAGTGTTACTGTTATATTGGACAACATGACTGGAAGGGAATCCAGTTCCAAGAGGAGATGTCACTGAGGTGGCAAAACCCAATGGGGCCTGTTTTTATTTATTTTATTTTATTTAACCTTTATTTAACTAGGCAAGTCAGTTAAGAACAAATTCTTATTTACAATGATAGCCTTCCAAAAGGCAAAAGGCCTCCTGCAGGGACGGAGGCTGGGATTTAAAAAAAAAAGATATATAGAAAACACGCATCACAACAAGAGAGACAACACAACACTACATAAAGAGAGACCTAAGACAACAACATAGCAAGGCAGTTGTGGTAGCAACACAACATGACAACAACATGGTAGTAACACAACATGGCAGCAGCACAACATGGTAGCAGCACAAAACAGGGTACAAACATTATTGGGCACAGACAACAGCACAAAGGGCAAGAAGGTAGAGAGAACAAAACATCACACAAAGCAGCCACAACTGTCAGTAAGAGTGTCCATGATTGAATCTTTGAATGAAGAGATTGAGATAAAACTGTCCATTTTGAGTGTTTGTTGCAGCTCGTTCCAGTCGCTAGCTGCAGCGAACTGAAAAGAGGAGCGACCCAGGGATGTGTGCTTTGGGGACCTTTAACAGAATGAGACTGGCAGAACGGGTGTTGTATGTGGAGGATGAGGGCTGCAGTAGATATCTCAGATAGGGGGGAGTGAGGCCTAAGAGGGTTTTATAAATAAGTATCAACCAGTGGGTCTTGAGAAGGGTATACAGAGATGACCAGTTTACAGAGGATTGGTGGCAAATCTGATGGCCGAATGGTAAAGAACATTCGCCGCTCGAGAGCACCCTTACCCGCCAATCTATTAATTACATCTCCGTAATCTAGCATGGGTAGGATGGTCAACTGAATCAGGCTTAGTTTGGCAGCCGTTCAGGAGACATAATGTTACAGAACATTCAGAAACAAATTTATTGTTGCCTGGGGTGGAATGGCGGTCCGTTCCATCACCCAGAGCACACATGCCTACCAGTGTCTGCATGGATTCGAATCTGACCCAAACCAGTGTCTACATATATGGAAACAGCACGTTAATATGATCTGTGGTTAAAAAGAAAAGGTCCCAAAGAAATGCTTCTTTGTGACATCACAGGATAGGATTAAAAGTTTAAAAAACAATTATCAGGCCTTCCACTGTCATGTTGTTGGCAAACTTAATGATGTGTTGGAGTCGTGTGCGGCCACACAGTCGTGAGAGAACAGGGAGTACAGGAGCGGACTAAGAACGCACCCCTGAGGGGCTCGGGTGTTGAGGTTCAGCGCGGCAGACGTGTTGTTGCCTACCCTCACCATCTGGGGGTGGCCGTCAGGAAGTCCAGGATCCAGTTGCAGAGGAAGGTGTTCAGTCCCAGGGTCCTAAGTTTAGTGATGAGCTTGGAGGGGACCATGGTGTTGAACTCTGAGTTGTAGTCAAGAAACAACATTCTCTCTGTCCAGGTCGGAAAGGGCAGTGTGGAGTGCAATAGGGATTGCATCATCTGTGGATCTGTTGGGGCGGTATGCGAATTGGAGTGGGTCCAGGGTGTCTAGGATGATGGTGTTGACGTGAGCCATGACCAGCCTTTCAAAGCATTTCATGGCTACAGATGTGAGTGGTACAGGGCGATAGTCATTTAGACAGGTTACCTTGGCGTTCTTGGGCACAGGGACAATGGTGGTCTGCTTGAAACATGTAGGTAGTACAGACTGGGTCAGGAAGAGGTAGGAAATGTAATTGAAGACACTTGCCAGCTGGTCAGCGCATGCACTGAGTATGTGTCCTGGTAATCCGTCTGGCCCTGCGGCCTTGTGAATGTTAACCTGTTTAAAGGTCTTAATCACATCGGCTACGGAAAGTCGTCCAGAACAGCTGGTGCTCTCATGCATAGTTCAGTGTGTCTAGCCTTGAAGCGAGCATAGAAGGCATTTAGCTCTCCTGGTAGTCTCACGCCACTGGGCAGCTCGAGGCTGGGTTTCCCTTTGTAATCCGTGATAGTTTGCAAGCCCTGCTCCATCCGATGAGTGTCAGATCTGGTGTAGAAGGATTCAATCTTAGTCCTGTATTGACACTTTGCCTGTTTGATGGTTTGTCAGAGGGCGTAGCGGGATTTCTTATAAGCGTCCGGATTAGTGCCCCGCTCCTTGAAAGCGGTAGCTCTAGCCTTTAGCTCAGTGCCGCTGTTGCCTGTAATCGATGGCTTCTGTTTGGGATATGTCCGTATGGTCACAGTGGGGACAACGTTGTCAATGCACCTTTTAATGAAGCCGGTGACTGATGTGGTGCCACTTCTCAATGCCATCAGATGAATCCCGCAACTTATTCCAGTCTATGCTAGCGAAACAGACCTGTAGTTTAACAGCCGCTTCATTGGACCACTCCCGTATTGAGCGCATCACTGGTAATTCCTGTTTGAGTTTTTGCTTGTAAGCAGGAATTAGGAGGATGGAGTTATGGTAAGATTTGCCAAATGTAGGGTGAGAGCGAATTTTGTATGTGTATCTGTGTGTGGAGTAAAGGTGATCAAGAGTTTTTTTTGCCACTAGTTGCACAGGTGACATGCTAGTTAGTATAAATGAGGTAAGATGGATTTCAGTTTTCCGGCATTAAAATAACCGGCTACCAGGAGCGCGTCCTTTGGGTGAGCATTTTCTTGTTTGCCTATGGCCCTATACAGCTCCTTGAGTGCGATCTTAGTGCCAGCATCGGTTTGTGGTGGTAAGTAGACGTCTAAGAAAAATATAGAAAACTTTCTTGGTAAATAGTATGGTCTACAGTTTATCATTAGGTATTCTAATTCAGGCAAGCAAAACTTTGAGGCTTCCTTTATATTAGAGATACTGCACCAGCTGTTGTTAACAAAGAGACGCACACCACCACCCCCCCCCCGAGTTTACCCGACGCGCCTTTCTGTCCTGCCGATGTATAGAAAAACCAGCTAGATTTATATTTTCCATGTTTTTGTTCAGCCACGACACGGAGAAACATAGGATATTACAGTTCTTCATATCACGTTGATAGGATAGTCTCGAACGGAGCTCGTCCAGTTTATTCTCCAGTGATTGCATGTTTGCCAATAGAACAAAGGGTAGAGGCAGTTTATCCACTCGCCGATGTAGTCTCATCAGATATCCTGCACGCTGGTCTCTATATAAGCCGCCTCTTCCTTCTTCAAGTGTTGGGGAATTGGGCCTGGTCCGGGATGATCAGTATGTCATTCGCCTCCAACTCATTGAAGTAGAAATCCTCATTCAAATAGAGGTTAGTCATCGCTGTTCTGATGTCCAGAAGCTCTCTTCAGTCATAGGAAATGGTGGCGGAAACATTATGTACAAGAAAAGTTGAGATCAGTGCACAAAAACACACAAAATAGCACAATTGGTCAGGAGCCCGTAAAACGTCTGCTTTTCCCCCCGGCACCAACTCAATGTAGTCAAGCGGGTCGAGAGCTTCAAGTTCCTCTGTGTCCACATTACCAAAGACCTATCATGGTCCAAACACACCAACACAGTCGTGTAAAAGGCACGACAACGCCACTCTTTCCCCTCAGGAGGCTGACAAGATTAGGCATGGGCCCTCAGATCCTCAAAAAGTTCTATAGCTGCACCATTGAGAGCATCCAGACTGGATGCATCACTGTTTGGTATGGCAACTGCTTGGCATCCGACCGTAAGACGCTACAGAGGGGAGTGCGTATGGCCCAGTACATCACTGGGGCCGAGCTCCCTGCCATCCAGGACTTCTATACCAGGCGGTGTCAGAGGAAGGCCTGAAAATTTGTCAATGACTCCAACCCAAGTCATAGACTGTTGTCTCTGCTACCGCACGGCAAGCGGTACCAGAGCGCCAAGTCTGGGACCAAAAGGCTCCTGAACAGCTTCTACCATAAGACTCTAAGCCATAAGACTGCTGAACAATTAATCAAATGGTTTCCCTTTGATTTGCATTGACCCCCTTTTTATGTGCACTGATTCTCTAGCACAGGCTCTGTGCACACTCACTGGACTCTATCAACGCACTCACACATATTACACTGACACTCCAACACACTACATACGACTGCATATCCTCACACACACTTTCACTCTACACATACAGTATGCTGCTGCTAATCTGTTTATTATATCATGATTGCCTAGTCACGTTTACCCCTACCTACAGCACATGTACATAATTATCTCAACTCACTCGCACCTCTGCACATTGACTCAGTACCGGTACTCCTTGTATATAGTCTCGTTATTTTGTTACTATTTATTTTTTTGTCATACTTTTTAACTGTGCTTTGTTGGGAAAGGGCTCGCAAATAAGCTTTTCACAGTAAAGTCTACACCTCTTGTGCATGGTGATCAATATAATTTTATTTTCAAAAACTGCAACAAGTTTCTAGCCCAAGGGAGGGTATTTTCTTGCTCCCTACGTAACTCAAATCAAATCAAATTTTATTGGTCACATACACATAGTTAGCAGATGTTAATGCGAGTGTAGCGAAATGCTTGTGCTTCTAGTTCTGACCGTGCAGTAATATCTAACAAGTAATCTAACAATTTCACAACAACTACCTTATACACACAAGTGTAAAAGGAATGAATAAGAATATGTACATATAAATATATGGATGAGCTATGGCCGAACGGCATAGGCAAGAGGTATAGAGTACAGTATATACATATGAGATGAGTAATGTAGGGTATGTAAACATTATATAAAGTGACTAGTGATACATTTATTACATCCAATTTTTTATTATAAAAGTGACTAGAAATTTGAGTCATTATGTTGGCAGCAGCCACTCAATGTTAGTGATGGCTGTTTAACAGTCTGATGGCCTTGAGATAGAAGCTGTTTTTCAGTCTCTCGGTCCCAGCTTTGATGCACCTGTACTGACCTCGCCTTCTGGATGATAGCGGGGTGAACAGGCAGTAGCTGGGGTGGTTGTTGTCCTTGATGACCTTTTTGGCCTTCCTGTGAAATTGTGTGGTGTAGGTGTCCTGGAGGGCAGGTAGTTTGCACCCCGGTGATGCGTTGTGCAAACCTCACTACCCTCTGGAGAGCCTTACGGTTGTGGGCGGAGCAGTTGCCGTACCAGGCGCTGATACAGCCCGACAGGATGCTCTTGATTGTGCATCTGTAAACGTTTGTGAGTGTTTTTGGTGACAAGCCAAATTTCTTCAGCCTCCTAAGGTTGACGAGGCGCTGTTGCGCCTTCACCACGCTGTCTGTGTGGGTGGACCATTTCAGTTTGTCCGTGATGTGTACGCCGAGGAACTTAAAACTTTCCACCTTCTCCACCACTGTCCCGTCGATGTGGATGGGGGCTGCTCCCTCTGCTGTTTCCTGAAGTCCACGATCATCTCCTTTGTTTTGTTGACATTGTGTGAGGTTATTTTCCTGACACCACACTCTGATGGCCCTCATCTCCTCCCTGTAGGCCGTCTCGTTGTTGTTGGTAATCAAGCCACCACTGTAGTGTCGTCTGCAAACTTGACGATTGACTGCGAATCTCATAGTGTTTGATGTCATTGGGTAGAACTGAACTTATTTTCTACAAAACTTAGAAATTGGCAAATTTTCACATGTGCTGACATTGGTATTGTGCTGGAGATAATAAAATGTTGAAAAGTGGTGGAGTTGCCCTTTAACTCAATTTGTATTTAAAGAAATGTATTGTGTTGTGGTCTGGATAAGAGCGTCTGCTAAATGACTTAAATGTTAAATGTAAATGTGTTGCACCATGGAGAATATAAAGGACTGATATGATTGCCTGCCATGTAGAATAGAGAAGCATGTCCGTTTCTATACATTACATTTATCTGCAAAGTTCTGAACGTTTCACCGGACTGAAAACATACAATAACACCGTCTGAACCAGTCTTGGTACAGTCTGTCTCCATAGACGGGTTGGTTGTTTAGCAACAAAACCAATGTGTGCAAAACTATGGGGCAAAACGGACTGGGTTGCCTTAGATTGTTGACATGTAAACTATAGTTCATCTCCAATGTTTATTGAAAACATAAGTACATTTGCACAGTGAGCATTTCGCTCAAATACATTGTTGCAGTTGTTGGTTAGCTAACTAGCAGATTTGAGCCATATTAGCATAGGCATGACATCAGTCAAAACAAGACATGGTATAAAGAACAAGATAAAATAGCCACCTACAATTCCCCACATGGCAGCTTCTTGTCATTGTTGCTAGCCATCTGCCCATCAAGAATAACAGACTTCTGTCCCATTGAATTGTGTACATCGTTTGTGACGTTGTCAGCTAACCCCTCTATTCCTTCCTACTGTGAACAGCCAGCTCTGATGCAGTTGTTTAACACACACAGTAAATAAATGCAAGGCATTCCATGTGAAAACGGATTTCAATAGACACGTTCAAATATTCTATATTCAAAGGTTTTTCACCCAGGGTAAAGCTAGTCTGGGATCTGGGAATCTGGTCATTTCAAGTCTTGATACCCATTGACTCTTGAAGAATATATAGCCTCATGAGCCTATCCCAACAGTCTATTATAATCCAAAATATAAGGTTTTATTCACTGATCACAAACAAGGACGTAAACCCCTCAAAATATGTTTAAAATTATCATGTGGATGTCATGGACTGTCAGTGAGTCAGTCCATGCATCTAGAGCGTGATTTATGAATTTGAGAAAGGTTAGTTTCCTAATCTCATCCCTCAGCTATATAGCAAAACAAGTGGTGGGGTGGCCATTTTGTTGTTTTTCTGTTCCCAGAATGTAACTTTAACGATGGTAACTATTGTGTCTAAGTCCTTCCACAAAGTCCTATATGACCTGTCTCCTGTCAGCAG
Organism: Salmo trutta; assembly: GCF_901001165.1. Lineage (NCBI taxonomy): Eukaryota > Metazoa > Chordata > Actinopteri > Salmoniformes > Salmonidae > Salmo > Salmo trutta. The sequence goes on along the minus strand of NC_042968.1, from coordinate 54,204,491 downwards.
TTCCTGTTCCTCCTCAGAGGTACTTGTAGACAGCCTTGTCGGCTAAGGTCTGGATCTCCATCTTGACGGGACACTTGTAGAAGTGGGAGAGCAGCGTCTCTGTGTAGCCAATAAGGAAGTAGAACTTCTGAGGAGGGAGTTTCTGCAACATCAGGGCACACACCACCAGCATGTTCCCTCGCCGCTTTATCACAACCTCATTGGCTAGGCAGTTATGGAAGGTGCCGAAGATGAAACGGCGCACGAACACGTCCTCTACTGTACGATCGGATGCTCCTCCCTCTCCCTGTAAGTTGCCTAGTAGATAAAGAGGGCAGAATAGAGGATGGAGGGAGAAGAGACAGAAACATTAGGAATACTTGAACAATTATGAAGTTTACTTAGCTGCATAATTAACTGATGAATTTAAGGCTAGCCCCTAGGACAGCATATTTGCTAATAAGTTTGGGGTTGTCTTTACATATAAAGGTCAGATAACTTAGTGTGTAGGATAAAAAAACTCACTAGTGTGCTGGGAGAGCCATCCCTTGCGATGGCCTATGTGGTGGGGGTGGAGGGCTTGCTCGTAGGTCAGTGGTCGGTCTCCTTTCCCCACTCGGATACGTGCTGCCCGATTCTAAGACAAAAGAAAAGTACAGATGTTTAGTTGGAAGCAGTCTTGTCAGCAGCAAGTGAGTGACTAGGTAATGTCCAATGTGGAGGATGGAAATGCTGTAACGTTAGTCTTCGAATAAAACATACCTTGCAGCATACTGCAGTGACATGAAGTGTTCGTGTTCCAGAGTTGACGCATATCGAAGTACCGACTCTGGCATGCGCGATCTGTGAGGCAAAGACATGAATGCAATGACACTGAGCAACAGACAAGTAACATTGACAGCTAACGTTAGCTACATCGGCTAGCCAGCCAGAAACACACTTTCTCCAAGCCCACACACGTGTCTCAACAAAAACGGTTCATAGTTAACATGTAACAATACTTTAAAGTATAATGTTGTCAGATTATGGACTAAATGTAAACCTGCTTCTCACCGATAATATCACACTCCGACAGCTCAAAGACGCAGCCATTTTGACTAACGAAAGTGTTTGTGGGAAGGGCCATTGGCCTGGGCATGGCTAGAAGGGGTACAGCTTTTGTCAAATGAACGTCAGATTTTACTTTTCGTAGCAGTGTAGGATAATTAGGTTAGGTTAAGGGTTAGGGTTAGCCAAAATGCAAAACGTTTCAAATTTGGACAAAAGTGGGAATCCATCAAGCCATGACCAGTGGCGATTTCATCATGTAAATCTTGGTTTGTAAAAAAAAAATCTAAAGTAGAGGGATGCATGCCAGCAAAGCCACTACGCAACACAAAACTAAACAATACATGAATTGCACTTTAACGGTGACAAACGGTGCCCACAAACTGTTAGGGTCTACATAAAGCTGTCCCAACAGCAGTCCCAACATTTTACCACTGCTACACCAGACTATCAGTGGAGCCTTGTCTGGCAGCGAAACAGTTAATTCAGCCTCATTTACTGCCTTTAAAAAATAAAAACAGCTGTTATGACTTACTTGCTTAAACAAATGTGGTTTCTAATGGCAATTGATATGTACAAACTATGGCATTAGGGAACGACAAGCGGATAAGATGCAATACGTAATTTCAATTAAGACAATGAGCAAGCTAGGACGTAAGTAGTCAATATAACTATTTGTTCAGCACTTTTGAAATGTACAGCGACGGAATTCAGACCATGGGCCGTTCTTACAGTGTTCTCCCTGTACACCAAGTCAGAACCATAGGATATATAATGGGGGCATATAAGCAGACAATGATTACATTTCTCTAAAACAGGTTATAGGCTACATGTGCACCACCAAATCAGAACAGTAGGTGAAATTAAGAGGGGTAAATAGACCAAATGATTAGGGTGAGGCACATGGGCTACTAACAGCTTACTACACAACATACACTTAGTATTACTTTCTTAGCTACAGTATACATATCTCCCTGGCATATTACATCATTTATGCAGCAGCATACAATACATTTTTGGACTCACCTTGTTGTGCTGTGCTCACTTGAACAGGAAGGTGGCACGGCGGTCCTTCTTGGGCAAATTTTGTCATCAAAGTGTGGTATTCTCTGGATTTATGGTGCTTTCAAGACAACTGGGAACTCTGAAAAAAACAAGGTTGAATCATGATGACGTCATTGAGCTTCAGGTCGTAGCTCTAGAAAGAGGCCAGAGTTCCCGACTTACAATTCCGAGTTGGATGACCGTTCAAAACATTTTTTTCCCCCGGAATTCCCAGTTGTCTTGAACTTATTGAAGTCAAGTTTTCGCAGTTCCGAGTTAACAGTTGTTTTGCGCACGGCACAAATCATGCTTCATTGACAGCATGGCCAATGCTGAATGTTTATCATTTTAACTTGGAACACAGACACTTAATCCCAAATTTGGGACCACACAGCCACTCCATTGAATAGCAGGCTAGTGATTGCTTTGCAATGCTTGCAGTTAGCCACTGTCACTGATTCCTTTGAAACCACTCGTTGTTAAATTTGCGATTCCCAACTTGTTGTGTAATGTTTATGTCCAATGGCCAATGAGCACTGATACATTTTATCTATAATTTCTCTTAATTATTTATCTTCATATGACAAGGATTAAAAGTAGATTGTAGGCTTGATTCATGATGACAACTGCTTGCTAAGATTTTGAAAGTATCAGTCCAATCAAAGCTACTGTAGATATAACGTGATTTGACGTCATTTTATCTGTGGCCAATGGCCTTGAGCCTTCTTGGATGGGCACTTCTAATATAACTCTATGGCAGCACCTAAGGGGCTTGAATTTTCGAGGTCTACCCTTAGACTTGGCGGTGACGTACTGTCCCCATGAGTGACAGAACACTGAGCTAATCATGGCGCAACTAGAGAACATTACCAACACCTACACTCTACATTTTCCATAAGCTGCCCCACCACCACAGAAAGCACTGAAACACTGAAACACCTGCATTTTCGAGCTGCATTACTTATTAAGAAAGCAAAAAAGAGACCATGTTTGTATGCTGCTTTCTTAACTCAATTATTATATATATATTTTTAACATTGTTTGCAAAATGATATGTGATATGTATTAATGCCAAAATAACACACAAGACAGGTAAGCCCCCTCAAAAAAAAATTGTATTTCACCTTTATTTAACTAGGCAAGTCAGTTAATAACAAACTATTATTTACAATGACTCCAAATCACGGCCGGTTATGTGATACAGCCTGGAATTACGGGTCGCCTCGGGCATGACCCATTGGCCATTATACACGGCCATCACTAGTTACCACAAACACAAAGTCATAAACCCCATTTCTACAATTTATATTTTTAAAATGTGATTTTAAAACTAACCTTAAGCCTAACCTTAACTACACTGCTAACCGTATGCCTAACCCTAAACCTAAATTAATAATAACATTTGTTTTCATAAATGTTTACGATATAGCCAATTTTGACTTTGTGGCTGTAGTAACTAGTGGAAACCTTTATACTCACCAATGTTCTCATATTATTTTTATATCAATAGTTAAACTTATATAAGTTAAACTTATATAAGTTTAACTATTGATATAAAAATAATATGAGAACATTGGTGAGTATAAAGGTTTCCACTAGTTACGTTACGTGTGCTACCTTTATTGTAATTTCTAGGTAGGAACTGAAAATTGTCCGCAGGAAAAACCATGCGCAAATTAAGGTTCCTATTTCAAAATGTTTTCTAAATGATTTAATATAATATATATATATATATATATGATTTAATATAATATATATATATATATATATATATATATATATATATATATATATATATTATATTAAATCATTTAGAAAACATTTTGAAATAGGAACCTTTATTTGCGCATGGTTTTTCCTGCGGACAATTTTCAGTTCCTACCTAGAAATTACAATAAAGGTAGCACATTCTTAAAGTCAGCGAACAACTTTAAACGTTTGCTATAAAGATACGTTTATTGAAATATAACATTGAGAGTTAAAATATACAATGCCGTCGTCTATGGAAATGATAGAGTTGTATGACAACGCTCCACTTGGAATCTTGCAGCATGTTGGAAACAACCATAATTTCCTTGAGGTCTACTTCGGTTTTCTGTATCGCAAGACAGACTTTTACCGCCTGCTGTCAACCCACAATGACCGTATGAGCTTCTCTCCAGGGGTGGCCGAGAAGATGGTCCTAAACGTAATTAACTACAGTAGCTAGTTAAACATTTTACACGTTTCTGTGTTAGCCATGTTGGCTAGCCTGTATTCTCCCTATAATGCTGTTCCCCTGTTTAGTTTTAAAGGTAGACTCAGTAAGATTGTCATCAAACAACAGACATCACCAGTGACCTAATCGGCAAAGACTGCCATCATTGGCACTGCCCCTTGCATTTAAGCTCATATGTCAGTCTTGGTTACTAGTTAGAATATCGGCTCCTTGTCTATGATGTCATTTTTTAATTAGATTTTTGTATTTATTTAACCTTTATTTAACTAAGCAAGTCAGTTAAGAACAAATTCTTATTTACAATTACATTTACATTACATTTAAGTCATTTAGCAGACGCTCTTATCCAGAGCGACTTACAAATGATGGCCTACCCCAGCCAAACCCTAACGACGCTGGGCCAGTTGTGTGCCACCCTATGGGACTCCCAATCAAGGCTGGTTGTGATACAGCCTGGAATCGAACCAGGGTCTGTAGTGTGACGCCTCTAGGACTGAGATGCAGTGCCTTAGACTGCTGCGCCACTCGGGAACCTATCTTGCAACAGACATCAACAGTGACCTAATTGGCCAAGACTGTCGTCATTGTTCCTTCCCCTTGCATTTAAGCTCATATGGGAAATATTGGTAGTCTTAGCTGAGTTGGTTACTAATAGCATGCCCAGTACCCTGCCCAGAACTTTAGTCACTGTTACTAGCTGACTACCACCCGGTACTCAACCCTGCACCTTAGAGACTGTCATTGAACAATGTTTACTTTAATTATGTTAGCACAGTTTTACCCACTTCATATGTATATATTTATTTTATTTAACCTTTATTTAACCAGGTAGGCAAGTTGAGAACAAGTTCTCATTTACAATTGCGACCTGGCCAAGATAAAGCAAAGCAGTTCGACACATATAACAACACAGAGTTACACATGGAGTAAAACAAACATACAGTCAATAATACAGTAGAAAAATAAGTCTATATACAATGTGAGCAACTGAGGTGAGATAAGGGAGGTAAAGGCAAAAAAAGGCCATGGTGGCGAAGAACATACAATATAGCAAGTAAAACACTGGAATGGTAGATTTGCAGTGGAAGAAATTGCAAAGTAGAAATAATGGGGTGCAAAGCAAAATAAAAAAATACAGTAGGGGAAGAGGTAGTTGTTTGGGCTAAATTATAGATGGGCTATGTACAGGTGCAGCAATCTGTGAGCTGCTCTGACAGCAGGTGCTTAAAGCTAGTGAGGGAGATAAGTGTTTCCAGTTTCAGAGATTTTTTTAGTTCGTTCCAGTCATTGGCAGCAGAGAACTTGAAGGAGAGGCGGCCGAAGGAGGAATTGGCTTTGGGGGTGACCAGTGAGATATACCTGCTGGAGCGCGTGCTACGGGTGGGTGCTGCTATGGTGACCAGCAAGCTGAGATAAGGGGGGACTTTACCTAGCAGGGTCTTGTAGATGACCCGGAGCCAGTGGGTTTGGCGACGAGTATGAAGCGAGGGCCAGCCAACGAGAGCGTACAGGTCGCAGTGGTGGGTAGTATATGGGGCTTTGGTGACAAAACGGATGGCACTGTGATAGACTGCATCCAATTTATTGAGTAGGGTATTGGAGGCTATTTTGTAAATGACATCGCCGAAGTCGAGGATCGGTAGGATGGTCAGTTTTACGAGGGCATGTTTGGCAGCATGAGTGAAGCATAAAAACAGTACACTATTTTAGTCAAGGCTCATCCAATATAACTACTGCTGTACACACCTTTTATTTTCATATACTGTCCATACACACCATCATATACATGCATATTTATATGCTGGACTGACATTGCTCGTTCTAATATTTCTGTATTTCTTAATTCCTTTCTTTACATTTTGGGGATTTTCTTGTATTGTTAGGTATTACTGCACTGTTGGAGCTAGGATCATTAGCAAAATATGCATACACAACCAATAACATTTATTTTATTTTACTATTTGGAATATCGGCCCCTTGTTTATGATGTCATCTTGCAGACTCTACCCTTTAAGTAACACAAAAAGTGATTAGGGGTTGATTATGTACTTGGCTCATTATCTGCACAGTCCTGCCGTCTGTTTGAGCGTGTGGTGGAGCAGGACGGAGAGAGGCAGCAGAGGGAGCTGCAGCAGAGACACGAGGCCTGGGTAGCGCCCCCCATGGTGCAGGAGCTAGAGGTACAGGCCACCAAGCAGCCGGTGGAGCCCAGGGGAGTCAGGACAGAGCCTGCTGCCCAGAGAGAGTTCTGTCTCGGGTTCTGGAGAGCCCAGCACAGTCTCTAGTACGAGACCTACCTCTTCCAGCCAAGGCGCAGCCTCTAATCCACAGCCCCAGAGCAGCAGTGCAGCCCAGCATTCATCACAGGGAGACCTGGCAACAGCCTGCTCAGACTCTAAAGCAGCCTTAAAGTATGGGCGCGGACCTGTTAATGGTGGGTCGCGACGTGTAAATGTATAATTGTTTCATTAATTACTGGAATTGATTTGGCCAAGTGCATTTGCGCTCTCTGTTCAATGCGCGCTCTCTGCTCAGTTTGGCAGCTGCGTGAGAGGGAGATGCCCGTGTGCTTCGCGATTTATTGTTCTGCAGTTTTCTTGAAGATCACTCCGTGTCACACGATGCAGCGCAGTCGTTCAGGCAGCAGATGGTGCGCTGTCAGCCACTGACTTGTCACTTCCCACTCGCCATCACTCACTGCTGTCATCAAACGGAGTCATGCTAGCCACAAGTTCTGACTGAGCTCAATTGTCATGAAACCCATATACAGCGATGAGTTTCTCTCTCTTTCATACAAACGTATAACGAGGGGCGCCCACGATGTGTTTTGTGTGTGGAAGTGCTTATTAATGAGTCTCGCATAACGAATAAATTAATAAAACGACACGTCCTGACCAAACATCCACAGCATGATGGTAAAACCAGGAAGTTCTTTCAGAACAGGGCAGGCTGCTTCAGGAAACAGTGCCTCGACAGTGGAAAAGTCAGCTAGCAAGGCATTGTTGTCATTTTATAACAGATGATAAGCAGAAATAAGGGAGTACTAACTAACTCTCATAGTATATGTGAGTTTCTCTTTCAAAAAATCCCATGTCCTTGTACACAGATAATAGCTAACATTCGCCAAAGCAAGCTAGCTACTGATAGTGCAACCCACTAACAGAACAGATGAAGATTAAAAATGATCAGGCCTACTGTACAATTTACTGTAGGAATGATTGTTGAAAACTAGTCTAGGTTGGAACTGTTGCTGTTAAAATACAATAATAATTGTTATTCTTAACTGGAATAAACTGATTGACACAAGATGCTTTTTGAGGCAAACATACACAGTTCTAGGTTGCTCATCTACAACAGGAAGCGGTCTCCTGCCTGACTGAGAAAGCAGTAGATGTTCTGGTCCAGTTTGGCACTACATACCTATGCGAGTCAGGGTTCTCAACTCTGACATACTTAAAAAAAACAAGTACAGAAACAGTTTCGAGGCTGAGCATGACCTCAGCGTTGCATTGTCAGAAGCGAGTATTTTTTATTCTGAACTGGCATAAACTGATTGATCACATCACACAGGTATAGAGCAGAAAAGGACTGTGTGTTTTCTGGTCTATATCTGTGTGATGTGATCAATCAGTTTATTCCAGTTCAGAATAAAACGTATGTATTGTATTTTAACAGCAACAGTTCCAACCTAGACTTTCTTTCAACAATAATTTCTACAGTAGGATGTACAGTAGGCCTGATAATTTTTCATCTGTATTGTTACTTAGGGTTGCACTATCAAAAAGCCTGTGTGTGTGTGTGTTCTGTTATTCATCTGTGTGATGTGATCAATCCGTTTATTCCAGTTCAGAATGAAAATAATTTATTGTATTTTAACAGCAACAGTTCCAACCTAGACAGATATGCAAGGGTTTTAATGGGGGAAAATAAACATTCATAGATATTTTTATGGATATTTAATTTCATTGTTATTTGTTTTTGTCTATATTGCATTTGTTTTAGGCATAAGGGAAATGAAATGTACCGATATTTATGTATAGTTGCATATTTTCCAAAGCTTGGGTCCCAGGAAAACACAGAATTTCTCATTTGGGTCCCAGGCTGAAAAAGTTTAAGAACCCCTGCTCTAGAGCATCTTCTTCTACAGAGTTACAGTAGTATTGTACTGCCTATCTTGGGTCATACCAATAAGACTGGTTCTTTCTTAGTGCTTCTTCAATGTTTTAGGAAAGGGTTCACAAAGTAATAGGTGGTAGGTGACCTGTTCTAGATGGGACACTTGCTTTATATATTTGCACAATTACCCTACAAAATAGTTTTTTGGCAGTTTTGAATTTGGTAGAATCTCCCTGTTGGGATGGAATCAATCCCAAACCTTTGTATTGAGTAGGCCTATTCATTTGTGTGTGTATGTGTGTCTATCAGTGGTCAGGTGGTGCACCAGGCCAGTCCAGACAGTTACAACGGGGCGGTGAGAGACACCTACAGCTGGTCTCAGGACTACACTTACGTTGAGGTCCGCGTCAATGTCCCCAAGACCGTTGTCAAGGGCAGACAGGTAACCACGGCGACCACATTGTTCCTCTTTCTACATATTTCCTTTTGTGTGAATTATTTGTGTTAATGTGATGAACTTCCTGTGTCCAGTCTGTTATTCCTGAGTTAAACATGTCTCACGGGGTTGAAACATGTATGTGAAGTATTAATGCTATAACTTTACATATTTGCTAAAATGCCCTACAAAATACATTTTGAGAATTTAGAATTTGGTAGAATCTCCCTATAGGCATGGAATTGATCCCAACAGGGCTGTACAATGAGACCATTATACTCACATATGCGACCAAATATTTTGCTGTGCGACCTGGAATTTTAATTTAGGAGCACCAGTGCACCTAGAAAAATTAAGGATTCTAGCTTTGATATCTCAAATATTTTTCATTGTGCACCTACATTTCTTTGTGTGCGCCTACATTTTTCAATTTAGGCGCACACGTGGTTCTTGTAAAAAAGGTCAGTGTAGAGCTCTGCACAACCCTGTTTATATTGAGTAGGCCTATTCATTTGTGCGTGTGTGGTTCTGTCCAGGTGTGTGTGAACATGCAGCCAGGCAGTGTGCGTGTGTGTTTGAAGGAGGGAACAGGAGAGAAGGTCCTGATGGAAGGAGAACAAACACACAAGATCAACACTGAGAACTCACTATGGAACCTGGTGAGTACACACACACACACACACTAGGAATGGGCATTTGAATTATTTCACTATTCAAATAATATTATGACATTTTTAGGATATCCGGATAGTAGTAATTCTAAAAATAATAATTGCCATTGACTCAAATGCCGAAGGACAGTACAACAGCGCAGTGTTCTAGTACTCGAGTCCAGGATTCGGACTTGACTCTGGACTCAAATCACAATTTTGTGACTAGACCAGTGGTGACTCAGACTCTACCAGTTTTGACTTTGTTGTCAGGAAATCTGTCCTTTGCATAACTCTACATACTAGCTACAACAGCAGATGTTAAAGCTGCAATATGCAACTTTTTGGGCAACCTGACCAAATTCACATAGAAATGTGAGTTATAGATCTGCCATTCTCATTAAAAGCAAGTCTAAAGTGGTAGATCTATTCAATGTGTGCTATTTCTATGCTTCCCATTATTAAGTTTTGTTTTTGTGTCTTACTTTCTGTTATGTACACCAGCTTCAAACAGCAAAAAAATATCATATATGATTCTCTACACTATACTTGCTTGTTTGGTCACATAAACTGAAATTAGGCGAACTATTCGAATTTTAGCAACCAGGAAATGGCGGGGCTATTTCTACATATTGCACCTTTAAATAGATCTATTATCTATTTAGCCTTATACAAATGTGCAACACTAATGAAATGTAGCTTAAAACATGGTTGGACAGCTACTTTTAGCACTACCAAGGGACTTATGACTTGACTCGTGACTTGAACACTAGGGACTTGGGACTCCACTCGGATTCGAGGTTTAGTGACTTGACTAGATCACTGCAACAGTGAACGAGAAGTCTGACGTTTGCCATAATAGAACTGATACAAAAACAAATTCTGTTGAGTGTTTTGCATTGATCTGTGTTATGTCCTCTGTTAGGTGTGCGCCTGAAATCACTATATGAAGAGGGGAAAATAGCATACTGTTGTCAGGGCTGGAGGAAGGGATAAATACCCAGCAGTAGCTCAACACACCGTTATAAAAGCAACATTCAAAAGTGTATTTTTATTAAGATTTTTAAAATATCATGGTATAACCTTGTATGTAACAATGTCACAAGGATAATTTAATTAAGACAACGCTTTTTAATTGATGATAAAGGCCTAAAAAAAATGAACACTCACACAAGACCGTTCGGGTGTTCAAATAACCGTGCCCATCCCTAACACGCACATGCACCGATAGTCAGAGACACACACACACACACACACACTTACAAATATGTATAGACTCAAACACACACGCTGACTCTCCCTCTCCCTCTGTCTGTAGTTGTCTCTCAGTAAGAGTGGTCAGGTGTGGTGGAGTGCAGTGTTGAAGGGAGAGAAGGAGATTGATGTGAACCAGATCAACAGAGAGCGCTTGATGGCCGCTGTGGACGAGGAGGAGCACGCCGTGCTGGACGCACTCACTTATGACTACCGCCAGAAACTACAGGGCAAGCCCCAGAGCCACGAGATGGTGAGAGCACATTCACACGAGCGGGCACATACACGGACGCACGTACATTCGTAAGCACACACAAGTCTCATGATCTTGAAAAGGGTATAGGGGCACATGTGTATAGAACAGTGTTTCCTCTGGAAAAATGTGTAGCAGTGGGGGGGTTGAAGGGTCCCACCCAGAATTTGTTTTATCTAGGGAAGCTCAGTTCTGGTGACATGTAAAAAAAAAAAAAAACATTCTACTCCAAAATGAATGAAAATAAAATGACGCTGACACCATAGAAAATATAATTCCCACATCCAGAAATAAGCCCCATAACATATTGGTAAAATTAATTGTTAAAATGATTTTAAAATACTGCTTATTGCTAATAGCATAACTGAAATCACTTGTAGCCCAACTGATGCAGTATAGTGGCTATAAATAAATATGCTGAAGCATGGGGCTGGCTATCTGCAGTTACCCTATTGGGCTAATCATTAGCTAGATCCCAAATGTAATCTTTTAACTAGTTAGCATCGTGTGGATGAATTTTATGGCCCAAAAAACTTGCGTGAACACAGTGAATATAATATAGACTGTTAGGGTAACTTGGTGTTACCCACCGCCCGGGGTAACACGCTCCTTGCCTATACTTCTCACAGAAACCTCTTAATGTTAGGCATTTTTCCCCCAACACTTCCCCTGGTTGCCACTACTCTTGCTCAACTAAAAATGTAATCTGTCTCATCACAATTTAAGTCACTCCAAAAAAAAGTATTTTTAGGTAGGGTGGCAGTTTAACCCAAGTTACCATACAAATGACGCATTACATTTAGCCCCACTCTCCCATACACACTCACAGGGAATTGCAGAACATGCTTAACCATGACGCTGCTAAAAATGGTGCCGTTTGCATATATTTTTTTGAGAAATAGATCAAGTAGGAATGGAAAGCTGCGAACCACCTCTTTTTAACAAAGACCATTAAAACTGCTGTTTTCCCCACGATTGCAAGAATTGGTGCGCATTGACTGCTTGTCAAAATGCAGGTTTCCCTCCCTATGGCACTCGTAAGAGTAGTTAGAGGAATATTTATCTCGCATAGAAAACACAACAACAAGCCGATTAGGTAAAGATACTAAACAATAATACAAACGCAACATGCAACAATTTCAAAGATTTTACAGAGTTACAGTTAATATAAGGAAATCATTCAATTGAAATAAATAAATTAGGCTTTAATCTATGTTGGTCATAGATAACTTTTTTTTTAAAGTATGGGCGTGGATCAGAAAACCAGTCAGTATCTGGAGTGACCACCATTTGCCTCATGCAGCGCGACACATCTCCTTCACATAGAATTGATCAGGCTGTTGATTGTGGCCTGTAGAATGTTGACCCACTCCTCTTCAATGGCTGTGCAAAGTTGCTGGATATTGGCTGGAACTGGAACACGCTGTCGTACATGTCAATCCAGAGCATCCCAAACATGCTCATTGGGTGACCTGTCTGGTGAGTATGCAGGCCACGGAAGAACTGGGACATTTTCAGCCTCTAGGAATTGTGTACAGATCCTTGCGACATGGGGCTGTGCATTTATCATGCTGAAACATGAGGTGATGGCGGCGGATGAATGGCACGACAATGGTCCTCAGGATCTCGTCACGGTATCTCTGTGCATTCAAATTGCCAGTGATAAAATGCAATTGTGTCTGTTGTCTGTAGCTTATGCCTGCCCATACCATGACCCAACACCACCATGGGGCACTCTGTTCACAACGTTGACATCAGCAAACTGCTCGCCCACAAGATGCCATACACGTGGTCTGCGGTTGTGAAGCCGGTTGGACATACTGCCAAATTCTCTGAAATGATATTGGAGGTGGCTTATGGTAGATAAATTAACATTAAATTATCTGGCAACAGCTCTGGTGGACATTCCTGCAGTCAGCATGCCAAATGCACACTCCCTCAAAACTTGAGACATCTGTCGCGTTGTGTTGTGACAAAACTGCACATTTTAGAGTGGCCTTTTATTGTCCCCAGCACAAGGTCCACCTGTGTAATTATCATGCAGTTTAATTAGCTAATTGATATGCCACACCTGTCAGGTGGAAGGATTATCTTGGCACATGAGATATGCTAACTAACAGGGATGTAAACAAATGTGTGCACAACATTTCAAATAAGCTTTTTGTGTGTATGAACAAATTCAGGGTGCTTTTATTTTAGCTCATGAAACATGGGACCAACACTTGTTGCGTTTATATATATTTTTCAGTGTAGATAAATCAAACAACCCCATAGTAGAATCGTTTTTCTATTCATTACTTGTTTTGTTTTCAGAGGGAAAGTAAATGTGGACTGTTTTAGCATCATCAAAGTGCACCTCAAAATACATTTTGAGGCATTTTTGGGGCAATGATTTTGCTGTGGCGCAGCACCACATTTAAATGAGTGCAGCGGAAACACTGGTATAGGGCATGGGCTGGAGGTGAAGGATTGTGGTGCTGAACTATGTTGAGCCCAAGAGTGTTATTGTTAGACAAATTGCAAGACCAATTGTGCAGTTTTGTATTTGTATTGTATGCACGTATGTATGTGCACATTCCATTCTTACAATGCACTCTATCAATTTTTCTCTCCTACCCGTCTCTCTCTCTCTCTCTGTAGAATGTACATGATATGCTGAAGAAGGGCTGGGATGCTGAGGGCTCTCCCTTTTAAAGGACATCAGTTTGATCCCTCTTTGTTCGACATCCCCACCAGCGCTGTACAGATGTGAACACACACACACACGCAATGTTGGGAATTGGGTTTGAGACTGAGCAGAATTGGCTATTTATTTGGTGGAAACAGCCTGGTATTTTAAGACCATTTTCTTTCTTTTTTTGTTGCTAGCTTTGAATAGAAGGGAGAGAAACCCTGTGGAAGCTTTGTTACTGTGTTCTGACTTATGTGAAATACCTGAGTCCTATTCATTAGGTACCAAACGTAAGAACGGACTGAAACTGGGAGGTATCACCTGGTCTCCTTGAACACTCATTTTAATTTTCTGTTGTTGGCCCTAATGAACACAACCCTGAACTTACATGTTTATGTATCTGTCTGCCCGCTGAACAGACCTGGACGATAGCTATACAGTCACAGATCTAGGATCAGCGTGCTTTCCCAAATCCTAACCTTCATCATTGAGGTGAAGGATGCAAAACTGGCCTTAGATCAGTGTCTACGGGTAACTTCCAGGTCCAGATATGTCTCAGTGTTGTTTTACATGTAGATTACTTTTATTAGTGGGCTTAATACCTCTCTGCCGTTTCCTTTTACTGAGGTGTCTATATTTTGTGTGCCTGAAATAAATTCAATGAAGTAAAAACTGTAAATATGCACTGATGTGTTCTCTCTATGTGTGTAGGCTATGTGTGTCACAGGAGGTTGGTGGCACCTTAATTGGGGAGGACTGGCTCGTGGTAATGGCTGGAGTGGAATAAGTAGAAGGGTATGAAACACATGATTTCTATGTGTTTGATGCCATTCCATTTGCTCCGTTCCAGACATAATTACGAGCTGTCCTCCCCTCAGCAGCCTCCACTGGTGTTTGTGTGATGTGGAGCGGCACTAAAACCTATGCGGTTTTAGATCTACAGGAGTGCCAGGCTGGCAGTCGACTTGAGATTCAGCAGTAGTGCCACAGGAGGGCGCTGTCCCAAGATTTCTGATTCTCAGCGCAGTATAATATTCCTTATTGGCTTGATAATGGCTGTATCCGATGAATAGGTCGATATGGATAAGGATGAATATCAGAACTGATATAGCTAGAGCTAGTAAGATGCTTACAGACAGAAATCCTAGACACTTGCAGACAGGTCTTTGAAGTTCAAAAGGATTCTCTTTCTTTTTCAGATCTGAAGTGTAGATGCTTTGTTCCTAAGAATACTGTTAGTGATGACAGTGCAGAGGAACAAGCCAGGAATAGAGACAGTAGACAGTAGGTGTCTATACAGATCTCTTCCTTCCCGGGTCAGTTACTCTGGTACTTGATTTCACCCAGTTCTCCCAAGTGGACTGAAATAGGTGCCGGTAGGCTACTTTTTTTATTTAGGTGAAAGTATTCATACTTCAGAGCCAATTCTATTAGAGGGGCCAGTTTTTTTCAGGAGAAATTTTGGGGTACAGTGTTGAGCACCGGTTCACTTCAAGCACTGCTGCCATGGACCAGACCTTGCTTTGAATTGGAGATGTAGGTGGTATTGATCATCCTGAAAATACCAGAATCCATGCAGGCCTAATGCAACCACTAAAATTGACTTTTGTTTGCATATTTTTGTTTGTACAAATACCAGTTTAGGGATCTTTGCAGTCTGACAGTTTGACACACTAAAACATAATCCATTTTATTTTGGTAGGCTAGATCAACAACAAAAAAGAGAGACGTAAAATCAATTGTATAGCCTGTAGGCTGGCTATACCTGTTCCAGCAGCTACACATGATGGTGATAATGATGGTGGTTCCATGATGCTGATGCTGCCAAACGCCTGTTATGTTAGTCTATAGAATCTCTGATGCTGTGGCTTCAGGTGTTATCGAGCTGATGCAATGCCCCCTGGTGGTATGAAAAATGGGTTGTATTTACAGCGCGCTTGATGGTGTAGAAACAGCGTGAAAGGCGATCGAACGACACACTTTGGGAGAGCGAGAGAGTACCACCACTGCCTCTCCTCCACTCGAATAGCCTACATCTCCACTCGAATACATATCTGTAGTAGATTATAGTGCGCTCTGGACAGAAAACGCATTACACCGCGGTATTTTTTTTTTTACATAGAATAACTGGGCTACTCAACGGATACATCCTATTTCAATTCACTTGAGGACCGGACTATTTAGGACGCTCGACCCCCGCGAATAAACGGACGATGGCGGTTACTACCTGTACACGTTTTACTGACGATTTCCAACTATATGAAGAACTCGGAAAGTATGGCTTTGCTGTATTATTGCTTTACGTTATGGCACAGATGCGGTAACAACATAGCTTTCACTGTATCGTCCTTACCCTGTTATTATTCTATAGTTTCTTTGCATCGTTGCATATCTGCAGATGTGTGTGGGTAGTTCGAGCGGCGGAATGGGGGTCAGAACTAATCTCAGCTGATGATCTGTCACGTTCGGAGCTACACAGCCCTCTGAACAAAACGCATGCTGTCGCTCTGCTTTGAGGTGTAGCCCCGAGACGACCCGATTTAAACGTATAGATAAAATATAGACTACATTTGATCCGTTTGCTGCATGTTCTGTACCGGCAGCAGCAGTAATGGGGACTTGGGACACGCTGTAGCGATCTAGAGAGTGACAATTTGAGCTGTCAAAGAGCAGAGCGGGATGGGCTGTTTTGTAATTGGGGTCTTTAGAGCAATGGGAGACTGCTGAGGGGAGGACGGCTCATAATAATGGCTGGAACGGAGTAAATGGCTTGGCATCAAACAAATGGAAACGTGTTTTAATGTATATGTTGCCAATCCACTGACTCCGCTCCAGCCTTTACCATGAGCCTGTCCTCCCCAATTAAGGTGCCACCAAGCCCCTGTGCTTGAGAGAGAGAGAAATTGGACAGTGAGTTTATGTGCCACAGCAAGATAGGTGTGTCAGGCTGTGTGTGGGTGGGACTGGGTAGGGGGTAGTATTCTCCTCATTCTCAAACAGGAGGAGAAACACATTTTCTAAATCATAATGCATCTTTATGCAAACACAACTGCAGAGAGATTAAGAACCAAACATTTGCTGTATGTATTAACATACAGCAAATATGTACGTTTAGCCTACTACTATGAGTTCTACTGAGAGGTCTTGACCTTTAGGGCACAGCATGTAGTACACTTGTACATGTAACTGCAGGGTCGCTGGTGTGTGTGTGTGTGTGTGTGTGTGTGTGTTCTGGCCTGTGTTATAAGCCAGAGACAATAACCATGCTGTGGTAGCAGCAGCTGCCCAGTAGATAACAGGACCTTCATTACACTACAGTTCCTGTAAGGTTGGCAGTTTGTCCCTTTTTGGTGTGTGTGTGCGTGCGAGCATGTGTGGGTGTGCAATATATGTTTTCGTGTGTGCATGTGTGTCTCACAGGTCATTCTCTGTCTTTCTTTGCTGCCGTAAGCCTACTGTCTCTGACTCGAGTATTCCCCGTGTATACCCTTACACACTCACCTGTCATAGCATCTACGAGTGTGTGTGTGAGAGACGTGGGGTCAAGTGTATGCCTGAGAGTGTGTGAGACATAGTGGACGGGTAAGAGTGTGTGTGTGTGTGTTATTGTGTAATAGTACTAAGGTGTAACGTCTATACATTGCTCAGAGAAACGACAGAGACAGTTACTGCTGTTTTTCCCTGCTGAGTTAGTTATGCAAGCACTCCCCAAAATACCAGCACTGCTACAGTACACACATGCATACCGTGTCTCTCTCTCTCACGGACACGTGCATACATGGACACACAGAGAGAGATCCTTGAAAGACAGTTTTGTTGTTTTCTCTTGAGTCTTCTCATTTGTATATATCCTAAGCAGGATGTGCTAATGTGCTGTGTGTCACACTCAAATGACTCCATACAGGAGAAATGTCTTCACTCATGACTGGCAGGTGTGAAATGACAGGATACTAGGTGAAAGCATTAGAGGGGTAGTGGACAAGGATATGCCTTCAACCTGTCCAGTTCTTTCAGATCAGTGGGAATGAAGGAAAGGAAACAAGGAGACAGTAGAGGAATTGACTCTAGAATATTGAGATGCTGCCAGTGCTATATGATATCTAACACCTGTTTTTACCTGCTTTTGTTTCCCAGGGGAGCGTTTTCAGTGGTGCGCCGCTGTGTCAAACTGTGCACTGGCCAGGAGTACGCTGCCAAAATCATAAATACCAAAAAGCTTTCAGCCAGAGGTGAGACACATACACCCTCCCACACACAAAAACTGAGTGCCAGCTGTAGAATATCTGCACGGTGGGTAAACTGTGTGGTATCTGGTTAAATTAGACACTCTAACATTTGCTTAGTCCCCATCTCTATGCTGTGTGTGTGTGTGATAGAGAGAGAGAGAAGGAGGGATGGAGAGAAAGAGAGAAAATGGGTACGTCTGCTCATCAGTGGCTGAAGCTAACAGGAGAAAGCAGAGGCGTTTGGCTGATTGTTCCTCCTCCTCACACTGCCTCTAAGTGTATATGTGCGTGCATGCGTGTGTGTGTATGTGCTACTGCTGTCCCAGATCTGCAAGCTTACATTAGCATATTTTAGCTGATGCTTGATTCTAAAGAGTGAGACAGTAATTTATGCTCCTCTTGAGAGAGAGCACATGAGAGAGAGAGAGCACATGAGAGAGCACATGAGAGAGAGAGCACATGAGAGAGTACATGATAGAGAGAGAGAGAGAGAGCAAATGATAGAAAGAGCAAATGATAGAGAGAGAGAGCAAATGATAGAGAGAGATAGCGAGAGAGGAGAACCATTTCTACTGCCAACAGATATGGCACGATAACCACCGAAGCCCTTCATTTAGAGACAAAGGCTGCATCTCAATAGTCTACAGCTGCTACCTTCCCTCATCTCCTCATCCATTTGCGCTGATCTGAAAGAGAGCTGGTCCTCCATATTATATCCTCCCGTGTGGCTCAGTTGGTAGAGCATGGTGTTTGCAACGCCAGGGTTGTGGGTTCGATTCCCACGGGGGACCAGTACGGAAAAAACATGTGTGAAATGTATGCATTCACTACTGTAAGTCGCTCTGGATAAGAGCGTCTGCTAAATGACTAAAATGTGAAATGTAAATATTCTATTCTTAGAGCAGACTATGGAAAGAACAAGAAGAGAAGAGGCAAGGAGAGGACACAAGGAAATGAGGACACACACACACGACAGCATGCCCCCCCAGCCTGAGGGATCTAGTTCTTCATCTCTGATTTGGTCTGTTTTGTCACGAAACCAAAGCTGCTCGCTCCATCTCCTCATAGAGAGGGTTCAGGCTGTGTGTGTGTGTATGTGCGTGCAAGCCTGCATGCATGCGTGCGTGTTTGTGTGTGCAGTCCCTGTAATAGTTGCTCAGCACTGACTACTGCATGATCTATGGTGACAGCTTCCTGTCTGGACAGGAACTGGAAGTCTCAGAGGCCAGTCTCAGGATGTAAATAATACGTATAATAGGATTTTAAATAATGAACTTATTAACAGTTTCCTCGAGAAACCTGTAAGATATGCACACACACACCTCACATGAGGCTACTGAACAACACCAAGGATGCTTTTCAAGTCGACAATCTAAATTTCCCTTGTCTCCTCTCCCTCTGAGCTGACGTGAGAGAACAGGACAGCTGAATTTGCTTTCACATCAGTGCAGAATACAAATGAAGGAGGGGAGGCAAGAAGAGGAGGACATTTTAAACTATTTAGATACACCTGGTTGTCAGCTGTTGCTAGCCAATAGTTGATATCTGATGAAGAGAGAGAGAGAGAGAGCCTGGGGTGTATTCAGTGATGCAGATAGAAGTGTAATAAATAGAGCCGATGACATTCCCTAATCTTCATGTCAGACTATATACAGTTGAAGTCGGAAGTTTACATACACTTAGGTTGGTGTCATTAAAACTTGTTTTTCAACCACTCCGCAAATTTCTTGTTAACAAACTATAGTTTTGGCAAGTCGGTTAGGACATCTACTTTGTGCATGACACAAGTAATTTTTCCAACAATTGTTTACAGACAGATTATTTCACTTATAATTCACTGTATCACAATTCCAGTGGGTCAGAAGTTTACATACACTAAGTTGACTGTGCCTTTAAACAGCTTGGAAAATTCCAGAAAATGATGTCATGGCTTTAGAAGCTTCTGTTAGTCTAATTGACATCATTTGAGTCAATTGGAGGTGTACCTGTGGATGTATTTCAAGGCCTACCTTCAAACTCAGTGCCTCTTTGCTTGACATTATGGGAAAATCAAAGGAAATCAGCCAAGACCTCAGAAAAAAATGTGTAAACCTCCACAAGAAATGTCCAAATGCCTGAAGGTACATTTACATTTACGTCATTTAGCAGACGCTCTTATCCAGAGCGACTTACAAACCACGTTCATCTGTACAAACAATAGTTCGCAAGTATAAACACCATGGGACCACACAGTCATCATACCGCTCAGGAGGAGACGCGTTCTGTCTCCTAGAGATGAACGCACTTTGGTGCGAAAAGTGCAAATCAATCCCAGAACAACAGCAAAGGACCTTGTGAAGATACCGAAGGAAACAGGTACAAAAGTATCTATATCCACAGCAAAACGAGTCCTATATCGACAAAACCTGAAAGGCCGCTCAGCAAGGAAGAAGCCACTGCTCCAAAACCGCCATAAAAAAGCCAGACTACGGTTTGCAACTGCACATGGGGACAAAGATTGTACTTTTTAGAGAAATGTCCTCTGGTCTGATGAAAAAAATAGAACTGTTTGGTCATAATGACCATCGTTATGCTTGCAAGCCGAAGAACACCATCCCACCCGTGAAGCACGAGGGTGGCAGCATCATGTTGTCAGGGTGCTTTGCTGCAGGAGGGACTGGTGCACTTCACAAAACAGATGGCATCATGAGGAAGAAAATTATGTGGATATATTGAAGCAACATCTCAAGACATCAGTCAGGAAGTTAAAGCTTGGTCGCAAATGGGTCTTCCAAATGGACAATGACCCCAAGCATACTTCCAAAGTTGTGGCAAAATGGCTTAAGGACAACAAAGTCAAGGTGTTGGAGTGGCCATCACAAAGCCCTGACCTCAATCCTATAGAAAATTTGGGGGGAGAACTGAAAAAGCGTGTGCGAGCAAGGAGGCCTACAAACCTGACTCAGTTACACCAGCTCTGTCAGGCGGAATGGGCCAAAATTCACCCAACTTATTATGGGAAGCTTGTGGAAGGCTACCCGAAACGTTTGACCCAAGTTAAACAAATTGAGTCTACGTAAACTTCTGACCCACTGGGAATGTGATGAAAGAAATAAAAGCTGAAATAAATCATTCTATTATTATTCTATTATTATTCTACTACTATTATTCTTTCACATTCTTAAAATAAAGTGGTGATCCTAACTGACCTGAGACAGGGAATTTTTACATGGATTGAATGTCAGGAATTGTGAAAAACTGAGTTTAAATGTATTTGGCTAAGGTGTATGTAAACTTCCAACTTCAACTGTATAATATACAGTACCAGTCAAAAGTTTGGACACACCTACTCATTCCAGGGTTTTTCTTTGTTTGTACTATTTTCTACATTGTAGAATATTAGTGAAGACATCAAAACTATTAAATAAATCATGTAGTAACCAAAAAAGGGATATATTTGAGATTCTTCATTATAGCCAACCTTTGCCATGATGACAGCTTTGCACACTGTCACGAATCCCACCGAATGTGGCTCGCCTGCCTGCTTGGGCGGCGCTCGGAGGTCGTCGTCGCCGACCTACTAGCCGCCGCTGATCCCTTTTTCCTTTTGGGTTGGTATTGCTTATTGTTTGCACCTGTTCCTTATTTGTGTATCTTGATTTGTGGTTATTTAAGCCTGTTTAGCCCGCCCAGGTTTGTGCGGGATTATTTTCGTCAGTGTGCTTTTTTTTGGATGTGCTGGCGATCTGCTTGTGTTATTTTCTTTCCGAACTGTGGACCCGTTGTGTATGGGTTGGGCACTTAGTTGTGTTGGCGTCGACCGTTGTCAAACCAGAGAAAAATAAAACTCATTTTTCTTACCTCTGCTCTCTGCGCCTGACTCCTACCACCACTCCTAGCAATCGTGACAGAATCCCGCACCTGATTATGGAGTCAGCAGGAGCAGCCGCACCTCCTCTCCCATCGATGGAGGAAAGGGTCCTCCATCATACCAGCATTCTCCACCGGATCGGTTCAGCGATGGATCAGATGATGGAGAGGATGGACCGATGGGAGAGGAGTGGCCTCCCTACCGCATCCTCAGCACCTCTTCCCCCTCCACCTGCTACCCCTCCTCCGGCGTCCGGACCCGGGGCCCTACGCCTGGCTCTCCCCAGGGAGTACGATGGAGCGGCGGCTGGGTGCCAGGGGTTCCTGCTGCAGCTGGAGTTGTACCTGGCTACTGTTCGTCCGACTCCCTCGGGAGAGCGTGAGCGTCCTCGTCTCCTGCTTAACGGGTCGTGCCCTGGAGTGGGCCAACGCAGTGTGGTATGGCCCAGACTCAGCAAGGGATCACTACCCCGAGTTCACCCGCCGTTTCCGGGCAGTGCTCGACCACCCACCAGAAGGCCGGGCGGCGGGTGAACGGCTGTTCCACCTGCGGCAGGAGACGAGGTGCGCACAGGACTTTGCTCTTGAGTTCCGGACCTTGGCTGCTGGAGCGGGGTGGAACGACAGGGCCCTGATGGACCACTATTGGTGTAGCCTCCGGGAGGACGTCCGCCGGGAGCTAGCCTGTCGGGACACTACCCTCTCCCTGGATGAACTTATCAACATGTCCATTCGTCTCGACAACCTGCTGGCTGCCCGCGAGCGTCCAGACCGGGCCCTGTTGGTTCCACCTCCAGGCCCTCCAGCTCCCATCCCTATGGAACTAGGGGGGGCCGCATCGAGGGGAACCGGAGGAGGAGGCTCCTCCTGTACCCGGTGTGGTCGGAGAGGACACACTGCCGACCGGTGCTGGAGGAGCTCCTTTGGGAATCGGGATGGCAGGCAGAGCACTCCTCATTCACCCCAGGTGAGTAAACACCAACCTCACCCAGAGCTCCTTGTTGGTCATATGTTTGTACTTGTAACTTTCCCTAAGTTTTCTCCCTCTTTCCAGCATAAGGCGCTAGTCGATTCAGGCGCAGCTGGAAACTTTATGGATCGTGGGCTCGCGTTAAGGCTAGGGATTCCCCTGGTGTCGTTGGACTAACCTTTCCCCGTGCACTCCTTAGATAGCCGACCATTAGGGTCAGGGCTGGTCAGGGAGGCCACGGTGCCACTGGACATGGTAACGCAGGGGGATCATGGGGAACGGATTAGTCTCTTCCTCATTGATTCGCCTGCGTTTCCGGTGGTGCTGGGGATTCCCTGGCTGGCCAATCACAATCCTGATATTTCGTGGAAACAGGGGGCTCTCAGAGGGTGGTCAGAGGAGTGTTCAGGCAGGTGTAAAGGAGTTTCCATCGGTGCGACGACGGTGGAGAGTCCAGACCAGGTTTCCACTGTGCGCATTCCCTCTGAATATGCCGATTTGGCTATCGCCTTCTGTAAAAAGAGGGTGACCCGATTACCACCTCATCGACGAGGGGATTGCGTGATAAACCTCCAGGTAAACGCTACACTTCCCAGGAGTCACGTGTACCCATTGTCACAAGAGGAAACGCTGGCTATGGAGACATATGTCATGGAATCTCTGAGACAGGGGTACATTCGGCCCTGCATGTCACCCGTCTCCTCGAGTTTCTTTTTCGTGAAGAAAAAGGATGGAGGTCTGCGTCCGTGCATTGATTATCGAGGTCTAAATTCCATCACAGTAGGGTTTAGTTACCCGCTACCTCTCATCGCTACGGCGGTGGAATCATTTCACGAAGCGCATTTTTTCACGAAACTGGATCTCAGGAGCACGTACAATCTGGTGCGTATCCGGGGAGGAGGCGAGTGGAAAACCGCGTTTAGTACCACATCGGGCCACTATGAGTACCTCGTCATGCCTTATGGGTTAAAGAATGCTCCAGCCGTGTTTCAATCCTTTGTCGACGAGATTCTCAGGGACCTGCACGGGCAGGGTGTGGTGGTGTATATTGATGACATCCTGATCTATTCCGCCATACGTGCCGCACATGTCTCCCTGGTGCGCAAGGTGCTTGGGCGACTGCTGGAGCATGACCTGTACGTTAAGGCTGAGAAATGTGTGTTTTCCAAACGAGCCGTTTCCTTCCTGGGGTATTGCATTTCCACCTCGGGGGTGGTGATGGAGCGGGACCGCGTTAAAGCCGTGCATAATTGGCCGACTCCGACCACGGTAAAGGAGGTGCAGTGGTTCTTAGGGTTTGCCAATTACTACTGGAGGTTTATCCGGGGCTTTGGTCAGGTGGCTGCTCCCATTACCTCACTGCTGAAGGGGGGTCCGGCGCGCTTGCGCTGGTCAGCAGAGGCGAACAGAGTGTTCAGTCGTCTGAAGGAGCTGTTTACCGACGCTCCCGTGCTGGCTCATCCAGACCCCTCTTTGGCATTCATAGTGGAGGTGGATGCGTCCGAGACTGGGGGGGGGCCGTGCTATCACAGCGCTCGGGCACGCCACTCAAACTCCGCCCGTGCGCTTTCTTTTCGAGGAAGCTCGATCCGGCGGAGCAGAACTATGACGTGGGGGACCGGGAGTTGTTAGCTGTAGTCAAGGCTCTGAAAGTGTGGAGACATTGACTTGAGGGGGCTAAGCACCCTTTCCTCATCTGGACTGACCACCGTAATCTCGAGTACATCCGGGCAGCTAGGAGACTGAATCCACGTCAGGCCAGGTGGGCCATGTTCTTTACCCGTTTCCGGTTCATAATCTCCTATCGGCCAGGTTCACTTAACACGAAGGCCGACGCATTGTCCCGCCTATATGACACCGAGGAGAGGGCCATCGATCCACCTGCCATCCTCCCAGCGTCGTACTTGGTAGCACCGGTGGTATGGGAGGTGGACGCGGAGATCGAGCGGGCGTTACGGTTGGAACCTGCACCATCTCAGTGTCCAGCAGGTGTTCAGTACGTGCCGCTTGGTGTCCGTGATCGATTGATTCGATGGGCCCATAATCTCCCCTCTTCGGGTCACCCTAGGATCGAGAGGACAGTGCGGAACCTGAGGGGAAAGTACTGGTGGCCCACCTTGGAAAAGGACGTGCGGTTTTATGTTTCCTCCTGCTCGGTGTGCGCTCAGATCAAGGCTCCTCGACACCTGCTTAGAGGGAAATTACAGCCCCTCCTCGTTCCACAGTGGCCGTGGTCGCACTTGTATGTGGACTTCCTCACCGACCTTCCCTTATCTCAGGGGAACACCACAATCCTGGTCGTTGTGGATCGGTTCTCGAAGTCCTGCCGTCTCATCCCTTTGCCCGGTCTCCCTACGGCTCTGCAGACTGCGGAGGCCCTGTTTACCCATGTCTTCCGGCACTACGGGGTGCCCGAGGACATCGTTTCTGATCGGGGTCCCCAGTTCACGTCCAGAGTTTGGAGGGCGTTCATGGAACGGTTGGGGGTCTCGGTCAGCCTGACCTCGGGTTTCCACCCCGAAAGTAATGGGCAGGTGGAGAGAGTGAACCAAGAAGTGGGTAGGTTTCTAAGGACGTATTGCCGGGACCGGCCCAGGGAGTGGGCGAGATACGTCCCATGGGCAGAGGTAGCCCAAAACTCCCTCCGTCACTCATCAACCAATATGTCACTGTTTCAGTGCGTGTTGGGCTACCAGCCGGTCCTGGCTCCATGGCACCAGAGCCAGATCGAGGCTCCTGCGGTGGAGGAGTGGGTGCAGCGCTCGAAGGACACTTGGAGAGCCGTCCAAGACGCACTCACTAAAGCGAGTGGACGGCAGAAGAAGAGCGCTGACCAGCACCGCAGTGAGACCCCTGTGTTTGCACCAGGGGATTGAGTCTGGCTCTCGGCTCGAAACCTACCCCTCCGCTTGCCCTGTCGGAAGCTGGGCCCTCAGTGTGTAGGGCCGTTTAAAGTCCTGAGGAGGATAAACAAGGTGTGTTACCGGTTACAACTTCCATCTTACTACCGTATTAACCCCTCGTTTCATGTGTCTCTCCTCAGGCCGGTGGTGGCTGGTTCCATGCAGGAAGGTGAGGTGCCGGAGGTCCCTCCACCCCCTCTGGACATTGGGGGGTCCCCGGCGTATACGATACGCGCCATTCTGGACTCCAGACGTCGGGTGGGGGGCCTACAGTACCTCGTCGACTGGGAGGGGTACGGCGCGGAGGAGAGGTGCTGGGTACCAAGGAAGGACATTTTGGACCCTTCACTACTGAGGGATTTCCACCGCCTTCATGGGGATCGCCCTGCGCCTCGTCCTCCGGGTCGCCCTCGAGGCCGGTGGCGGCGCGCTGCGGGAGCCGCGCGTCAGGAGGGGGGTACTGTCACGAATCCCACCGAAGGTGGCTCCCCTGCCTGCTCGGGCGGCGCTCGGCGGTCATCGTCGCCGGCCTACTAGCCGCCGCTGATCCCTTTTTCCTTTTCGGTTGGTATGCCTTATTGTTTGCACCTGTTCTTTATTTGTGTATCTTGATTTGTGGTTATTTAAGCCTGTTTAGCCCGCCCAGGTTTGTGCGGGATTATTTTCGTCAGTGTGCTTTTTTTTGGATGTGCTGGCGATCTGCTTGTGTTATTTTCTTTCCGAACTGTGGACCCGTTGTGTATGGGTTGGGCACTTAGTTGTGTTGGCGTCGACCGTTGTCAAACCAGAGAAAAATAAAACTCATTTTTCTTACCTCTGCTCTCTGCGCCTGACTCCTACCACCACTCCTAGCAATCGTGACACACACACTTTTCATTCTCTCAACCAGCTTCATGAGGTAGTCATCTGGAATTTATTTCAATTAACATGTGTGCCTTGTTAAAAGTTAATTTGTGGAATTTCTTTCCTTCTTAATGCATTTCAGCCAATTGGTTGTGTTGTGACAAGGTAGGGGTGGTATACAGAACATAGCCCTATTTGGTAAAAGACCAACTCCATATTATGGCATGAACAGCTCAAATAAGCAAAGAGAAATGACAGTCCATTATTACTTTAAGACATGAAGGTCAGTCAATCCGGAACGTTTCATGAACTTTGAAAGTTTCTTTTAAAGTGCAGTCGCAAAAACCATCAAGCACTATGATGAAACTGAATTTCATGAGGACCGCCACAGGAAAGGAAGACCCAGAGTTACCTCTGCTGCAGAGGATAAGTTCATTAAAGTTACCAGCCTCAGAAATTGCAGCCCAAAGAAATGCTTCACGGAGTTCAAGTAACAGACACATCTCAACATCAACTGTTCAGGGGAGACTGCGCGAATCAGGCCTTCATGGTTGAATTGCTCTAAAGAAACCATTACTAAAGGACACCAATAATAAGAAGAGACTTGTTTGAGGCCAAAAATCAGTAGCAATAGACATTAGACCGGTGTACATCTGTCCTTTGGTCTGGTGAGTCAAAATTTGAGATTTTTGGTTCCAACCGCCGTATTTTTGTGAGACGCAGAGTAGGTGAATGGATGATCTCTGCATGTGTGGTTTCCACCGTGAAGGATGGAGGAGGAGGTGTGATGGTGTGGGGGTGCTTTGCTGGTGTAACTGTCAGTGATTTATTTACAATTCAGGGCATACTTAACCAGCATGGCTACCACAGAATTCTGCAGTGATATGCCATCCCATCTGGTTTGCGCTTAGTGGGACTATCATTTGTTTTTCAACAGGTCAATGACCCAAAACACACCTCCAGGCTGTATAAGGGCTATTTGACCAATAAGGAGAGTGATGGAGTGCTGCATCAGATGACCTGGCCTCCACAATCACCCGACCTCAACCCGATTGAGATGGTTTGGGATGAGTTGGACCGCGGAGTGAGGGAAAAGCAGCCAAGAAGTGCTCAGCATATGTGGGAACTCCTTCAAGACTGTTGGAAAAGTATTCCTCATGAAGCTGGTTGAGAGAATGCCAAGAGTGTGCAAAGCTGTCATCAAGGCAACGGGTGGCTATTTTGAAGAATCTAAAATCTAAAAATATATTTTTATTTGTTTAACACTTTTTTGGTTACTACATCATTCCGTATGTTATTTCATTGTGTTGTCTTCACTATTATTCTACAATGTTGAAAATAGTACAAATAAAGAAAAACTCAAACTTTTGACTGGTACTGTGTGTACATATTATGTTCTATATAACACATTTCTTTCTAAACGTTCCGTAACATTGCACCCTATTTAACAAACCCCTGGCATAACTGGGCTGAGCTGAACTGGCGGTTATACAGTATATAAGGCTGGGTTGTACTATATTGTAAAACGCTATAGTACCCGTCACTAAGTTTCCAGTTGAAGTCCCGGAAAGTGTTACCTGACACAACACACTGGTACCCACCATGTACAACAGTGTTCTACTTTTAATATGTCAGATACTGCAGAGCTCTGTGCTGCAGCTGGAGCCTGGAGGAGGACACCTTGGACTAGAGGGGAAAACAGGCTAGAAGCTGTTTTTCTCAACTTTTTTATCTAAAACATTTTTTACTTCAAATGAGTCTTAGTGCTAGGTGCTGATCTAATGGTAGTGCTTCGCCCCTGGACCACACTTCGCCCCTGGACCACACTTCGCCCCTTGACCACACTTTGCCCCTGAACCACACTTCGCCCCTGGACCACACTTCGCCCCTGGACCACACTTCGCCCCTGGACCACACGTTGCCCCTGGAGGCATGTGTTCAAACCCAGTCTGCGCAACTTTCCATTCTAAGTCCCTCTCCTTTATCCCCAGATCTCTGACACAACCTAATATCTAAGATATGTATGGATTATTTACATACAAAGGCCAACACTTCCCTCTGGGGAAAAAATAGGTTGTGTGTCAACAGATTCTTCTTTATTTCAACTGAAATATCTCTATTGCTCTCTATTCTGTATCTCTCCTCTTGTCTCCTTTGTTCTACTCCTTTCCCTCTCGCTCCATCCCTTATTATGGGGAGTTAATATGGGCAAATGCAACCCTCAGGGTATATACAACACTGTGTGTGGGCACGAGTGTGTGCGTGTGTGTGCCCATACTTGTATTGATGGAGACTTCATATTCCTCAATGTTGCTCACCTCCTGTTGAATACACTTACAGCAAACATTTGATATTCTTCTCTTGAGATAATATCAAAGATAATATTGCAACATATTATGATATGATTGTACCAAGATTATATCTCCATCTTCTCTCCTCAGATCACCAGAAGCTGGAGCGAGAAGCCAGGATCTGCAGATTGCTCAAACACTCCAATATCGGTCAGTACTTGTAACTCTCTCTGCTGCTGGTGCTGCTGCAGCACAGGAATAGAATAGAGAATGCTTTCTGCTGACGTTCTCAACCCATCTCTCTTTTCTCCCTCCTCTTCTCCGCCCCTCTCTCGGTTCTCCCTATCGACCCACCCTCTCTCTTTCTCTCTCTCTCTCTGTATATCTCTCTCTCTAGTTCGTCTCCATGACAGTATATCAGAGGAGGGCTTCCACTACCTTCTGTTTGACCTGTGAGTGGCAGCGCTCACATCCCTATCTATATATTTTTATATATTTTATCCCTCCCTCCTATCTTTCCTTTCCCCGTTCTCTTCCATCCCATTTTCCTTCCTTTTCTTCTCGCCTTCCTTCTTATCGCCCTCTCCTCTCATCCTCCCCCTCTCCTCTTCCTTCTTCATTCCTTCTTATCGCCCTCTCCTCTCATCCTCCCCCTCTCCTCTTCCTTCTTCATTCCTTCTTATCGCCCTCTCCTCTCATCCTCCCCCTCTCCTCTTCCTTCTTCATTCCTTCTTATCGCCCTCTCCTCTCATCCTCCCCCTCTCCTCTTCCTTCTTCATTCCTTCTTATCGCCCTCTCCTCTCATCCTCCCCCTCTCCTCTTCCTTCTTCATTCCTTCTTATCGCCCTCTCCTCTCATCCTCCCCCTCTCCTCTTCCTTCTTCATTGCTTCTTCTCGCTCCTCTTTTTCGGTCCTTCTCTCCCCGTTTCCAAGGAGATTTCCCCCAATTACATAACCATCCCCCCTTTGCACACACTCAGTTCCATCTTTAGCCTTGCACACAAACACACACACACACACACACACACACACACTCACTCACACACATACACACACACATACTGCCCCGCAGTGGAGCCTGTCTCTATAGCAACCCAGCCAGAGAGATTCCTGCAGAGCCGAGGGTTTCCCCCTAATGAGGACATCCCCCTCCGGTGTGTGTGTGTGTGCTTGCGTGCGTGCATTTGTGAATGTCACTGTGTGTGTGTGTGTGTGTGTGTGTGTGTGTGTGTGTGTGTGTGTGTGTGTGTGTGTGTGTGTGTGTGTCGTTACAAAAAAATATGTAAAAGAATCACCTGAAAAAACCTAAGAAAAAGCACGTGGTTTTTGGATACATATGAACACACATGTATGAACAAATCACGTGGATTTTTCACATACATTTTTCACGTGAGCACAACATAGTGGTTTCCCAACATTTCACATGTGCTTTTGTAACCAGCAGGATTTCAACCTGGGTCTCCCACAGGAGAAGCCAATGTCTTGACCGTTTGATGGGCACTGAGTTGACTGTTCAATTCAAAATAGGGCTGTCAAACTTAAGCAAAAGTTAATTGAGTTAATCACAGGATTTGCTGTGATTAATCGCAAATTCAGAATTTGCTAAAAACATTTTTTTATATAAAAAGTGGCGCAGCGGTCTGAGGCACTGCATCTCAGTGTAAGGGGCATCACTACAGTCCCTGGTTCGAATCCAGGCTGTATCACATCCGGCCGTGATTGGGAGTCCCATTGGGCGGCGCACAATTGGGTGGCGTACAATTGGCCCAGCGTCGTCCAGGTTTGGCCGGGGTAGGCTGTCATTTCAAATAAGAATTTGTTCTTAACTGACTTGCCTAGTTAAATAAAGGTTAAATAAAAAATGTAATAAATATAAAAAGCATTACAAGAATATTTACGTTTTAAGTTTGTCCAAAGTAACGATTAGCAAAATCAGGTAAATTGATAAAGCACAATTTCTTTAACCTCAAATTCTACTTATTTTGACATCGCCTTATTGTTTTTAGCTGTATAGATTATGTATTTTGGTGTTTTCAGTGTATTTTGAATGCTTTCAGATGATGCAGTTAAATTAACTTACTAACTCTGACAGCCCTATTTCAAAACCATCTCTTTGTAGAAAATAATCTGTTTATATTCATTCCATAAGCAAACACATTCACAAAAGCAAACATGCCACACTTTCAAATACGTTAAAATCCCTGTTAAGCTTGTGCATTAAATGTAACAAAAAACAATGGACAGCTAACAAAAACAGAAGCTAAAAATAGCTAGCTAGGACGAGATGGAAGGCTAGCTAGTGCCTATCACTAAGCTAGCTAGCAGTTAGCAATTAGCATGCGACCATTAGATATACATTTCACAAAAATGTACCGTCAGAAGCTCTGACGAAGGCCGTGAGGCTGATACGTAAGCTAATTAAAGATCAGTGATACTATCAAGAGCAGTGTGCGGTTTCCTTTTTCATTCACAAAAATTAACCTTCTAAAATACATCATTAGCGTGGTTCATATGTACACAAGCTAGCTACTTAGCTTGGCCACACTCATGTAAATAGGAAAATGTCACTCGTTTTTTCACTTGATCAAAACAATTAAATTATAGATCAAAATGAAAGAAAACTCAACACAGTTTAGTTAAACATGTTATCTCTTCATTTTGAAAAAACAACCAATCCGTACAAACCAGAAAACAGGATAAAAAACAAGGAGACACAGAGAGCTAGCTTCTCTGTTCTTTTCAATGGGCTTCTTCCAACGTTCACGGACCGACGCACGAAGAAAAGAGGCTGGTGTCTGCAGTAGTAACAGAGAGATCTCCCTAATGGTAGCACTAAGTACATGTATATCAATTCAACACTATGGAGGATTACAATAATAATAATGGAGCGGATGGCTCAGAAATAATTAACTTAAGTAACCTTTTTACAGAATGACATTACAGAATTTGCAATTCCACTTTTCACAAGTGAAGACAATAACACTATTTCCCCCCCACATGTGCACTTGCAATTCCACATGTGAAAGTTTGAAGAGTTTTCTTACACGTTAAACTGCAAATGTGATTTTCACATATTCAAGTTTTTCAAATGTGAACTTGCAATTCACTTGTGAGGTGAAAACATGTTATTCTCTGCACGGGGGGGGGGGGGGGGGGGGCGTTAACATCCGGGCTCCCGAGTGGTGCGGTGGTCTGAGGCACTGCATCTCAGTGCAAGAGGCGTCACTATAGTACCTGGTTCGAATCCAGGCTGTATCACATCCGGTCGTGATTGGGAGTCCCATAGGGCGGCGCACAATTGGCCCAGCGTCATCCGAGTTTGGCCGGAGTAGGCCGTCGTTGTAAATAAGAATTTGTTCTTAACTGACTTGCCTAGTTAAATAAAGGTTACATTATTTTTATTTATATTTTACTCTGAATGTAATACATGTGAAAATATGTTTAAGCTCAATGTGATTTTCACGTGTGAAACTGCATTGCCATGTTTGTTTTTTTTGTAAGGGTGTATGTGCGTGTGTGTGTAAACTAGTCTCTTTGTGTTGTAGAGTGACAGGTGGAGAGCTGTTTGAGGACATTGTGGCCAGAGAGTACTACAGTGAAGCAGATGCCAGGTAAACACCTTTTTACACAGTTCACCCTCTTCCATCTATCCATCAGCTTGCTCTATCATGTGCTCTCTCTCTCTCTCTCTCTCTCTCTCTCTCTCTCTCTCTCTCTCTCTCTCAATTAAATTCAAGGGCTTTACACTAGTTTCTGCACCTGACTTACAGCCAGTGTCATTCTGAGTTTTACTAGCTAATGTGAGCTAATAACTTACCGTCTGTTTGGCTCACATTCTATGACCTACTTAGCCAAGTTAGCTAACATAGCTAGATCGGTGCAATATTAGCTACACCAATCAAAGCGTGAGGAGTCAACGTTTACAACACATACAAACAGAATGTCGTAACCCGAATAAAAAGCCAGGCTTCTAGATTGATTGGCTAGCAGTGAACTAACTTTTCCAGCTTTCATGACTAACCAACTGTAGATAGAGTGGTAGCTCATTCCCGTGCTATGTTAGCTAGCTAGTTGTTGTTCGTTGCGGGAAACTGATAGATTCAACAAATTAAGCGACATCCCATCAATGTGATGCAGAAATACACCATAAGACAGTGTCGTTGTTAGTATGTGGAGAATAACTATAGCTGGGGCACTTTACCTGGCAAATAAACAGTTGCTATTCCAGTGGCTACTGTATTATTTTTTTCATTCACTCTTGTCTTCTGCCGTTTTTTTGCAATGCACCAATCAACTGTTTGGTTCCTTGTATCATATGTCGTCAAACTATCTGTTCGTGTTGGGAAAAGAAAAAGCGGTTTGGTTACACTGCCCTCTTCTATAGCTCTGGAATGTCATGTAAGTGACTATGTAATGGCAAAAAAAATTTGACTTCCACCTTATTAGACATAGCTACCAAAGTAACTGCTTTTAACAAACTGTTGGCCTATTCTAACTGTTTTGTTTCAATCAAAGCACACATTTTACCTAGTGGCGTGCCTCATGAGAGAAATGCGACCATTCGCACAATCAACCTGAAATCTCATAAGAAATTCTGTGAATTTTTTTTGTCTTGGAGTAGCGTTATACTATGCTATTATATTCAATTCTGTTACTTAGAATACTAATTACGGAGAGGCTGCATTTCCCGAATTCTCTGGAATCCTCTTCCCAATAGCAACAAATCTGAGCTTCTGCCCATGTGCAGAATTATCTACATTACACACAGACTCTGCTCTACAGAGAATTGCAGGCTACTCTGGCGAATGGTGTTGTTTGATAAAGTCAGATCAATTAATACATGGTCAAAGGTTACCCTCCTCTCTCCTTCGTATTCTTGCCATAGAGATCATGGATATAACCTGTTTTATTATGGACATTGCCATTTGTTGTTGGACATTGACATCATCCACCATTTTAAAATAGTCAACTGGGTGGGGATTCCTATGAGTTGTAGCCTCAGTGGCACTGCCCATGCTGTCACAGACACTATAATGGTACAGATATAAAGATGAGACCTCTTTCTACCTCTATGATTCTTGCAGAAACACCCATTGTGTTATCTCCCACCCATCCTATGCCAGTTTTATAGCTATTTTTCAGCGCATGTACACCATGGGCTCCTGAGTGGAGCAGCGGTCTAAGGCACTGCATCTCAGTGCTAGGCGCGTCACTACAGACACCCTGGTTTGAATCCAGGCTGTATCACAACCGGCCGTGATTGGAAGTCCCATAATTGGCCCAGTGTCGTCTGGGTTTGGCCGGTGTAGGCGGTCATTGTAAATAAGAATTTGTTCTTAACTGACTTGCCTAGTTAAATAAAAAATAAAATTGGCATGGAAAACATTGCCATTTTGAGTCTCTCTCTCTTACTCTCCCTCTCTTCTGTTCAATGTTACTCTCAGTTTTACCTTTCCATTGCACTGAGCACTTCTCAGCTTACAGACAGACAGACAGACAGACAGACAGACAGACAGACAGACAGACAGACAGACAGACAGACAGACAGACAGACAGACAGACAGACAGACAGACAGACAGACTTGCCCCTCAGGAGGGAGACTTAAATCAATTTGACTGTGGAGGCGTTGTGTGGGGGTGGGAGAGCGAGAGTAAGGGAAATTGGACAGAGTGAAAGAGGTGAGTTAGAAAATAGCAAGGATAGAGGGAGTACTGTATGAGGGGTAGAGGAAATTGAGAAAAGATTGGAAGTGCACATACATATTTCATGGTGTGTGTGAAATTTGCTACATTGCCCTACCCTGAGTGTGTGTGTGTTCAGATTTTTGCCCGCATTGCATGTGTTCTCTGTCCGTCTGTCTGCCTATCCAAGACTGGTTGTATTTGCTCGTGGCAACAAAAGAAAGTGAAAGTCAGAGATAAATAGAGTTCAAATGTATTTATATAGCCCTTCTTACATCAGCTGATATCTCAAAGTACTGTACAGAAACCCAGCCTAAAACCCCAAACAGCAAGTAATGCAGGTGTAGAAGCACGGTGGCTAGGAAAAACTCCCTAGAAAGGCCAAAACCTAAGAAGAAACCTAGAGAGGAACCAGGCTATGAGGGGTGGCCAGTCCTCTTCTGGCTGTGCCGGGTGGAGATTATAACAGAACATGGCCAAGATGTTCAAATGTTCATAAATGACCAGCATGGTCAAATAATAATAATCACAATAGTTGTCGAGGGTGCAACAAGTCAGCACCTCAAGAGTAAATGTCAGTTGGCTTTTCATAGCCGATCATTGAGAGTATCTCTACCGCTCCTACTGTCTCTAGAGAGTTGAAAACAGCAGGTCTGGGACAGGTAGCACGTCTGGTGAACAGGTCAGGGTTCCATAGCTGCAGGCAGAACAGTTAACTGGAGCAGCAGCACGGCCAGGTGGACTGGGGACAGCAAGGAGTCATCATGTCAGGTAGTCCTGAGGCATGGTCATAGGGCTCAGGTCCTCCGAGAGAGAGAAAGAAACAAAGAACGAATTAGAGAGAGCATACTTAAATTCACACAGGACACCGGATAAGACAGGAGAAATACTCCAGATATAACAGACTGACCCTAGCCCCCCGACACATAAACTACTGCAGCATAAATACTGGAGGCTGAGACAGGAGGGGTCAGGAGACACTGTGGCCCCATCCGATGATACCCCCAAACAGGCAGGATATAACCCCACCAACTTTGCCAAAGCACAGCCCCCACACCACTAGAGGGAAATCTTCAACCACCTACTTACCATCCTGAGACAAGGCCGAGGATAGCCCACAAAGATCTCCGCCACGGCACAACCCAAAGGGGGGCGCCAACCCAGACAGGAAGACCACGTCAGTGACTCAACCCACTCAAGTGACGCACCCCTCCTAAGGACGGTATGGAAGAACACCAGTGACTCAGCCTCTGTAATAGGGTTAGAGGCAGACAATCCCAGTGGAGAGAGGGGAACCGGCCAGGCAGAGACAGCAAGGGCGGTTCGTTGCTCCAGAGCCTTTTCGTTCACCTTCACACTCCTGGGCCAGACTACACTCAATCATAGGACCTACTGAAGAGATGAGTCTTCAGTAAAGACTTAAAGGTTGAGACCAAGTCTGCGTCTCTCACATGGGTAGGCAGACCATTCCATAAAAATTGAGCTCTATAGGAGAAAGCCCTGCCTCCAGCTGTTTGCTTAGAAATTCTAGGGACAATTAGGAGGCCTGCGTCTTGTGACGCAGGACCAAATCGGAAAGATGGGTAGGAGCAAGCCCATGTAATGCTTTGTAGGTTAGCAGTAAAACCTTGAAATCAGCCCTTGCCTTAACAGGATGCCAGTGTAGGGAGGCTAGCACTGGAGTAATGTGATACATTTTTTTGGTTCTAGTCAGGATTCTAGCAGCCGTATTTAGCACTAACTGAAGTTTATTTAGTGCTTTATCCGGGTAGCCGGAAAGTAGAGCATTGCAGTAGTCCAACCTAGAAGTAACAAAAGCATGGATGAATTTTTCTGCATCATTTTTTGACAGAAAGTTTCTGATTTTTGCAATGTTACGTAGATGGAAAAAAGCTGTCCTTGAAACAGTCTTGATATGTTCTTCAATAGAGAGATCAGGGTCCAGAGTAACGCCGAGGTCCTTCACAGTTTTATTTGAGACGACTGTACAACCATCAAGATTAATTGTCAGATTCTACAGAGGATCTCTTTGTTTCTTGGGACCTAGGACAAGCATCTCTGTTTTGTCCTAGTTTAAAAGTAGAAAGTTTGCAGCCATCCACTTCCTTATGTCTGAAACACAGGCTTCTAGCGAGGGCAATTTTGGGGCCTCACCATGTTTCATTGAGATGTACAGCTGTGTGTCATCTGCATAGCAGTGAAATTTAACATTATGTTTTCGAATGACATCCCCAAGAGGTAAAATATATAGTGAAAACAGTAGTGGTCCTAAAACGGAACCTTGAGGAACACCGAAATTTACAGTTGATTTGCCAGAGGACAAACCATTCACAGAAACAAACTGATATCTTTTCGACAGATTTAAAGAGGAGTCCGTAATTTGCTTTCTAATGATCATGATCTTTTCCTCAAAGAAGTTTATGAATTTTTTTACTGCTGAAGTGAAAGCCATCCTCTCTTGGGGAATGCTGCTTTTTAGTTAGCTTTGCGACAGTATCAAAAATACATTTCGGATTGTTCTTATTTTCCTCAATTAAGTTGGAAAAATAGGATGATCGAGCAGCAGTGAGGGCTCTTCGATACTGCACGGTACTGTCTTTCCAAGCTAGTTGGAAGACTTCCAGTTTGGTGTGGCGCCATTTCCATTCCAATTTTCTGGAAGATTGCTTCAGAGCTCGTGTATTTTCTGTATACCAGGGAGCTAGTTTCTTATGACAAATGTTTTTAGTTTTTAGGGGTGCAACTGCATCTAGGGTATTGCGCAAGGTTAAATTGAGTTCCTCAGTTAGGTGGTTAACTGATTTAAAGGGAAAGTATTTCTCAGTCAAAGAAACTCGGAGTGGAATTATCATTTGAAATTGTAATTGTTATAATTTGGTGAAGTATATTTTCTATTTTGTGTTTGATACCGTTTTTAAATAAATAAGCCAGAGAACGTCACCAAGTTAGACATAGCCTCTCCAAACACAACCACACTGTCACGTCTCTCTCTCTCTCACACACACACACACACACACACACACACACACACACACACACACACACACACACACACACACACACACACACACACACACACACACACACACACACACACATATATATGCTGCTCAAAAAAATAAAGGGAACACTTAAACAACACAATGTAACTCCAAGTCAATCACACTTCTGTGAAATCAAACTGTCCACTTAGGAAGCAACACTGATTGACAATACATTTCACATGCTGTTGTGCAAATGGAATAGACAACAGGTGGAAATTATAGGCAATTAGCAAGACACCCCCAATAAAGGAGTGGTTCTGCAGGTGGTAACCACAGACCACTTCTCAGTTCCTATGCTTCCTGGCTGATGTTTTGGTCACTTTTGAATGCTGGCAGTGCTTTCACTCTAGTGGTAGCATGAGACGGAGTCTACAACCCACACAAGTGGCTCAGGTAGTGCAGCTCATCCAGGATGGCACATCAATGTGAGCTGTGGCAAGAAGGTTTGCTGTGTCTGTCAGCGTAGTGTCCAGAGCATGGAGGCGCTACCAGGAGACAGGCCAGTACATCAGGAGACGTGGAGGAGGCCGTAGGAGGGCAACAACCCAGCAGCAGGACCGCTACCTCCGCCTTTGTGCAAGGAGGAGCAGGAGGAGCACTGCCAGAGCCCTGCAAAATGACTTCCAGCAGGCCACAAATGTGCATGTGTCTGCTCAAACGGTCAGAAACAGACTCCATGAGGGTGGTATGAGGGCCCGACGTCCACAGGTGGGGGTTGTGCTTACAGCCCAACACCGTGCAGGACGTTTGGCATTTGCCAGAGAACACCAAGATTGGCAAATTCGCCACTGGCGCCCTGTGCTCTTCACAGATGAAAGCAGGTTCACACTGAGCACATGTGACAGACGTGACAGTCTGGAGACGCCGTGGAGAACGTTCTGCTACCTGCAATATCCTACAGCACGACCGGTTTGGCGGTGGGTCTGTCATGGTGTGGGGTGGCATTTCTTTGGTGGGCCGCACAGCCCTCCATGTGCTTGCCAGAGGTAGCCTGACTGCCATTAGGTACCGAGATGAGATCATCAGACCCCTTGTGAGACCATATGCTGGTGCGGTTGGGCCTGGGTTCCTCCTAATGCAAGACAATGCTAGACCTCATGTGGCTGGAGTGTGTCAGCAGTTCCTGCAAGAGGAAGGCATTGATGCTATGGACTGGCCCGCCCGTTCCCCAGACCTGAATCCAATTGAGCACATCTGGGACATCATGTCTCGCTCCATCCACCAACGCCACGTTGCACCACAGACTGTCCAGGAGTTGGCGGATGCTTTAGTCCAGGTCTGGGAGGAGATCCCTCAGGAGACCATCCGCCACCTCATCAGGAGCATGCCCAGGCGTTGTAGGGAGGTCATACAGGCACGTGGAGGCCACACATACTACTGAGCCTCATTTTGCCTTGTTTTACGGACATTACATCAAAGTTGGATCAGCTTGTAGTGTGGTTTTCCACTTTAATTTTGAGTGTGACTCCAAATCCAGACCTCCATGGGTTGATCAATTGGATTTCCATTGATTATTTTTGTGTGATTTTGTTGTCAGCACATTCAACTATGTAAAGAAAAAGGTATTTAATAAGATTATTTCATTCATTCAGATCTAGGATGTGTTGTTTAAGTGTTCCCTTTATTTTTTTGAGCAGTGTATAAATAAATAAATATATATATATATATACATATAGATAGATATATAGATATATACACACACAGAGAGAGAGAGAGACACAGACCCTCCCTTTTGTCAAACAGAATAATAGAGAGGTGACAGTGTTTGTGTGCTTGTGAGTGTGCGCTTGCATGCGAGTGTGTGTGTAACTCACGTCATAGTCTCCATCCCAAAATGGAGGATACCCCACTAGCAGGATGTACAGGATCACACCTATACATAAACACCCACACACGGACGCACTCAGGCATGCAGGCGCACTCCTACGCTGCCTGACACGTATAGTGCCGTTCCTCTTCAACATCTCGCTGGCAGGTGTTCACACACACTGGCAGGTTCCGCTCTTCTCAAGTTAATGTGGAGTGTTTTAGGTATGCTGATATTCAAGAGCATCCACTCCTTTGTAGTCCAGTGATTAACACCGAATGTCATTCAGGACAGAAAGACACAGGAGTGGACTTGAGCAGTGGGTGTATTGACATGTTCATGCACTTTTACTGTACAAGTGTGTGTGTATCAAATATCTTCAAATACTTGAAAGTTGAGCGGTGCTTGATTTTAGCTTGGAGGTTCCACTTTTGGGACTTAAATAGAATAGAACATAATTTGTCTTGCACAATTTAAAAGCACTGCAATACACCACACGGAACACAGATCAGATGCAGCACACTGTCAGAGACTAACCAACTCCCCCTGGTGTTGTTATACAGTCACTGCATCCAGCAGATCTTGGAGGCCGTGCTACACTGTCACCAGTCGGGCGTGGTACACAGAGACCTCAAGGTGAGTTACAGATTCTTTTAATCACTTTGGCACTATTTTCACAAGTGCAGTTGAAGTCGGAAGTTTACATACACGTAGGTTGGAGTCATTAAAACTCGTTTTTCAACCACTCCACACATTTCTTGTTAACAAACTATAGTTTGGCAAGTCGGTTAGGACATCTACTTTGTGCATGACACAAGTCATTTTTCCAACAATTGTTTACAGACAGATTATTTAACTTATAATTCACTGTATCACAATTCCAGTGGGTCAGAAGTCCCCACAAGAATAGTAAACGAACAAAAATGTGACCAACTGTGGACATTTTGTTAGTCCCCACAGGGTCAAATGCTATTTCTAGGGGGTTTAGGGTTAAGGTTAGAATTAGGGTTAGAATTATGTTAAGAGCTAGGGTTAGGAGCTAGGGTTAGGATTAAAGTTAGGTTAGGTTTTTGGGTTAAGGCTAGGGTTAGGGTTAAGGTTAGGTTTTGGCTTTTCCCATCTGCCATTCACGATGCCCTAGCAAAACCGAAACCTACTTGAAGGTAATAGCGCTCACTGTTGGCCCTAGTGGCCGGCCTCCACATCTCCCGACATCCTCAGACATGGTTGGACGGTGACCTGGCTGCTAATCTCGCAATGGTTCTTGAACGACCTGGCTGGTGTGTGTGTGTATGTGTGTATGTATGTATGTATGTATGTATGTATGTGTATATATATATATGTGTGTGTGTGTGTGTGTGTGTGTGTGTGTGTGTGTATATGTATGTATGTGTCTGTGTGTATATATATATATACATACATACATACATACATACATACATACATACATATACACACACACACTCACACTGACGTCACAGGCACGCACGCATACACACACCCTGGCAACTATCTATCTACTATATGTTGTGGATCAATAGTGCACAGTGAATGCTGCAGTATCGCTATGTGTTTATTAGATTACCTTTACAGTGTCTAGTCTACAGCCTACATTGTTCTCTCGCTCTCTCTCACCCACTTTCTCAGCCTAAATTCCACCAGTGAACACCACTATAGCAAACCACACAAGTTAGTGTGTGTGTTTGTGATAGTGAGGTGGAATGATAATTCATATCTCATTGAATCAGCCCACTCTGCTGTCAGTGAATGTGCATAATAATACAATACTACAATACTCCTGTTCCCCTCCTTAAGCTAACAGTGACACTAAAACACACACACACACACACACACACACACACACACACACACACACCCCTCTCCTCTTTCCCTCCTCTGCCCTGCATGCCACAAATCAATTACTCTCAATAATTGCCACATGCTGCATTGGTAACACTGCTACAGAAGATCACAATCTGTTTGTGAGTGAGTGTGTGTGTGTGTGTGTGTGTGTGTGTGTGTGTTGTATGTATGTGTGTGTGACTGTTAGCACTGGCTAACCACAGCACCAGAGCACAGCTGTTAACAGACAGATTGGTTCCTAATAAATAAACAAATATATTAAATAAATTACAAACTGACACGTCTGTTAACGATGGGACCATCTGTGTGTGTGTATGTGTGTGCGTGTGTGCGCGCGCATGTGGATGCTTGTGTGTGTGTGTGTGTGTGTGTGTGTGTGTGTGTGTGTGTGTGTGTGTGTGTGTGTGTGTGTGTGTGTGTGTGTGTGTGTGTGTGTCTGTGTGTGTACACTACCGGTTAAAAGTTTTAGAACACCTACTAATTCAATGTTTTTTCTTAATTTTTTACTATTTTCTACATTGTAGAATAATAGTGAAGACATCAAAACTATGAAATAACACATGGAATCATGTAGTAACCAAAAAAGTGATAAACAAATCAAAATATATTTTATATTTGAGATTCTTCAAATAACCACCCTCTGCCTTGATGACAGTTTAACACACTCTTGGCATTCTCTCAACCAGCATCATGAAGTAGTCACCTGGAATGCATTTCAATTAACAGGTGTGCCTTCTTAAAAGTTAATTTGTGGAATTTCTTTCCATCTTAATGCGTTTGAGCCAATCAGTTGTGTTATGACAAGGTAGGGGTGGTATACAGAAGATAACCCTATTTGGTAAAAGACCAAGTCCATATTATGGCAGGAACAGCTCAAATAAGTAAAGAGAAACGACAGTCCATCATTACTGTAAGACATGAAGGTCAATCAATACGGAACATTTCATGAACTTTGAAAGTTTCTTCAAGTGCAGTTGCAAAATCCATCAAGCACTATGATGAAACTGGCCTTCATGAGGACCCAGAGTTACCTCTGTTGCAGAGGATAAGTTCATTAAAGTTACCAGCCTCAGAAATTGCAGCCCAAATAAATGCTTGAGGATAAGTTCATTAGAGTCCAAATTCAAGATTTTTGGTTCCAACCGCCGTGTCTTTGTGAGACGCAGAGTAGGTGAATGGATGATCTCCGCATGTGTATTTACCACCATAAAGCATGGAGGAGGAGGTATTATGGTGTGGGGGTGCTTTGCTGGTGACACTGTCTGTGATTTAATTAGAATTCAAGGCACACTTAACCAGCATGGCTCCCACAGCATTCTGCAGCGATACACCATCCCATCTGGTTTGTGCTTAGTGGGACTATCATTGGTTTTTCAACAGGACAATGATCCAACACACCTCCAGGCTGTGTACGGGCTATTTTACCAAGAAGGAGAGTGATGAAGTGCTGCATCAGATGACCTGGCCTCCACAATCCCCCGACCTCAACCAAATTTAGATGGTTTGGGATGAGTTGGAATGCAGAGTGAAGGATAAGCAGCCAACAAGTGCTCAGCATATGTGGGAACTCCTTCAAGAGTGTTGGAAAAGCATTCCAGGTGAAGCTGGTTGACAGAATGCCAAGAGTGTGCAAAGCTGTCATCAAGCCAAAGGGTGGCTATTTGAAGAATCTCAAATATAATTTGTTTAACACCTTTTTGGTTACTACATGATTCCATGTGTGTTATTTCATAGTTTTGATGTCTTTGGTATTATTCTACAATGTAGAAAATAGTAAAAATAAAGAAAAACCCTTGAATGACTACATTAGGTGTTCTAAAACTTT
Source organism: Salmo trutta (assembly GCF_901001165.1). Lineage (NCBI taxonomy): Eukaryota > Metazoa > Chordata > Actinopteri > Salmoniformes > Salmonidae > Salmo > Salmo trutta. Next base: position 54,161,520 of record NC_042968.1, on the reverse strand, counting down.
TGACCGGTAGTGTATGTGTATGCGTACATGCATGTTCATGTGTGTGTATGTGCAAGTGCATTAGTACTACATGATTTTAGGCCTAACACCATATAATAATATATTTAATAGGATCTCTGTGCACAGCACCCCATGAAAGTGTTTGACTTCATGTCCCATCTGTCCCCTGTGTAGCCAGAGAACTTGCTGCTGGCCAGTAAGTGTAAGAACGCTGCAGTGAAGTTGGCTGACTTTGGACTGGCCATCGAGGTGCAGGGAGACCAACAGGCATGGTTCGGTACGTCCACACACACTCAGTTAGCACACACGCACCCACGTGCGCACACACACACACACACACACACACACACACACAGTATTCATGTTTGAACACGTGTTGGTGTGGCCCAGAGACTAGCTGTTCTCTTGTTAGAATGGTTAGGGTTAGGGTTAGTGGTTGGAGAAGACCAGCCGGAGCTTGCCGAGGAGTCTTATTTTGTACGCAGACTGTGCAGGCCCATCGCTCCACCATTCCTTTTCTTGGCTACATCATCTCTGCTGGGCGTGTCCAGATGGATCACGAGAAGGTGAGAGCGGTGGTGGATTGGCCTCAGCCTACATCCAGGGTGCAGCTGCAATGCTTCCTGTGGTTCGCCAACTTTTATCACTGCTTCATCTGGGGTTACAGCACCCTGGCCTCCCCGTCTACACTCACCTCTACCAAGGTTCCATTCACGGGTCCTCTGTCACTGACTGGGCATTCCGGGACCTTAAACACAGCTTCACCACTGCTCCTATCCTGGTTCATCCTGACCCTTCCCGTCAGTTTGTGGTGGAGGCCGATGCTTTGGATGTCAGAGTAGGGGCTGTCCTGTCCCAACGTTCTGCCCTGGACCTTAAGCTACATCCCTGCGCCGCCTTCTCCCACCGAGAGGAACTACGATGTGGGGAATTGGGAGCTTCTCGCGGTGAAGATGGAGTTGGAGGAATGGAGGCACCAGCTAGAAGGGGCGGAACATCCGTTCATTGTGTAGACCTACCACAAAAACCTGGAGACCTACCACAAAAACCTCCAGGCAAGCTAGATGGGCCCTGCTGTTTACCCGGTTCAACTTTTCCCTCTCCTCCCGGCCGGGGTCCAAGAACATCAAGCCGGATGCCCTGTCTCGCCGCTATAACCCCACGGTTGAGAGACTACACTTTGGTGGCATTCTATGGTTCCGGATGTTGCCGCGTTTGTCGCCAACTCACATTTTTCCTCCTTAACAAACAACTAGTTCTCCAGAAGGCGCTGGAGAACCTGTGGGACGCAGAGCACGTGCTCTTGGGGGGAGCAGGAGAAGACGAGGATGTCATCAATGTAGACAAAGACAAACCGTTTCAACATGTCGCGGAGAACATCATTCACCAGAGCCTGGAACACGGCATGGGCATTGGTGAGGCCAAAGGGCATGACCAGAAATTCGTGGTGGCCGCTGGCTGTATTGAAGGTGGTCTTCCACTAGTCCCCCTCGTATCCACACCAGGTGGTAGGTGTTTCGTAGATCCAGCTTGGAGAAAACTGGCCCCTTGGAACAGCTCGAAGGCAAAGGAAATGAGTGGTAGTGGATAACAATTCTTCACAGTAATGTCATTGAGTCCCCGGTAGTCAATGCACAGGCGCAGGGTCTTGTCCTTTTTCTCCACGAAGAAAAACCCTGCGCCGGTGGGAGAGGAAGAGGGATGGATAAATCCTGTAGCTAGGGAGTACCCAATGTAGGTCTCCATAGCCTTGGTCTCTGGTCCCGACAGAGTACAGATGTCACCTGGGCGGCGTGGTGCTAGGGAGAAGGTCAATCCCGCAGTCATAGGGGCGGTGCGGAGGAAGGGATGTGGCCCGGGACTTGCTGAACACCTCCCGGAGGTCCTGGTACTCTGCGGAGAGGTCCGGAGCAACTTCCGAGCCCCCAGGAAGACGTCCCGGGGTAGGTTGCACCAACTTCAGACAATGGGAGTGGCAGAACGGACTCCCGCCCTTGATAGCACCCGTAGACCAGTTGATGAGGGGATTGTGTCGTTGGAGCCAGGAGAATCCCAAAACCACGGGAATCTGGGGGAACTTGATGAGCAGGAATTGAATGGTCTCGCTGTGATTCCCTGACACACGTAGATTGATGGGAGTGGTGTTATGGGTGACCCGACCTATAGAGCGCCCGTCCAGCACTCTAACATCCATAGGAATGTAGAGGGGCTGAGGGGGATGTTCAGCTCGGAAGCCAGCCGGAAAACGGGCATCAAAAACCCTTCTCACCTCTCCCACAAACCCCTCCAGACTCAGGCACATGGCTGGCTGTTGTTTCCATATGGCGGTAGTCCGGGTGAGAGCCCTCCCAGACATCAGCGTGATGAGGTAGGCTATCTTGAAGTGATCCGAGGGGAATGAGGAGGGCTGAAGCTCAAAAATGAGGGCACACTGAGCTAAAAACGTCAGACAGGTGCTCGGCTCTCCATTAAAGCGTTCCGGGGGAGGTAACCATGGCTCCCGGGAAGTGGAGTGGCCGGTGGTGAGGCACTGCTAACCGCCGAGTTATTGAGGGGCAGTGGGGTTACCACCGTGGCAGGCTGCCCCCCAGACAACCCATGGAATTGCTACAGCAGCATGTCCAACGCCTAGTCATGGCGCTCTGCCAACGTTTGGACCCCCTCCATAAGACCACGAAGCAATTCCTTGTGCCTACCAATAGAGGCTCCTTGGGAGGAGATGGCATTGCGCAGCTGGCCCGGGTCTGCTGGGTCAGTCAGGGCCTGTTCGCACTATCAGGTATGAAGGTAAGACCCAGTTGCAGACACGTCCAATTAACAATGGTTTAATAATCCAACCGGGGCAGGCAATAGACAGGTCAAGGCAGGCAGAGGTCAGTAAACCAGAGATGGGGCAACGGTACCGGACGGCAGGCTCAGGGGCAGGCAGAGTGGTCAAGTCAAAACCAGGAGGGCGAGAAAAAGAGAGACTGGGAAAAGCAGGAGCTGAGAACAAAAAAGCTGGTTGACAAGACAAGACGAACTGGCAACAGAGAAACAGAGAACACAGGTATAAATACACAGGGGAAGATGGGTGACACCTGGAGGGGGATGGAGACAATCACAAAGACCGGCGAAAGAGATCAGGATGTGACACTCCTAGGTGTTGTATTGAGGTCAGTGTACCCAGAGGAGGACGGAAACTAGCTGTCCTCTGGCTACACCATTGTGCTACACTACAGAGTGCTGTTGAGGCTACTGTAGACCTTCATTGCAAAACAATGTGTTTTATTCAATTATTTGGTGACGTGAATATATGTATATATATTTTATCTAAAAAGGATACATTTTTTTATGTTTCACTTTTTACATTTTTTTATGAAATTCACTGAGGAGGATGGTCCTCCCCTTCCTCCTCTGAGGAGCCTCCACTGGGATGGAGTGTATATCCCAGATAGGCCTGAACTTGTAAGATAAGACATCGTTGGTGACCTCTTGGTGGAGATCGCCAACATATAGGGAGTTGAATGTTTTAGCTGCTGATCGATGGTTGCTCAAGAGAACAGAATGACAGGAGAATTATAGAATGTCAGGTGTTAGAGCCCCTGGAACCCCCTCGTTTGTTATGTCATAAGTCATGTTAGATCAAATAGAATCTATCCAATTACAGTACTTTCTTTATTGCATCATAGTCAGTTAGACAACATGATTTACATTGCAAATACAAAATGTAAAAACAAATAAATACAAAAATGAACACAGTAGGCCTAAGCTTACATATAAATAACAAATAACCTGTCAAAAACTACAATTTGTACAGCAGGACTTCCCAGTTCAGCTTTCCATTTCAGTTAAATACATGCATTTCAGTTTAAAATTACATTTTTGATTTTGGTATTTAGTAACAGTTTTCAACAAAATAAAAGACATACAGTGGAATCAGTTTCGTTGGGTTGTTTAGTCTGCTGTGTTTGACTACCAAAATCATCATATATCATCCACAGCACAGGAGTAAAGTCAAATACAGCTTGATGACTGTTTGTGTTTGTGTCGTTGTGTGTGTAGGTTTTGCAGGTACCCCAGGCTACCTATCTCCAGAGGTACTGAGGAAGGAGGCCTATGGTAAACCTGTCGACATCTGGGCCTGTGGTGAGTGCAGATCACTTTATTATCTCGCTGTCTCATCCCTCTCTCTTCTATATCTCCTGCCCCCCTCTCACCACTCACCGTATGTGTGTCTCCTTGTATGTGTCCATGTATGTGTGTCCTTGTGTGTGTTTATGTATAGGTGTGATCCTGTACATCCTGCTAGTGGGGTATCCTCCATTTTGGGATGAGGACCAACACAAACTCTACCAGCAAATCAAAGCAGGAGCCTATGACGTGAGTTACACACACACACACACACACTCACATGCAAGCGCACACTCACAAGCACACACACTCTGTGTCACCTCTGTGTCACCTCTGTCTATCAATGTGTGTGTGTGTGTGTGTGTGTGTGTGTGTGTGTGTGTGTGTGTGTGTGTGTGTGTGTGTGTGTGTGTGTGTGTGTGTGTGTGTGTGTGTGTGTGTGTAGTTTCCATCTCCAGAGTGGGACTCGGTGACTCCAGAAGCCAAGAACCTGATTAACCAGATGTTGACTATTAACCCTGCCAAGAGGATAACTGCCCAGGAGGCCCTCAAACACCCATGGGTCTCCGTAAGTACACACACAGACACACACACACTTTTCCTCTCTGTTTCCTCTTTGTTTGACATTGTCTCTCTCTCTCTCTCTCCAGCAACGCTCCACGGTGGCGTCCATGATGCACAGACAGGAGACAGTGGAGTGCCTGAAGAAGTTCAACGCCAGGAGGAAACTCAAGGTCTGCTCTATTTTAATAATCTCATAATCCACAGGAATGCCTTCACTAAACATCTGTGAGCCTTCTCACTTCTCAGACTAACCTAGTAATCTATCACTCCATCTCTTTATTTCTCTATTCATCTCTCTCTTCCCATCTCTCTCTTTCTCCCTCTCTTTCTGTCCATAGGGAGCAGTCCTGACTGCTATGCTGGTGACGAGGAATTTCTCCGGTAAATGTGTGTGTCTTCATAAACACTTACACGCATGCACAGCAGGTTGGCATTTATTGGGATGACTCATGTACTGGAGGAAGCTCTGCGGAGTGGTGACTAGCTGGCACAGCCACAAAGTCTCAAAATCTGATTCTAAACCTAACCTTAACCGCACTGCTAACCCTAATGCCTAACCTTAAATTGAGGCAAAAAAGATAATATTAATTTTCATGAATCTTTACAATATAGCCTATTTTTACTTTTCAGCTGGCCCATCTCGCAGAAATCTCTCAGTTCTGCCTCCAGGGAAAGATTCATGACAATAAATGTCAAACTGCGCATGCACACGCATGCATGCATGCATGCATGCATGCTACAGTCACATACACATGCGCGCAAGCGTACACACACACGCACAACGACAGACACACCCACATGCACACACACTCTCTCTTTCTCATTATCACAAATTGAGTTTCACCTCCAATTTACTAAGTTTGACTACAATGGTAACTTGCATGGATCCTTACATGTTTCTCTTCCACTTAGGGGTGTGAACTTTAAAACGTTTAAACGTTAAAACGAAATTGGGATTATTAAAGTTAAAAATGTTTATTTCTTTTTTTGCCCACAAAATGTATATCACAGTGCAGTTATCACCAAACGTATTCTTTGCCGTGTTATAGCCTAACTAGACGATAGGCTATAAAGGCCTGTTGTGTAATTTAAATAAAATCAGAGAGGCAGAGGTGAACTTTAGGCTACTTTGGTGAATTTGCGAGGCATTGCAAGACAAGACATTGCGAGATACAGATTACCAAGACATATGCGCACAGTTCTTTCTGCCTACCCCCTCCTCTCTCTCCCACACGCTGGCTCGCCTGCTTTTTCTCTTTGCTAATGATACACGTTTGTGCTCAGTCTTCGGTCTGGTGCGTGTAGAATATCCTAGCCTATTCATTGATGATAGGTCCTGCTTTACTGAAGTTGCCAGACATTGCAAGCCAGGAATTTGCGAGATACAGCATTCCATTGCAAGGTACAGCTTTTGATTACCGATAGATAGGCTTAGTGAACAGTTCTGACTCTGTCTGCCTAGTGGCCAACCTGCCTATACCTGACCTGCCTATACTCTCCGTCCCTCGCTTGCCTGCTATGCAGGATGCAAGTGTTTGTGTTCTTGGAAGTACAGCAACTAATCAGTCTCCTCCGTTCCAAAAATACTGAATCTTAGCAGTTGAGGAGTCGATTTCTAGCGGAATCGAATCTTGACACTCAGAAATGGGAGTCGACACCGGGAGTCGATGTGCAAGAAGTCGAGGAATCTATTATTTTGGAGTCGACTATCCACCACTACGTCATCATCATTAACAGTTGGAAAAAAGACAGAGAAAGGCAAACGACAGCAGCGAAGTCCTGCATGGCAATACTTTGAGAAGTTAAATGAGAAGGTGGTGAAATGCGAGGTGGAATTGAGGTACAGTATGGTAGTACAGGTGCAATGCTTAACCATCTGAAAGGGACGAACCGTAAGACCCAAACAAATCCTGGTAACAGAGAGGGGCCCCAACAACAAACATTAGACAACTTCACACTAAAGCCTACTGTATGACTGCCGTAAATATAACTTCATTGAGCGCAATAGCAATTGTAGAATTTTGGGAATTTTTCTTTTCGCTTTAACAGAAAACCGATGGCAGTTTAAACTTTAAAGGGAGAGTTCACCCAAATGACAAAATTACATATTGGTTTCCTTGTTGTGTAAGCAGTCTATGGAAAAGGTATGACAGCCATCCATGTTTTTTTTTTAGTTTCCCTGGCACTGTTTCCAAATGTTAACACTTTAGCATTTGTGGCACAAATCCAATTCAAGTCATGGGACGGATATTAGCATTTTTCGCGCATCATGTCCAAATAATCCGAAAGTATCTAAAATGAATTGTGAAGCTTACCAAAGTCACTTATGGATTATTTGAACATGATGTGCGAAAAATGCTAATATCAGTCCCATGACTTGAGTGGGATTTCTTTATTTGTAATTCTTGTAGAATTTGTTTTTACCCCCTTTTCTCCCCAATTTTTGTGGTATCCAATTGGTAGTTAGTCTTGTCTCATTGCTGCAACTCCCGTATGGACTCGGGAGAGGCAAAGGTCGAGAGCCGTGCGTCTTCCGAAACACAACCCAACCAAGCCACACTGCTTCTTGACACAATGCCCACCAATGTGTCAGAGGAAACACCGTACACCTGGCGACTGTGTCAGCAGCGTGCACTGCGCCCGGCCAAGGACATGTGCAATGGGACAAGGACATCCCTGCCGGCCAAACTCTGGCCCTAACCCGGACAATGCTGGGCCAATTGTACGCCACCCCATGGGTCTCCCGGTCACGTCAAGCTGCGACAGAGCCTGTACTCGAACCCAGAATCTCTAGTGGCACAGCTAGCACTGCAATGCAGTGCCTTAGACCACTGCACCACTCAGGAGGTCGACTTGAGTGGGATTTGTGCCACAAATGCTAAAACATTAGCATTTAGAAACAAATCAAATTTGTGGTGTGGACTACCTGTGAAATGCTTACTTACCGGCCCTTCCCAACAATGCAGAGAGAAAGAAGATGGAAAGTTAAACACGTAATAATAGATACACAATGAGTAACAATAACTTGGCTACTATATACAAAGGGTACCAGTACCGACTCGATGTGCAAGGGCACAAGGTAATTGAGGTACACTACATGGCCAAAAGTATGTGGACATGACTTCACATTAGTGGATTCGGTCTATTTCAGCCACCCCCGTTTTTGACAGGTGTATAAAATCGAGCACACAGCCATGCAATCTCGATAAACAAACATTGGTCGTAGAATGGCCAGTACTGAAGAGCTCAGTGACGTTCAATGTGGCACCGTCATAAGATACCACCTTTCCAACAAGTCAGTTCATCAAATTTCTACCCTGCTAGAACTGCCCCGGTCAATTGTGAATGCTGTTATTGTGAAGTGGAAACATCTAGGAGCAACAATGGCTTGGCTGCAAAGTGGTAGTCCACACAAGCGCAGCTTGACAAAATTGTCTGTCCTCGGTTGTAACACTCACTACCGAGTTCCAAACTGACTCAGCACAAGAACTGTTTGTCGGGAGCTTCATGAAATGGGTTTCAATGGCCGAGAAGCCGTACACAAGCCTAAGATCACCATGCTTCACCATCTGGCAGTCTGACGGATGAATCTGGGTTTGGCGGATGCCAGGAGAATGCTACCTGCCTAACTGTAAAGGTTGGTGGAGGAGGAATAATGGTCTGGGGTTGTTTTTCATGGTTCAGGCTAGGTCCCTTAGTTCCAGTGAAGGGAAATCGCTATAGCATACAATGACATTGTGTGGCATACCACTTTGCAGCCAAGCTGTTGTTGCTCCTAAATGTTTCCACTTCACAATAACAGCATTCACAGGTGACTACCACAATTCTGTATACATCTGGCCCTTCTTTGGACACTGTGCTAACAAACCTCCAAACGAGCTTCAATGCCATACAACACTCCTTCCGAGGTCTCCAACTGCTTTTAAATGCAAGTAAAACTAAGTGCATTCTCTTCAACTGATTGCTGCCCCACCCTCCCGCCCGACTAGCATCACTACTCTGGATGGTTCTGACTTAGAATATGTGGACAACTACAATTACCTAGGTGTCTAGTTAGACTGTAAACTCTCCTTCCAGACTCACATTAAGCATCTCCAATCCAAAATTAAATCTAGAATCAGCTTCCTATTTCGCAACAAAGCCTCCTTCACTCATGCTGCCTTCCCTCGTAAAACTGACTATCCTACCGATCTTTGACTTCGGCGATGTCATTTACAAAATAGCTTCCAAAACTCTACTCAGCAAATTGGATGTAATCTATCACAGTGCCATCCGTTTTGTCACCAAAGCCCCATATACCATCCACCACCACTGTATGCTCTCGTTGGCTGGCTCTCACTACATATTCGTCGCCAAACCCACTGGCTCCAGGTCATCTATAAGCCTATGCTAGGTAAAGACCCGCTTTATCTCAGCTCACTGGTCACCATAGCAACACCCACCCGTAGCACGCGCTCCAGCAGGTATATTTCACTGGTCACCCCCAAAGCAAACACTTACTTTGACCGCCTTTCCTTCCAGTTCTCTGCTGCCAATGACTGGAACGAATTGTAAAAATCACTGCAGCTGGAGTTTTATATCTCCCTCTCTAACTTTAAGCATCAGCTGTCAGAGCAGCTTACCGATCACTGTACCTGTACACAGCCCATCTGTAAATAGCACACCCAACTACCTCATCCCCATATTGTTACTTATCCTCTTGCTCTTTTGCACCTCACCTCAGTATCTCTACTTGCAAATCCTTATCTGCAAATCTATCACTCCAGTGTTAATGCTAAATTGTAATTATTTCGCCTCCATGGCATATTTATTGCCTTACCTCCCTACTCTTCTACATTTGCACACACTGTACATAGATTTTTCTTTTGTGTTATTGACTGTACGTTTGTTTATGTGTAACTCTGTGCTGTTGATTTGTCGCACTGCTTTGCTTTATCTTGGCCAGGTCGCAGTTGTAAATGAGATTTATTAACCTGGTTAAATAAAGGTGAAATTAAAAATAAAATAAACAATTCTAGACGATTCTATGCTTCCAACTTTGTGGCAAGGCCCTTTCCTGTTTCAGCATGACAATGCCCCTGTGGACAAAGCGAGGACAAAAATGGTTTGTCGAGATCGGTGTGGAAGAACTTGACTGGCCTCCACAGAGCCCTGACCTCAACCCCATCAAACACCTTTGGGATGAATTGGAACGCCGACTGCAAATCAGGCCTAATCGTCCAACATCAGTGTCCGACCTCACTAATGCTCTTGTGGATGAATGGAAGCAAGTCCCCACAGCAATGTTAAAGCCTCTAGTGGAAAGCCTTCCCAGAAGAGTGGAGGCTGTTATAGCAGCAAAGGGTGGACCAACTCCATATTAATGGCCATGATTTTGGAATGAGATGTTTAACGAGGATGTGTCCATATACTTTTGGCCATATAGTGTAGATATGTACATATAACTAGGAATAAAGTGACAGATAGTAAACAGCAGCAGCAGTATATGTGATGAGTCAGAAACGTTAGTAAACAGTAGCAGCAGTATATGTGATGAGTCAGAAACGTTAGTTCCAAAAAAGTTCAATGCAGATAGTTCGGGTAGCTATTTGGTTAGCTATTTAAATAACTATTTAGCAGTCTTATGGCTTGGGGACAGAAGCTGTTCAAGGTCCTGTTGGTTCCAGACTTGGTGCATCAGTACCGCTTGCTGTGCAGTAAAAGAGAGAACAGTCTCTGACTTGAAGAGAGGAGTGCCAGCCACTGCCAGGGAAACTAAACCAAAGCATGGATTGCTGTCATACCTTGTACATAGACTGTTTACAGGGTAAGGAAACCAATGTGTAATTTGGTTGAACTATTTCTATAAGAAATATATTCCCTTTGTCACATCCCTACTTCCTCTGCACTCACACTGTGTCTGTTGACCCAGGTAAGATGGGAGGGAGACTTGCGTCTCAGAGTAGGAGGGCTAATCTGAGATCAGTTTAGCCTTTTAGATTATAATGAATGGATAGGGGAGGTACCTGATCCTAGATCAGCACTTACTCTGAGACGCTTGACTTACCTTGGACCTAATGTGACTTCAATCTGTCCTCCTCTTCACACTAACACACTTCTCTCTTCTCTTCCCTCGCTCCTTTCCCCTTTTCTGTTCTTTGCTTTCACTTGTTCTCTGTCTTTCTCTATTTCTCTCCCCCTCTCTGCGTCAGTTGGTAGACAGTCTACATCTCCGGCATCAATCACTACTGTGTCTGGAACTACCGCTGGGATAGTGGAGCAAGGTATCCTCTTTCTCTCCTCCCTCCATCACTCGCTTCTATACCTCCTCCTCCACATGTACACCTTCTCTCTTCTTCTCCCCTCTCCCTCACACTCCTTTCCTCATCCTTCCCTTTTGCACTTCTTGTGTTCTTCCTCTCATCCACTACCTCTATTATCCCTCCCTCCCCCTTCCCTCTCTTCATCCTCCCCTCCCCCTCTAACGAATAAGGCAGCATGCATGGCATGTCCATCTCTCCTCTCTCTCTAACATACTTTACATCCTATCATGCTGAGGGTCATGTATAAAAATGCCCAGTTGCCCATTATTTTGGCTAACATAGTTAGAAGAAGAGATCTAATTTACTTTGAAAGAAGGGTGTCAAAGGAGCATAGGGGGGTTAAAGTCAGTCAGTTAGTATGTCAGTCACCAGATCTCAATCCATTTGAACACGTATTTCTCATGGAAGAATGGTGTCACATCCCTACAATAGAGTTCCAGGCACTTGTGTGTATGTTTTGTACACTGAGTGTTCAAAACATTAGGAACACCTGCTCTTTCCATTACATTGACTGACCAGGTGAAAGCTATGATCCCTCATTGATGTCACCTGTTAAATCCACTTCAATCAGTGTAGATAAAGTGGAGGATACACGTTAAAGAAGGATTTCTGAGCCTTGAGACATGGATTGTGTATGTGTGCCATTCAGAGGGTGAATGGGTAAGGCAAGACAAAATATCTAAGTGCCTTTGAACAGGGTATGGTAGTAGGTGCCAGGCACACCGGTTTGAGTGTGTTAAGGACCACAACACTTTTTCCGCTCAACAGTTTCCTGTACGTATTAAGCAGAGACAAAATGCCAAGATGTCCTTTGGGTGGTGGACCATTCTTGATACATGCAGGAAACTGAGCATGAAAAACCCAGCAGCGTTGCAGTTCTTGACATAACCCGGTACACCTGGCACCTACTACCATACCCTGTTTAAAGGCACTTACATATTTTGTCTCGCCCATTCACACTCTGAATGGCACACATACGCAATCCATGTTTCAAGGATCATTCTTTTAATTATTTAACCGGTCTCCTCCCCTTCATCTAAACTGATTGAAGTGGATTTAACAAGTGATATCAATAAGGGATCATAGCTTTCACCTGGATTCACCTGGTCAGTCCATGTCATGGACCCCTTCCCCTTTTCTACATTTTGTTACATTACAGCCTTATTCTAAAATTGATTAAATAAAAAATGTTCCTCATCAATCTACACATAATACCTGATAGTGACAAAGCAAAAACTGGTTTTTAGAAATGTTAGTAAATGTATAAAAAATCCTAACCAAAATACATTATTTACAGTTGAAGTCGGAAGTTTACATGCACTTAGGTTGGAGTCATTAAAACTCATTTTTCAATCACTCCACACATTTCTTGTTAACAAACCTATAGTTTTGGCAAGTCGGGTAGGACCTCTATTTTGTGCATGACACAAGTACATTTTCCAACAATTGTTTACAGACAGATTATTTAATTTATAATTCACTGTATTACAATTCCAGTGGGTCAGAAGTTTACATACACTACGTTGACTGTGCCTTTAAACAGCTTGGAAAATTCCAGAAAATGATGTCATGGCTTTAGAAGCTGCTGATAGGCAAATTGACATCATTTGAGTCAATTGGAGGTGTAACTGTGGATGTATTTCAAGGCATACCTTCAAACTCAGTGCCTCTTTGCTTGACATCATGGGAAAATCAAAGGAAATCATGCACAAAGTAGATGTCCTAACCGACTTCCCAAAACTATAGTTTGTTAACAAGAAATTTGTGGAGTGGTTGAAAAGGGGTTTTAATGACTCCAACCTAAGTGTTTGTAATCTTCCGACTTCAACTGTAAGTATTCAGACCCTTTGTTAGGAGACTTGAAATTGAGCTCAGGTGCATCCTGTTTCCATCCTTGAGATGTTTCTACAACTTAATTGGAGTCCACCTGTGGTAAATTCAATTGATTGGACATGATTTGGAAAGGCACACACCTGTCTATTTAAGGTCCCACAGTTGACAGTGCATGTCAGAGCAAAAACCAAGTCATGGAGTCGAAGGAATTGTCCGAAGAGCTCCAAGACAGGATTGTGTCGAGGCACAGATCTGCAGAAGGGTACCAAAAAACGTTTGCAGCATTGAAGGTCCTCAAGAACACAGTGGCCTCCATCATTCTTAAATGGAATAAGTTTGGGCAATCTGGGGAGAAGGGCTTTGGTCATGGAGGTGACCAAGCACCCGATGGTCACTCTGACAGAGCTCCAGAGTTCCTCTGTGGAGATGGGAGAACCTTCCAGAAGGACAACCATCTCTGCAGCACTCCACCAATCAGGCCTTTATGGCAGAGTGGTCAGACGGAAGCCACTCCTCAGGAAAAGGCACATGACAGCCCGCTTGGAGTTTGCCAAAGGCACCTAAAGGACTCTCAGACCATGAGAAATAAGATTCTCTGGTCTGATGAAACCAAGATTGAAGTCTTTGGCCTGAATGCCAAGCGTCACATCTGGAAGAAACCTGGCACCATCCCTACGGTGAAGCATGGTGGTGGCAGCATCATGCTGTGGCGATGTTTTTCAGCAGCAGGTACTGGGAGACTAGTCAGGATGAAGGCAAAGATTAATGGAGCAAAGTACAGAGAGACCCTTGATGAAAACCTGCTCCAGAGCACTCAGGACCTCAGACTATAAAATGCTATAGCTCAAATCCGCTTACTGCAGTAAATGAAATAAGAACATTTACTTGTTTTGAAGAAATGTAAAGGTCTCTCCTTTTGATTACAATAATTCCATGACATTCATCCTGAGAGTTTAAGAGGATCTGCAGAGAAGAATGGGAGAAACTCCCCAAATACAGGTGTACCAAGCTTGTAAGGTCATACCCAAGAAGACTCGAGGCTGACAAAGGTGCTTCAACAAAGTACTGAGTGAAGGGTCTGAATTTCTAAAAACCTGTTTTTGCTTTGTCATTAGGTATTGTGTGCAGATTGATGAGGGGAAAAATGATTTCATCCGTGTGTGTGTTTGAGAGTGAAAGTGTTAATTCATACAGAAACGCAAGCTCTTATGAGTATCTATGTGTGTGCGCATGTGTATGCGCATGTGTATGATATATTTCTATTGTAATGCCGCTGGTGGGTGCAAGATCTCCACTATCGTCTAGGCTTAATGTGCTCAGCCTGTAATACACTTGTGTCCCCCGGTGACCGGTTCGTACATAAAACATTGTCCATTCAGGCTGTAAAGGCATCAGTTTCCACCTTAACTAGCTTTAATGGCGTGCCGCTGGGGAAAAAACTGGAAAAATATGCATACTCTCTTAATATAACACCATTTTCCACCACCATTTCCGGATTTTCATATGACTTCCGGGTGTTGTGCACCGTGTTCAGCCAATCAGGTTGTAGCAGTCTGTTTACCCCTGGCTGACCGTGGGGCACAACATCAGGGAGTAGCATTAGCCACTCTATCAAGGTGGTGGAAAATTGGGTTATTAAGACAGTACGTCTATTTAACCAGTTTTTTGGGCCGGTGGTACACCATTAAAGCTAGTTAAAGAGGAAACCAATAATTTTGCAGCCTGATTAGAGGATGTTTTATGTACGAACCGGTTACCAGGAAACACGAGTGTATTACCGGCTGAGCACATTAAGCCTAGACAATAGTTGAGCTCTAGCGGCTGCCTAGGCTAGTAAAGAATGTCTGTATCATCATTTTCATGGCGCTTCATACTATATTATATTCCTGTATTATATTCCCGGAGAGGAATCCCCTAATCTTAATCTGAGTGAATCCCACCTGCCTCTGAGATTAACAAAGCCATTATTATACACCTGCTTCTCCATTCCATATTCCCCTGCCATTTGACCCCTAATCCCGTGTGTGTGTGTGTGTGTTGTGGGAGTGTTTATGAATGTTTTAGTGTGTGTTAGTTTGTAAGGGTTTACAGTAGTTTGTGTGTCTTTACAAGATTGAGTGTGTTGGCACTGTTTATAGTTTGGCGTTTGAGTGTGTTGGCTTTCGAGAGCTCTGTGTGTGTGTGTGTGTGTGTGTGTGTGTGTGTGTGTGTGTTAGAGGGTTTGTTGAGTTTGCAGACAGAGTTCAGTGTGTGTGTTAGCTAGCTAGGAGTAAGATAGGTATCG
Organism: Salmo trutta; assembly: GCF_901001165.1. Lineage (NCBI taxonomy): Eukaryota > Metazoa > Chordata > Actinopteri > Salmoniformes > Salmonidae > Salmo > Salmo trutta. Next base: position 54,146,424 of record NC_042968.1, on the reverse strand, counting down.
ACACTCATGCGTGTGTATGTTTTAGTAAAAGAGTGTGTATGATGAGTACTTTTCCCTCTGAGTGTGTTCTAAATCTCTTTCGCAGCCAAGAGTCTCCTCAACAAGAAGGCTGATATCAAGGTAAGACACAAAAACAAGTTTATCCTCCCCTCTCCTCTCTATCTGCCTCTCCTGCAATTGACAGTGATGTGCTGTGTTTTGTGGGCATGCTCTTTGGGTGTGTGAGTGTGTGTTTATTCTCACTCTTTGTGTACACTGGGCATTATGTCAGTGTCGCCTCTGTGTGTGTATGTGTAGCCTATTAGTCTGACTTTCCAGCATAGTCGGATGCGCTCTAGCTATGTAGTTAGAATGTAACATTCATGTGGACTAAACATACTGTATATATAACATAAGCTGTTCTTTTTTTGTGAGCAATCTGCATAAAAAGATAACCCAGACCCATTTCCCACTCAGTCCCCATCCACCCGCCTACATCATCCCTCCCCACCTGGAAACCATGCTTTCCACCCCGTCTTCCTTTACTAGCACCATTTATTCTCGCTGTAGATCATTCTGATATTATAACTTCTAATAGTAACTGTATGCACTGGTTAAATGGCAGAGAGTGATGTGGTTGCCATCTTAGAACTTAAAAACATTCACAGCAGTGCTGCATGTCAGCAGTAATCTTCTCTGATTGATTGAGAGATTCAAGGGGCTATAATCGTTAAGTAGCACAATAGGTGGAAACCATTGAATATTTAAAATCATGCACTTCAAAATTAATTTTGTAATTTTTCCACAGAAGCATTTACAGTGCCTTCAGAAAGTATACACACCCCTTGACTTTTTCCACATTTCGGCAGAATGAGTTTTAAATTAATTTAATTGAGAATGTGTGTCTCTGGACTGTCAAAGTGGAATTATGTTTTTTTTCTCATTCTTCTTTTCTTTTACAAATTAATAAAAAATTAAAAACTGAAAATTCTTGAGTCAATAAGTATTCAAACCCTTTTTTATGACAAGCCTAAATAAGTTCAGGTGTAAAAAAAAAAAATGTCACAAGTCACATAATTAGTTGCATGGACTTACTCTGTGTGCAATAATAGTGTTTAACATGATTTTTGAATGACTACCTCATATCTGTACCCTCTACATTATCTGAAAGATCCCTCAGTCGAACAGTGATTTCAAACGCAGATTCAACCACAAAGACCAGGGAGGTTTTCCATTGCCTCACAAAGGGCACCTATTGGTAAAAAAATTTTTTAAAGCAAACATTGAATATCCCTTTGAGCATAGTGAAGTTATTAATTACACTTTGGATGGTGTATCAATACACCCAGTCACTACAAAGATACAGGCGTCCTTCCTAACTCATTGCAGGAGAGGAAGAAAACCGCTCAGGGATTTCACCATGAGGCCCATGGAAGCCTGTACAGAATCCAAATATTCCAAAACATGCTTCCTGTTTGCAATAAGGCACTAAATTAAAACTGCAAAAAATGTGGCAAAAACCAAAGCGGTATGTTTAGGGCAAACACAACACATTCAAGAATGGTGGTGGCTGCATCATGCTATGGGTATGCTTGTCATCGGCAAGGACTAGGAAGTTTTTTGGGATAAAAATAAACGGAATAGAGCGAAGCACAGGCAAAATCCTAGAAGAAAACCTGGTTCTGCTTTCCAACAGACACTGGGAGACCAATTCACCTTTCAGCAGGACAATAACCTTAAACACAAGGCCAAATATATACTGGAGTTGCTTACCAAGATGACATGAAATGTTCCTGAGTGGCCTAGTTACTGGTTGGACTTAAATCCGCTTGAAAATCTATGGCAAGACTTGAAAATTGCTGTCAAGCAATGGTCAACGGGATACCAAGGTCATATTTTTCCATATTCTGTTCCAGTTTAAGGCCAGGCAACACAGGCAAAAATTGTGATTTTGCTTCCATCTGTCAATTTTCAGATTTTGGAATATTTTGCAACTAACTTCCATACTTTCATAAAATGTACAAATAAGTCGGCAGTAATGTATATAAATATTTTATTTGTATCATTTTATACCAACTCCGTCAACGACACCTACCATAAATGTCGTTCTTGATAGCATGTTTCATGTAGAACTTCAACCGCTATTTTTAAAACTCTCCATGTTGAATCATGTCATTCAAAGGCTTGTTTTCCCGAAGCATATCGTAAGCTAGTCCATACATGGCTATATCCTTTGTAGACGTAGTGCTTCGTGCTGACAGATTAGTAATTTCCTGACATCCGATTGGTTACTGGCATTTAAAGGCCCTTTCCGGCAACCTGATTGGTTAAAATGTCTCACATGCTGCGCAGCACTTTGTTTGAAAATATCTCCCGCGAAGAATCAACGTAAAGAGAGACAAAATGAGAAAATCTTGAAAAATATACCTACAGTAGGTGAATAAAAATAGGCGATCTCAGTTAGCCAATGCGAGAAAAGCAGTGAATGAAAGAAAAAATCTGCCTGATCCGCCGATCGAGGCAGGTAGAGGAGGAAAAGGAGGTAGCCCGCAGCAAAGCGTTGAGATGCAAATTAATTGAGATAAAGATGACAACTAGCAGCAATCAACCAGACAGCAGCCAGCCAACAGTGGGTTTTATTCCACATGTCTCAAATGAACCAACTTGTACATGATTTGATTTGCCCTAAGTGTCTAAACACTGGACTGAAAATCACCATAGCCTTCACCACCCAGTGATTCTGTAATTCTGTCATGATAGAATGTGCAGACTGTGAAGGTGATCGAGATGCATTTGGATAAGTATTTACACTTCCTCCAGGCTGCAGGAGTGCTCCAGGGGAGATGGTTCTTCTAGCCCACGAACTTGGACTTGGTTATGCAAATATTAAGAAAATAAGCAAAGTCCTAGGGATTCCTTCATTGAGTCTCAGCTCATATTTGTATTTTAATTTATTATGGATCTACTCTTCCTGGGGTCTAGCAAAATGAAGGCAGTTTATACATTTTAAAACATTACAATACATTCACAGATTTCACAACACACTGCGTGCCCTCAGGCCCCTACTCCACCACTACCACATATCTACAGTACTAAATCCATGTGTATGTATAGTGCGTATGTTATCGTGTGTGTACAGTTGAAGTCGGATGTTTACATACACCTTTAGCCAAATACATTTAAACTCAGTTTTTCACAATTACTGACATTTAATCCTTGTAAAAATTCCCAGTCTCAGGTCAGTTAGGGTCACCACTTTATTTTAAGAATGTTAAATGTCAAAATAATAGTAGAGAGAATTATTTATTTCAGCTTTTATTTCTTTCATCACATTCCCAGTGGGTCAGAAGTTTACATACACTCAATTAGTATTTGGTAGCATTGCCTTTAAGTTGTTTAACTTTGGTCAAATGTTTCGGGTAGCCGCATTGCCGGCGCAGCCAGTATGGCAGCAGCCACGTTCAATGAGGGAGCCACTGCTATAACAAATGTGATGAACAAATTGTGGCTTGACAGCACTTTGGTGACATTGGAGCAATCAGAGAGGAGTTGTGAGAGCTGATGCTGCTTCAATGGAGTGTGCCAAGCGTAGGCGCAGGTCCCATGACACAGTCAAGAAAGTAAAGCGTTATGCAAATGTATTTGTAAAAGGTATATTTGATGTTTATTTGTCAGTTTAGAAGTGATATATGAATAAGAGTTTAATGTGACATAAATTGTAATATTTATGGAAACTGCATTTTTAATTGCATTAGCCTATCTTTATCGCCATTTTATCAAAATGAATGAATTGGTGCGCCAATTCATTTTTCTCAGTCTTCAAAGGACATACATTCCCATTATTCCACACACAGGTTCTTAGATCTTATAGTCAGAATTTTACAGAGGCTTTTTTTAATATCTTGTGTCGTTTTGATTTTAACTGTCATTTTATCTGTAAATATATGCAAAATATGCATCCATCATACATGTGAATAGGGTTTTTTAAATAATTATATGAAATGACAATATTTTAATAAAATGATCTGTAAAAGTCTGATTATTGAGTTTCATATCACAATAAAACAAAAACAAAAACTTTCTGCCTGGAAGCAATGTGTTGAAAAACAGATTCTTGTAAAATGCAAATTAGTGAATATTTAAGGTCAGTTTGCCTTATTTGCATATCATTTTAAAATGAATACAACTTATAAAACTTATATAATACAATAATATATTGTATTTATGTATACTTTCAACTGGTAAAGTTTCAGTCTGATGAGAGTAAAGGGAAAAAAATCCCTATTAGCCTGTGGTGCCTCGCCTTGAGCATGGTTCAGATTCAATTAGATCTGTGGACCATACCTTTTTAATGGCGTGCTCAGAATATGAGCTTTCCAAAAGTGTGTATATATTATAGAAATCAGTCCTTTCTCGGGCCCAGATTATTTATTTATAAATCCCATAATTGGGTGGTTCGGTAGTTGGGTTTCATAAGGGAGTCCATAGGCCAGCATAGCTGACTTAAATTGTAAATAGAAAAAAGGATTTGGCTCGTAATGTGTATGTATCTTTCAAATCTTGGAATGTTCTCAAACCATTACTGTCCATGATATCCGCAAGGGTACGGATTCCACATTTGGACCATTGGGGGGATGCAAAAGGCCGCCCTCAAGATCGCGAGGCATTATTGTGAAATATTGGAGTATGGGCATGCCATTTTGATTCCCAGTTAAGTTGTTTTTCAATTTTACGCCAAATAGAAATTGTGTGAACATAAGCTGTTCCATAGAATAGAGTTTTAGATGGGTGAAAAATTACAATCAATGGAGTTTCGTCAGCCTTAAGGACAGATTCTGCTGGCATTGATACACTAACACAGCATAGGTTGTACACACAGATTACACACACACTAAACAGTATCCCAGCCACATATTTCACCTATGACCTTTGACCTGAGGACAGAGCTGTCAGGTGTATAACCCATCCTCAACCTCTATAATCTCCATCTTTCTCCCTCCATCTTTCCCTCTTTCTCTACCCCTTCTCTCTATCCCTCTCTCTGTCTCTCTCTCTCTCTCTGGGTGGCAGGGTGCTAATCTCAGATTATTTCTCTCATGATTAATCTGTCGTCATGTAATCTTTCTCTGTACAACCATCTGCACTCCCTTCTTCCCTCTCTCTTACTCTCTGTTCCTCTCTCACTGACATCACAGCAGCACTCTGCAAACTACGCTAGAGCTACAGAGCCTAGTGATAGTATACACACCCCTTGCACAGTTGTCACATTTTGCTGCCTTAAAATGTAATTCAAAAAGTGTAACATTCAATGTTCTACACAACCTGCTCCACATTTTCAAAGAGAAAGAAAAAGTATAGAAATGTTTCTAAATTTAAGGTCCAGTGCAGTAAAAAAAAACCGTGATGTCACCAGGCAATCCAAAAACTTCATCCCACTCCATCCCCAACAACCTGAAATTTCCGGCAGTCTTTTCAAACAGCTCTTACAATAAATAGGGCATTTTCAGAATTTTCACATTTTCATAGTATTATTCCAAACTCATAGATGCTGGAGTGTTGGTCAGGATCAAAATAAATATTAAAGGAGCAAAGCCCAGGTCTTTTGAATACCTAATCCTGGGATAGATTTGTATTTTCCAGCGGGCCCATAATCACATTTTTATGCAAAAGACTCACAACAGGCTTTCCAAGAGTGTTCCTGAGGGGTCCAGTGTCAGTGCTGGCTTCAATCTCCTTGAAAATCAGAGACAAGGTTTGAATATTGCTGTCCATCAATGACTCCCAACCCAATTGAGTTTGAGCAATTTTGACAAAAACAATGGATATCCTGTATGCTGCCCTAAGAGTTGGTAGAATCTTATTCAAAATGATTTACAGCTGTAATTGCTGCCAAAGGTGCTTCCACCAAGTGTTAACTCTGGGGTGTGAAGACATATGCAATCAAGACATCTTAGGTAGTTTTTTTTGGGGTGAAAATGTTCTATAGTTTTCCTTCACTTTAAAAATGTGGAGCTGCTGGTGTAGATCAATAGGAAAAAAATGCAAATGTAATAAATTGTTAGATTTCATTTTAAGGCAGAAAAATGTGACAACTGTGCAAGGGGTGTGTAGACTTTCACTAGGCTCTGTATTTGGGTTCAGAACACACACACACACACACACACACACACACTACTGTATCTCCCTATGAGCAACGGGCAGTTGTGATCTATCTGTGCAGCCCAGTGGTTACATACTGTAACTAACAGGAATGGACCAGGACCACTTACTCTACCACTTTCCCTCTCTTTGTCTGAATCACCCATTCATCTATCCTCTCCACCCCTCTCTCTCTCTCTCCATCAACCCCCGCCACCACCACTCTCCACCACCTCAATGATGAAATGGGTTCTCCTACGCTGGGTTGGGTGTGTTTGAATGTGTGTGTGTGTGTGTGTGTTCTGTCGGATGAGAATGCTACTCTTGCTGTGTGTCTGAACTTTGGGAACCAGGAAGACAGATATAGAGCTACAATATCATCCGCTGCACCACTGGCGTTGCTTAGCAATCATCTCAATACACACACACACACACGTTTTCTTTCTTATATTTTTGCTATGGGGCAGTATTCTACATCCACTAGCTATATATCCATTCCATTTATATCCACCATATAGGAGTATAATCGGTATTTGGTCTCTAACATTTCAATGATTATGTGTTTGATTATTTTATTGTTTCTATATTGTTCTAGGATCATTTGTGTAACTGTAAATCATTCCTTTTTACATACAATCCACACTCATCCTCAGCATTCTTCATACCCCTTATGGTGTTCATGTCCATCTCACTTTCTCCTCCATCTCATCACTTCATCCAGAGATGGAAATCCAGCCCCAAAATTCACATCTTGGTGAGGATATCATTGTATTCCTCTTCTCCTCTCTTCCTCCCTTTTCTTCTCTTTCTCTCCACCCCTTTTCCTCTCCCTCCTCCCCTGTTTCTTTCCTCTTCTTCTCTCGCCACCTCCTTTCTTTCTCTCTTCTCTCTCATCCTCTTTTCCTCCTCTCTTCCCTCCTCATCTCCTCTCTTCTTCCTCTCCTCTTCTCCTGTCTGCCTTCTCTATCACATTTTCAATTGTCTCTTACTCATCCTCTCTTCATGAGTCACTTGTCAGTGATTGCTCATTCAGACAGTCCACCTGAGTGTGTGTGAGAGAGACAGACAGATATGCTATGTTGCATTGTTACGGTTGTGACATGACAAAGTATTATGCGACTTGGTATGAGGGGCTAGCCATTCTCCCAAACACAATCAGTTATTGTGTGTGTTTCCTCTCTCTTTTCTAGTCTCTAAAGTGTCTGTGTTCTGGTTTATGTTGTTGGTCTTGGTCAAATATACCACGTTCCAGGTTCCACTAAAACTTCTGATATGCTTTGATATGATTGATGGAATTGGAGTGCTTCTCGCTACATCTCACACATGCTCGTTGGGTAGGTGGTACAACGGAAGGGGAGTGGTGGGTATGGGTAGGGTCGCAGATGAAGAGACCTAATCCAATTCAGCTCTAAACCATTTGATCTGTTGAGCTTCCAGTTGATCAGACATGTGTTATATGAGCTGTAGGTTGTCTATCTATCTCGGCTCAATCACTTCTAATCCCGCCCACACACACTTACCATGCCCTCTGATAGGTTGGCTGCACACTAACCAGACCCTCTGACAGGTTGGCTGCACACCCACTGACTCACAGTATTGATCCTGCCCAGTATATCAGTCCAGTGCGATTGAATGAGTCCGTTTCCTGATAGATATAGACCACAGCCATATTAGCCTCAGCGGGGTCGTAATATGCCAATAAAGGAAGCGGTTCAATTCCCTATTCCTTTCATCTATCTCTCCATCTACACTTCTCTCTATATCTGTCAATTGTCAGTCAAGTGTGGGGGGGTGGTCTTGACGAGAATTTAAAAAAAAACTGTTGTAGTATGTTCTGTACTGTTCAACCAATCCAGTAAATGTGGAGGAGGAGTTAAGATGGAATGTCGCCTTGTTAATGTCCAAAAACAGAAGTCACGTCATGGGCTCTCTCTTCCATTTCCCCTGAAAACCGGAACATCCGGTTGTTTACGACCCCGCTGAGGCTAATATGGCTATGGTCTATATCTAGCAGGAAACGGACTCATTCAATCGCAATGGACTGATATACTGGGCAGGATCAATACTGTGAGTCAGTGGGTGTGCAGCCAACCTATCAGAGGGTGGTCCGGGGGTGGCAGCTTAACCACTAGACCAGCCTCCGGCACATATGCCTTATATCTAACCTCACCCACATCATTACACCCACACCTCTCACTTTCCCTGTCTGTTGTGCCATAATTTAACCCATTTTTTTTTGGTCCACTGCTGCAGCCTAACAGCACGAGAAACAGCACAGTCACCAGCCCCAAAGGAACCCCCTCTGCTGCACTGGTACACTCCTCCTTTATATATCACTCCATCTCCCTCTGTCTCTATTCAGCTTTATTCTCTATTTGTCTCTGTCAGTCTCGATTTCCTCTGTGTTTTTGTTGGTCTGTATCGGTTTTTCTCACTGTCTGTCTGTGTCTGTTTCTTTCTCTCTCCATATCGATCTGTCTTTGTCTCCGTCTTTGTCTCTGCATCTGTCTCTCTTTCTGTCTTTGTCTTTGCCTGTCTGAACCCCTCATCGCCTACCTGTCAGTATTGGTTCTGTGTGCGTGTGATTATTTGCATGTGTGTTTTTGTGTGTGTGACTATGTGTACATGTCATGCTCAGTCAGGTTGTAATAGCTTTCAGGTGCCATCATCGAGTAGCTACCATGACTAACTGGTTGAAGCGCAGTCACCAGTCATTGCCCTGTGACATTTGGTCTATTTGTGGGTGATGGTGTTGTGTGTCAGGTGAAGATATGGGTGCTGGTTAGCTTTGGGTTTTGATATGGGTTCATTTTAGGTTCTTGCCAGTGTGAGAGTGCATGGCTATGTGAGACTAGTTTTGGGATTTAGTTTTCTTAGAGGAATTCTTCATATTACCAGTTCCTTCCATTAAGCCTTTGATAACCCTTTCACATGGGAAAATATCTCTTTCTCTTCCATACATTTAACCAGTCTTCTTCTCTCACTCTCTCCCTCCATATCTCTTTCTCTCTCTTTTCTCCGCTCCTACCACTCTGCTCTCGAGCATCCCTATTTCATTTCTTATGTGTCATATCTTTCTCTCTGTTTGTTTCCCCCTCCCTCTCTATCTCTCTATAGGAGCCTCAGACCACTGTTATCCATGTGGATAGGAACAAGGTACATCCTTCTTCCATCCTGCCATCTTTTTCTCTACGCCTCTCATCTTTGTCTTCTCTTGCTTTGTCCTTGGCAAGCTGGTGTGTTAGCGTATTATAGCGCATGCATGCGCACGTGTGTGTGAGTGAGTGAGTGTGTCCGTGCGTGTCTATCATGACTCCTGGTTGGAGAGTGTTGTGTGGGTTGTAGGTCTGGTCTTTGTGTTTTTTTTAGGTCTGGTGATCCTGCATCCCGCAGTCAGACAGACCTGGGAACAGCTGCTTTGTATAATCACATTGACACAAAACTACCCACACTACATTATGTGGAGATATATTGTCCACTATCGCCACCTTGTGGAAGTAAATGTAACTGGGCTCTGTGTGCCATGTCTTGCAAAATCTGGTGGTTTAGACTGGTATAGATCACTGCATGTATGGACAGCACGCTGGATGTGTGTCATATATAAGGTGGACAGCAGGCGAATGCTCTGTTGTGTGTGTGTGTGTGTGTGTGTGTGTGTGTGTGTGTGTGTGTGTGTGTGTGTGTGTGTGTGTGTGTGTGTGTATTGATATGTGTCATTGACATGTCTCTCTGTGTCTACAGGACTCATCCGACAGCAACACCACTATTGAGGATGAGGATGTGAAACGTGAGTCTGACACACACACACACACAGAAAAGAGGGAGAGTTAAAAGGGAGGAGAGGGGAAGGAAGGGCATTTTAGGATGTCCAGCAGCTAAGTATACAGTAAGCTCTCCTGCTGGGCTGCTGAAAGAGAGAAAGAGCAAGGGATAGGGGGAGGGATAAAGGGATAGCGGGAGATGGACCTTCCCTGGTAAGTCTTATCTATGTACAGGAATAGCATGATGAGCTCAACATGCCACACAGGCAATGAGAGAGGGTAGAGGGAAGGAGAAAGGGACAGAGTGAAAGAGGAGTAGGAGAGGAGTGAGGGAAAAGAAAGACAGAAGGAGGGATACGAGGAAAGGGAGAGAAAGGGAAGAATAAAAAAGAAGAGAAAGTGACAGAAGAGAGAGGAAGAGAGTAAAAGAAAGAAAGGAGTTCTCCATTGAGGATGAAATACTTTTCCAGGGAAGGTTCTAGTGACTGTAGCCCAGTGGACTATATCTGGTCAAGTCTTTCTATTGGAGAGGTCTTCATTCTGCATGGCCCTGCATATACCTCTATGGAAACCTGAGTGGCAGGACTGTACATTATGGGTGAGTGTGTATACCATGCTAGGAAAGGGTGTGTGAGTGTACTTATGCGAGGCTCAGAGGATGAGATGGCAATGAGAGAGCAATAAAAAGAGAGAGAGATGAATGACAGGATTTGCCAACATGAATAGCAAGCAGTCTGGTGAGTAACTCTGCTATGACAACAACCCTCACTCTGTAGTTGAGTTACACAATGCAGTGTGTGTTTGTGAGTGTGTGACTATGTTTTGTATGTGTGAATGTACAGTATGTGTGTGAGCTTCTGCTGTGTTCGAGAGTGTAACAATGTGTTTTTCAACCGTTGTACTGTCCCGTACCTGTGGCCACTATGTTATTGGTTCCCTCTGCAGTGCGAAAACAGGAGATCATCAAGATCACTGAGCAGCTGATTGAAGCTGTCAACAATGGAGACTTTGAGGCCTACGCGTGAGTACACTACAACTCGCAGCCTGAACCTTACCATAACACTACACATCTGAGCCTGCACCTGGCCCCAACACTGCAACTCCCAGACTGCACCTCACCCTAATAATGTCTGCTATATTATTGTGCGTAATAAGGTAATTTTGCCAGAGATCTTAGCATTTTAGCTAAGGCAAAATGGTGCCCTATTACTCCTAGCCTGCACCTCACTATAACAATACAACTCCCATTCTGCACCTCACCATCACCCTACAACTAGAGGTTCTAAACTGAAATTGTATGACTGCCATTGTAGCCTGAGCTGTTGCTTTGAGCTGATTTGTTGTGAGCGGATGTATTGTGTTGTGTGTTTTCAACAGGAAGATCTGTGACCCATGCCTGACGTCATTTGAGCCAGAGGCCCTGGGGAACCTAGTGGAGGGCATGGACTTTCACCGGTTCTACTTCGACAACCGTAAGACAAGTATTACACAACCACTACACAACTACTACACAACCATTATACAACCATAATAAGACAACAAGTGTAGACAACCGTAAGACAACCATTACACAACCACAAACAACAGGTACTACAAACAAACCTTTCTCGCCCCCCCACCACACAACAACTACACAACTATTATACAACCTTAAACACATCTATTTCTCCCTCTAGTTCTCTCTAAGAACAGTAAGCCCATCCACACCACCATCCTCAACCCTCACGTCCACCTGATTGGTGAAGACGCCGCCTGCATTGCCTACATCCGGCTCACGCAATTTGTCGATGGCACAGGCCGCCCACGCTCCAGCCAATCAGAGGAGACGAGGGTGTGGCATCGCCGGGAGAGCAAGTGGCAGAACGTTCACTTCCACTGCTCTGGAGCACCGGCCGCACCGCTGCAGCAGTAAACTGGTACACATAAACACACACACGCACAAAACCACGCACACACTCATTCTCTTACTCTCTTACTCACTCACTGTATACGTGTGTGTGTGCTTTTGTCCTTCCAGGAGGAGTAAGAGAGAGGGGAAAGGGAGAAAGAGAGGAGAGGAGGATGGAGAGAGATACCTGCCCCCCCCATCATTGCAGCGCTCCCTAATGCCAGTGCATGCTACTGCAGCGCAACAACACACAACCTCAACCCCTCCTGGACGGACACACACACACAAGCTGCAGCATCTGACTGCTACTCCATTAGAAATGTTTTCAGACTCAAACCAACAGTCCTGTATTCAAGCTCTCCTCTCCCTCTCTACCTCTGCTATAGACCCACCCCTGGCACACATACATATAGGACCTACAGTTTAAATCAAGTGTATTACTGTATTATTATTTATATTATTACTATTACTACTATTGTTGTTATTATTATTATTACTATTATTGCAGCAAGTAAGTTGTTGTTGTTGTTATATTGAAACTGTACACTATCTTTAATGGTCCAGTTGAAACTCTTTAAAGTGGTTTGTCCCTGGTTTGTTCTTAAAGGCAAGCATGACTTCTCCAGTGTTATTCCCAGTGTTATTCCCAGTGAATATTGTTGAGTTGTTCTCCTCCAGTGAAGTCAAATTTTTACTTAACACATGCCCGCATACCAAAATTAGCTACTCAAAATGGTGTTGAGTTACAATTTGCGGGCTTGCATTTTTTCCTGCTTATTTTCATGATGCAAGTACGAAGAACGGACATTTTCCGTAGCTAATGGCATTTTTGCATTGCGTACTTTCTGTAAAGTTTAAGTTAGCTGGTGTATGAACTGACCACACATTGCATAACAAACCCACTGGATTAGTGTAGTTGTGTGTTTTTCCTGCTGTTTTGCTTGTCTTTTATTCCGAAATATGGAAACAGGCTACCCTCTAATGAACTGTATGCTCCCGCACCCCTACCCCACCCCTTTGGCGCGAGAAGACGAGGGAAGGCGATGCAGCATGCACCTTTCTATATTGTTGTTCTTATACTTGATTATCTGTGTGTTGAGCATTGCAAATAATCACTGACTATACCTTACGTTTTAAATGATTACACACTATGCTACAGTTTCATTGTGGTGACTACACTGCATTATTTGCATGAATTTGAAACATGACGATACATTTGGTGTTATTGTTAATTGTGTGGATTTTTTACTGAATGCTGGTGATCTATGAACTCCTATGTCTATTTTCTGAGCTTTGTAAAGTACATCAAAGTATTTTTGTCTGGAGAGTATACCGTCATGATGATGAGGATGATGACGATAATGATGACAAATGTGTAATGATGATGCTGATAAACATGCTTTTGTACAGGCTTTATTGCTGAGGCAGAATGGGTTGGTCACTAACAGTTTCATATGGTTATTGGTTTGATTTTATTGTGAACAGATATGGTACCTATATATATATATATATCCAGGGGCATCATTTATAAAATGTTAGTACGCACAGATTTGATCATAAATTGTCCATATGGCAAAATCCACATCAACGATGTGATGACAATATGCAATTTACATAGATTTTGCATTAAGTTTTGTGATTTATAAATGAAAAGTGCTTTTTTTGTGAACAACTGGGTGTTGACATTTAATCATATTTTAAGAAATGATTATACAATTGTGTGATGGCAGAAATGTAATATAGCAACTTAGAACTTTTATAAATGAAGCCCCTGGTCCAGGGGACCCACATGGTGTGCACTGCAGGCTTTTGTTCCAGCCCAGCACTAACACACCTGATTCACCTAATCAAGGGCTTGATTGTTAATTGATGAGTTGAATCGGGTGCATCAGTGCTGGGCTGGAACAACAACCTGCACATCGTGTGGTTCAGTAGAGTGTACCAGTATATAGTGTCCCTCCCTCCCTGTTGACTTGCCTTGCTGTCTGGCAATGCACTTAATCCTAGGACCCCTAGGGGGAGCCACCATATACACTGAAGCAGCTTGATCTAAAAGGTTTAGAAATTGGGTTAAACATTTGGGCTTGTCCTAAGACTTGCCCTGGCATACACACACTTTAAGGCTCCAGTCACACACAGGGCCATGCACTTTGTGTTTTTCCAGTAGTCCCTCACCTGTGTAGTCTCAGTAATAGGATCAGAGCTAATCAGGCCAGCTAACACCTTCAGGTTAAGGTCACTCAGAGAGATGGCATTACCTCACACGGTCATTGATGAAACGAAAACTGTTTGTGTGCGTGTATATTCGTCCAATCCCCCTCTAGTTACATAAAGCCAACCGCTCCAGTATTAGTAGAGTCCTGTTAGTCCTAACCTTGATTTTAAGTCCTCTGTAGAGAGTCAACTATGGGCTTGCCATCAAGACTCACATCATCCACTTTCACAAGATGAGTTTGTAAATGTGAATCCAATATTTCTCTTCTTGGTTCTTCTTCATTGACGATGAATTCTGTTCTTCCAATGAGCATTCCTCTATAACAATGATGTGTGTTGAGGTGTTATACAATATGTTACCAATAAAGAGAACTCTTGTCAATGCTAAGAACAGCTGTGTCTGGATCTCTTCCTGACACCAAGGGAAACACACATCTGCTAAATCATATTGGGAGCAGAATAAGCACTATTGGCTGAAACCTTGTGTGTGTGTGTTTTTTTACACTTCCTCTTCCAATTATAATGTGGGGAGGTCAAAATAATGAAAAAATATCTACCAAATCTTCATTTTTAAATGTTGTTTACTTATCCTTGCCATTATCGTACCTGATGATAATTGTTTTGCTAACGTACGATCTGGGTCACCGGTTTGCCTGGGAGGGGGTCCCTGGGCAAGAAAAGGTTGAATACCCCTAAATAGGTAATTGATCAGATCAACTGGAATGGATCAGTGAATGCCGACAGAGTTTAGTGTGAGAAACCTGTCCATGCCCAGTTTATCACCAATAAAAGACAAGTACACTCCTTATTATTCTATATTAAAAGCTACACGTGTACACACCAATTTTATGACTTTGTTACAATATCATTATTAATTAAAGGCTACATCGCACATTTTTTTGAAGCACAAGGTTACACTTACTGCTGTTAAAGGTCAAATGCAGCCATTTTTATCTCAATATCAAATAATTTCTGGATAACAATTAAGTAACTTACTTTGATTGTTTTCAATTAAAGTTGTCAAAAAGAAACAACAACAGCTTCTTAGCAAAGAGCAATTTCTCAAACAATAATTTAGCTAGTACTGTCTATGAGTGGTCTGAGTTGGGAGGGGAAAACTGGATGTTATTGGTCTATTAATGAATTTACCACCTGGTGATGTCGCCAGGCAGGCCTAAACACCATCCCACCAAATTTCACAGTATTATTCCAACCTCATATTGTGGAAATATATACAAAACACAAGAAATCATGTTTTTGACTGTTCTGGGCCTTTAGATTATGCATTTATGGCAGAAAATCTTATGTTCTTCTGCCCAAATATACCCTCCTCCCACAGGGCAAAAACTCTGATTGGATTTGCAAAAAGTCCTCAAGTAAGAGAATTTCGCATTTTCCCCCCCAATGTCTATCTGCAGGCTGCTAGCTAGCTAGGGGCCACCGGTAGACAGTATCCTTCGCCCAGTATCCTTCTGTTAATGCTACGACGAGGAAAGTAGCTAGCTAGGACAGGTACACCACAGATGGAACAATTAGCAATGTTTCACCGGATGTACAAATCTGAAGCATCCGGTTGGCGTTTCCACTCACCATGGTGATGATAGGAAGCCCAGGGGCCGGCAGTGGGAGAAGATGGAGCAATATGGATTTTAGCCGACATTCTATTAATTTTCTCATCGATGAAACATTTGATCTCAATACAGTTCTTTGTTCCTAAAACTAGAATATTAAAGCATTAAAGCATGCTTTTGCGGCACAGTCGATAACGCCCCGGACCTTGAGCTAGAACGTCGAGGGTTCGAGACCTGCTCTCTGCTGTTTCATTACAATATGTTATGAACAGAGTGGACCACGTTTTGTAGACTTTACCCTTTATCAAAGTTTACAAAAATGGCGTTGTTTATAGGTGCAAGAGCGAATTGTTGCAAACGTGCGCTTCATAAAGTAGGCGTTCCCTAATGGGAATATGCAAATGCATGCTAGAACGTTCCAATAGAATCTCGCAAGCTCGTGCTTGGCTCTGCCCACCTCCTTGCTTGTTCTGCCCACTATGATTAATTTGCTCCAATTGGAAACGACAGGCTGTGCTCTGTCTTGGGTTATTTAAAAAATAGATTTGTGTACACAGTGTCCTTCACCCCTGCCTGCCAAGCACTGCTTTCCCGCAGTTCTGTTACCGTTACGGCGAGGAAGTAGCTAGCTAGTGTAGCCAACCCACCACCGCATAGTGATTACCCTCACCGTAACGTTAAAATAACGCTGGCAAAGCAGTGCTCGGCAGTCGGGGGCGAAAGGACACTGTGTGCCGGTGTCCTGACTAGCTTGCAGCATCAATGAGAGTGGGCGCGGCAGGTAGTAAGTGACGCGGTCATGTAGCAAACGTAGTCTGCAGATAGACCCTGTTTTAATGATTTCACGTTGAATTCGTGTTAGTTGACAACTCAACCAACATGTAATCTAAACTAGACGTTGAACTGTCCAATAATAAGTAGATCGCATGTACCTTATCTCTTACATAAAGAAAGCAGAACATGTGTGCACCTCGCTCCTCTCCTACAAGGATGACGTAACAGTGACGCATATCAGCGCTTGAGTCGGACAGTGCGATAAGAAAGCCTGCCAGCCAGTTTACAGAAGAGACATACGGTGAGAACAGTCTCAGAAGGCGTCTAGCAAGCAAGTTAAAAGCTAGTAGCCTACGAAAAGCCTCGAAGTCGCGCAAAGTAAGTACAGTAGGCGCTTTCTAAAAGTATTATTGCGTTATTTGAGTAAAACCAGCCAGTCAAAGCTTTTTAGACCGTGTCTATAGGTTGTCGAACTCGTGGGTATTGCAGTTTTCTTATTTGTCTAAAAATATACATTTACCGGGTCCTTTATTTATTTATATATAAATCTAAAAGCATGAATTATATGTTTTCCAGCCAAGTATAGACTACCCAACACGTGACCTTGCATTGCGCTTTGTGCGTGCATCATGTGTGTCAGCTACTTGGCTTCACTGGGGAAGCCAAGCCAGCAAAAAAAAGCCATATTTCAACCTATGTGATAATTGCGTTGCTTGCTCTATAACCCATTCGTTCATATGCCACAGTGCTATATAATTGGCAGACACAACAACAAAAACAACAGTCACACAGTGGTGGAATAAATTCAACCACACATATGTTTGTTTCATCCCAAAAACGGAGAACAACATCTGTCCGGTGAAGTCCACAAAGCAAATATTGCATGTAACAAACAGTTACATGACCTACAGCATGGTCAAGCAAGTAGATGTTTCCGACAGTTTACTGAACAACTACTGATTTAGAACCACTGAGAGACAGGAGCACTACCTATTCCAGAACAATTTCAACTTAAACATTATTCAATCAACAAGGATATACACTTAGTCTAATATAGTTAAAACAAACTTAAAGATACCAAAAACAATTTAGTCCAATCAATGTTGCTAAATAACATGTGGCTGTCTATGGTACGGATTTCTGTGTGTGTGCTCAAGTAAAAAAAAACATATGGACCTACCCTTACTTGTAGACTAGAAGCCAATGCCATCCTCCTCACAACATGAAAGACTGTCATACAGTAGGCCTAGTACACACTTTTAGTTTTTGTTTAATATTTTCAACTTGTGTGTTGATTTACGGTGCAGTGGTCAAAACAGAAGTGTGTATACACACACACACACACACAAACTAGCTAGCTTTTTTATTTGAATTTTATTTATTTAACTAGGTAAGTCAGTTAAGAACAAATTCTTATTTACAATGATGGCCTACCCCCGGCCAAACCCTCCCCTAACCTGGATCACGGCCGGTTGTGATACAGCCCGGATCGAACCCGGGTCTGTAGTGACGCCTCTAGCACTGTGATGCAGTGCCATAGACCGCTGTGTTACTCTGTCCCCTTTTAGCTAGTTGAAAAGCGAAGCACATGTGTGTTAGTACGGAAAATGTGGGCAAGACATAATGCATATATATCTGGTGGACATCGGGCATAAAAGACAATTTATGGTCATTCTGGGTTCTGTATTGGCCATACAGCATTTATTGCAATGCAGCCTCTGCAGAAGTCAGGGCATTCATACTTCTTGCAGAGCAGAGCTGTTGTGAAGGAAGTTGTCAAGGAAGTGAGTTTGTGTTTATACAAGACAGACCGCCCCCACCTACAGTCAACCAATCATGTCAATGCGGAACTATACGAAGCCCTCCGCATTGTTTTAAAATTTGGGAGGTGCACCGAGCATGATTTGGCCACCGCAAGCCTCTGGAGGCTCTGCAATTGTGTCACACCCTCCGTACGGATTCTCTGGACCTCATTGCTGGATCAAGTGTACTGTAAATCGGCTTTAGCTTCCTCACATGGGCAACAATGAACCAGCTAAGTTAGCTAGCTAGTTAACGTCAGCCTACTAGGCAACATCTAGGCTACATATTGAACTTCAATTGTCTCACACCGTTATAATCATTGGCCTGTACGGAGAATTAAGTCAAAACCAGAAGTCCAAATCCCCCTCTCCATCCATGGCTTAGGAAAGGGACGATTTTAGCTAGCTAGCTACTGCAGTACAACAACACAAGCAGACCAGAAACAGACACGTTTTTCTGACATTTACATTTGCTTTTGATGTCATTTGATTGGTGTGAAGCCAAATCCAACCTGGCCTCCCTTGGGGGGTGGTTTTGCTGCGCCAGGACTACCCACAGTTGAGCTCAGCTCAATGCTGTTTTGCAAATTATTTTATAATTGTTTTATCAAAGGGACGCCAAATGCATGCTGGCATCAATCAAATGCTATGTTGGCAACATGTCATACTCTTTGTCCAGACAGCATGAGATACATGCACTACACATACTGAGACAGAGGGGCACTGTTTCCCTCACTCTGATGATTTCTCCGGTGAGATATAGATTCAGATAATTGAAGGAAAATTCTGAGAACACAGAGAGATGAAAGATAAATAGTTTTATCATTTTAAATGTTTAATTGGTCAAGTATTTTGGGAAGCCTGGCTTCCCTTGGCATCCATAACTACACGCCACTGCATGTGTTTTGACATGCTACTGACTGGCTGTACAGTCGTGGCCAAAAGTTTTAAGAATGACACCAAATATTAATTTCCAAAGTTTGCTGCCTCAGTGTCTTTAGATATTTTTGTCAGATGTTACTATGGAATACAGAAGTGTAATTACAAGCATTTCATAAGTGCCAAAGGCTTTTATTGACAATTACATGAAGTTGATGCAAAGAGTCAATATTTGCAGTGTTGACCCTTCTTTTTCAAGACCTCTGCAATCCGCTCTGGCATGCTGTCAATTAACTTCTGGGCCAGATCCTGACTGATGGCAGCCCATTCTTGCATAATCAATGCCTGTAGTTGTCAGAATTTGTGGGGTTTTGTTTGTCCACCCACCTCTTGAGGATTGACCACAAGTTCTCAATGGGATTAAGGTCTGGGGAGTTTCCTGGCCATGGACCCAAAATATTGATGTTTTGTTCCCCTAGCCACTTAGTTATCACTTTTGCCTTATGGCAAGGTGCTCCATCATGCTGGAAAAGGCATTGTTCGTCACCAAACTGTTCCTGGATGGTTGGGAGAAGTTGCTCTCGGAGGATGTGTTGGTACCATTCTTTATTCATGGCTGTGTTCTTAGGCAAAATTGTGAGTGAGCCCACTCCTTTGGCTGAGAAGCAATCCCACACATGAATGGTCTCAGTATGCCTTACTGTTGGCATGACACAGGACTGATGGTAGCGCTCACCTTGTCTTCTCCGGACAAGCATTTTTCCGGATGCCCCAAACAATCGGAAAGGGGATTCATCAAAGAAAATGACTTTACCCCAGTCCTCAGCAGTCCAATCCCTTTTGCAGAATATCAGTCTGTCCCTGATGTTTTTCCTGGAGATAAGTGGCTTCTTTGCTGCCCTTCTTGACACCTGGCCATCCTCCAAAAGTCTTCGTCTCACTGTGCGTGCAGATGCACTCACACCTGCCTGCTGCTATTCCTGAGCAAGCTCTGTACTGGTGGTGCCCCGATCCCGCAGCTGAATCAACTTTAGTAGACGGTCCTGGCGCTTGCTGGACTTTCTTGGGCGCCCTGAAGCCTTCTTCACAACAATTGAACCGCTCTCCGTGAAGTTCTTGATGATCCGATAAATGGATGATTTAGGTGCAATCTTACTGGCAGCAATATCATTGCCTGTGAAGCCATTTTTGTGCAAAGCAATGATGACGGCACGTGCAATGATGACGGCACATGCTGGTAACCATGCTTGACAGAGGAAGAACAATGATTCCAAGCACCACCCTCCTTTTGAAGCTTACAGTCTGTTATTGAAAGTCAATCAGCATGACAGAGTGAT
Organism: Salmo trutta; assembly: GCF_901001165.1. Lineage (NCBI taxonomy): Eukaryota > Metazoa > Chordata > Actinopteri > Salmoniformes > Salmonidae > Salmo > Salmo trutta. Next base: position 54,126,081 of record NC_042968.1, on the reverse strand, counting down.
CTCCAGCCTTGTCCTCGTCAACACTCACACCTGTGTTAACGAGAGAATCACTGACATGATGTCAGCTGGTCCTTTTGTGGCAGGGCTGAAATGCAGTGGAAATGTTTTTTGGGGATTCAGTTCATTTGCATGGCAAAGAGGGACTTTGTAATTAATTGCAATTCATCTGATCACTCTTCATAACATTCTGGAGTATATGCAAATTGCCATCATACAAACTGAGGCAGCAGACTTTGTGAAAATTATTATTTGTGTCATTCTCAAAACATTTGGCCACGACTGTACACAGTTTAGCACAGCATTTTCTGGGCTCCAGGGCTGTGCAGAGACCTTTCAGGGGGCAGGTGCTCAAATTGAAAAATATGTTTTTTTACATATATTTTTGGGATACTTACAGGGGTCAAAATCAAATAGCTAAATGATCCTCGGTATGACCATCTTAAAACAATTTGATATGTTAGCTTAGTAGAAACCCAGGCCCTTAGACCTTAGGAGACATGATTGACATTAGGAAAAGAGGATGGATTATCAGCTGATCGTTGATGATTGGAACTCCCTAATAACACAGTACTTCGATACAGCTACGACCGGAATTTACTTTTTCGTTGCAGGTTAGAACTTACACAGCAGTTTTACGAGATTTACAGTAGCTGCACTTGAGTTTGTTTCACCTTATACTACAGTGGGCTAAATCAGGGTCACCCAGAGTGTTTCTTGATAGTCTTAAACAAATCTACTCTGAAACAAAAGTATACACCTCACATACAGTACCAGTCAAAAGTTTGGACACACCTACTCATTCCAGGGTTTATTTTCATTTTTACTATTTTCTAATAGTGAAGACATCAAAACTATGAATCAGAGAGGTGCGGGGGGCTGCCTTAATCGACGTCTTCGGCGTCCGGGGAACAGTGGGTTAACTGCCTTGCTCAGGGGCAGAACAATTTTTAACTTGTCAGCTGTGGGATTTGATCCAGCAACCTTCCGGTTACTGGGATATACATCACAGAAGACTGAAATATTGTATTGACATTTCTTTGTATGTATCCCTAAAAATTATGCTGAATTATGATTTCGACTGGCTGAGAAAAACTTCTTGCCTGACTGGCTCATCCCGACTCCCGACACATTCATTACTATGGGACAGCTAGAGATCGAATTTCAATATTGAAACAGTGTGTGTGTGTGTGTGTGTGTGTGTGTGTGTGTGTGTGTGTGTGTGTGTGTGTGTGTGTGTGTGTGTGTGTGTGTGTGTGTGTGTGTGTGTGTGTGTGTGTGTGTGTTTCAGCCTATTTGTGTGTATGTGTAGGTCTACGTGTGTGTGGAGGAGTGTGTGAATGTGACTAAGGTCTTTTTTTTTAGCAGACTCTTATTTGCCATTTAGGCAGCCTGGTCTAAATACATAAATAATGATATATGATCCAGCCCATTTCATAAACGTGTTACATGTGCACACAGCACAGGCTGGGTCAGTGGGAACTGGGAAGTATGCCTGTGTGTCTGTCTGATTATGTAATCTCTCTCTTCACAGCCTGAGGAAATGACGATTTACAGGACTGGACCAAAAACCCCCTGAGACAACGAGTGAGAGAGAGTAAAAGAAAGCAGTAGAGAGAGGACACCCTGTACTCTGTGTGTTCCGTGCTCCTGAAAGAAGTTTCCTGTAGGCCCCAGATCCAGGATCAGCTGCCCCTCCTCCAATCTCAATCTTAATCTCAGGAGGGAAGCACACAACTGAACTAAAATCAGCATCTAGAGGATAACTTCCTCCTAATCCTGACGTGTCCTGGCGACAGGTGTTTTTGATCTACTTCCAGGTTTAGCGAGAGGAGCCACTGCTGATAGGCTACCATGCACCGCTTAAGGACTACGGTTGTTAGGCTACGGCCTATCACGGCCCCCCAGACAGCCAAGAGCCAATCACAGGCCAGGTTGGCAGCAGTGGGAGGGGCTTTGAGGACGTTTCAGCCAATGAGGAGTTACACTGCGTCGGTGTCGGCCGAGCCTTTTCTGAATGGGACTAGTTCTAATTATGTGGAAGAGATGTACTACGCGTGGCTGGAGAACCCTAGGAGTGTACACAAGGTAAGAGACTGTGTGTGTGTCTGTGTGCGTGTGCGCATGCTCGTGCGCATGGAGTTGCTTCCCAGGACTATGGCCTCTTTATGTTCAAAACGCAGTGGGACAAGAGTTATGCAAACACCACGATCAATAACCTTTGGTCAGGGCAAACACACATGAGCGCATACACACTAGTGATGCGCAGGTTGACTCATAACTCGCAATACCTGAGGTTATATCCCGGGGCGAGTGGGTTTAGGGTCAAGAAATATTGTGTGGATGAAGGGCTGGTGGGCGGTTTTGAATAAAGAGAAAACTGATGTTGGTGCGTAAGCCTAAGCTTTAGGGCCCTAACTGTACACACGCCAAATACACAGCAATTGCCAGAGTTTAATTCCATAAGAGAAAAGCTGCGAAATGGAGAGTTGAAAATAAAGAGAAGGGAAGGCCAGAACAGTTGCCTACAGTTTGGGAAAGATGTTTTGTGTGGTGATTGTTAGCTGTTTTTTACATTGGATAAAATTAAAGACTCGCTAGAAAATGGTATATCATACGCTACAGTTGAAGAACAATTCTGCTTTGATAAACTTGTGACTCCACTTTTGGAAAATGGCCCTTGAATGTTTTTGTACACCTACTAGAGAGCACTTCTTTGTCTACACCCATTCAGCATCATTCACATCCTCTTTTTTTTTTCTTTTTTTTTCTTTAACCTTTATTTAACTAGGCAAGTCAGTTAACTTCTTGAGGCTACCTGGGACGTTAGCGTGCCACCTGTGGCGCACCCTATCAACAGCAGGTGCATTTCAAGAGCGGCAAATTTGAAACCAAATAAATGTACAAATTCAAATTTCTCAAACATACAACTAACTTACAGCCTTTGAAAGATAAACATCTTCTTAATCTAACCACGTTTACCGATTTCAAAAAGGTTTTACGGGGAAAGCATAAAGTTAGGTTATGTTAGGAGAGTACATTGACAATAGCTGTGTGCAATGCATTGTCGATTCAAAGACATGCCTCACCAAAACCATACAATCAGCTAAAATTATGCACTAACCTTTTACAATCTCCATCAGATGACACTCCTAGGACATTTTGTTAGACAATGCATGCATTTTTAGTTCTATCAAGTTCATATTTATATCTAAAAACAGTGTTTTACTATGGCGTTGATGTTCAGGAAATCGTTTCCCTCCAATACCGGCAGTCAAGTCATGACGACAAAATAATTAATTAATATTAGAAAACATTGCTAAAATATTATATTGTCATTCAAAGAATTATAGATTTACATCTCTTGAACGCAATGGACTTGTCAGATTTTAAATTAACCTTACTGGGAGATCACACTTTGCAATAATCTGAGCACTGCGCCAGACAAATACGCATCGCGATACAGACTAACCGCCATGTTGGAGGAATCTAAAATCGAAAATACTATATAAATAATCCATTACCTTTGATTCTCTTCATCAGATGTCACTTCCAAAGAGTCCCAGGTCCATAACGAATGTATTTTTGTTCAAAAAAGCTCATCATTTATGTCGAAAAACCTCCGTGTTGTAGCGCATGATCTAAGCCAGCCGGACTTCACTTCACTTCAAGAACGGAAAAAATATATTTCCGTTCGTTCAAACATGTCAAACGTTGTATCGCATAAATCATTAGGGCCTTTTTTAACCAGAACATGAATAAAATTCAAGGCGGACCATTGGGTTTTCTTTTAAAACGTTTCGGAATGAGAGTACCCACCATCAAATCGCGCGCCAGGGTGAATGATGGACCATCACGTTCCATGGCTCTTATTCGGTCAGATCTCACTGTAGAACACTCAAAACACTTTGTAAAGGCTGGGGACATCTTGTGGAAGCAATAGGAAGTGCCAGAATATAATTCACCCCCTTTGTTTTTCAATGGCATAGGCTCAAAGTCAATTCAACACATCAGGTATCCACTTCCTGTCAGAATCTGTCTCAGGGTTTTGCCTGCCAAATGAGTTCTGTTATACTCACAGACACCATTCAAACAGTTTTTGAAACTTTAGGGTGTTTTCTATCCATATATAATAAGTATATGCATATTGTAGTTACTGGGTAGGTGTAGGAGGCATTTAAAAATGGGCACATCTTTTTTCAAAAAATTCTCAATACTGCCCCCTATACCCTAACAGGTTAAGAACAAATTATTATTTACAATGACGGCCTATACCCAGCCAAACTCAGACGACGCTGGGCCAATTGTGCGCCGCCCTATGGGACTCCCAATCACGGCCAGATGTGATACAGCCTGGAATCGAACCAGGGACTGTTGCAGTGCCTTAGACCACTGCGCCACTCTGGAGCTCTTAACCTGTTAGGGTATAGGGGGCAGTATTTTCACGGCTGGATAAAAAAATGTACCCGATTTAATCTGGTTACTAATCCTACCCAGTAACTAGAATATGCATATACTTATTATATATGCATAGAAAACACCCTAAAGTTTCTAAAACTGTTTGAATGGTGTCTGTGAGTATAACAGAACTCATTTGGCAGGCAAAACCCTGAGACAGATTCTGACAGGAAGTGGATACCTGATGTGTTGAATTGACTTTAAGCCTATGCCATTGAAAAACAAAGGGGCTGAGGAATGTTTTGGCACTTCCTATTGCTTCCACTAGATGTCACCAGCCTTTACAAAGTGTTTTGAGTCTTATACTGTGAGATCTGACCGAACAAGAGCCATGGAACGGTGATGGCCCATTAGACACCTGGCGCGCAAGTTCATGTTGGGTACTCTCGTTCCAATACGGTTTAACCTGTTTGGGCTAGGGGGCAGTATTGAGAATTTTGGAAAAAATATGTGCCCATTTTTAACTGCCTCCTACACCAACTCAGAAGCTAGAATATGCATATTATTGTTCAGGTTTGGATAGAAAACACTCTGAATTTTCTAAAACTGTTTGAATGGTGTCTGTGAGTATAACAGAACTCCTATGGCAGGCAAAAACCTGACAAGGTTTCAAGCAGGAAGTACCCTGTCTGACAAGGAGTCGTGCGTCTTGCATCTGTTTATTGAAAAGTAAGGATCTTAGCTGTAACGTGACAATTCCCAGGGCTCCGATAGGCTCTCAGAACCCGGGAAATACCTGAAGGTTGACGAGGCAGCCTCAGGCTGAAACACATTATCGCCTTTGGTAAGTGGCGGATCAGAGGACCTTTGAATGAGGCGCATGCACGATTCGCTCCTGAGGAGAAATTTAATTCGGCTGTTTAGGCTCAATGCATATTCCCGGTCGGAATATTATCACTTTTCTACGAGATAAATGGCATAAAAATTGGTTTTAAACAGCGGTTGACATGCTTCGAAGTACGGTAATGGAATATTTAGACATTTTTTGTCACGCCAATGCGCCATGCGCGAGACCGTGATGTAGCATTCTGATAGTGTCTAGAACTCACGAACAAAACGTCGCTGTTTGGATATAACGATGGATTATTTGGGACCAAACCAACATTTGTTATTGAAGTAGAAGTCCTGGCAGTTTATTCTGACGAAGAACAAGCAAGGTAAGAACATTTTTCTTATAGGAAATGTGATTTTGGTGGAGGCTGACCTGGGTGGGTGTCTAAATAGCTAGCCCTGTGATGCCGGGCTATGTACTTAGATTATTGCAAAATGTGCTTCATCCGAAAAGCTATTTTAAAATCGGACATATCGAGTGCATAAAGGAGTAATGTATCTATAATTCTTAAAATAATTGTTATGCTTTTTGTGAACGTTTATCGTGAGTAATTTAGCAAACTGTTAGTAAATTCCCCGGAAGTTTGCGGGGGTTATGCTTTTTCTGAACGTCACATGCTAATGTAAAAAGCTGTTTTTTGATATAAATATGAACTTGATTGAACAGACATGCATGTATTGTATAACACAATGTCCTAGGTGTGTCATCTGATGAAGATCATAAAAGGTTAGTGCTGCATTTAGCTGTGGTTTGGGTTTATGTGACATGATATGCTAGCTTGAAAAATGGGTGTCTGATTATTTCTGGCTGGGCACTCTGCTGACATAATCTAATGTTTTGCTTTCGTTGTAAAGCCTTTTTGAAATCGGACAGTGGGGTTAGATTAACGAGATTCTTGTCTTTAAATAGCTGTAAAATAGTCATATGTTTGAGAAATTGAAGTAATAGTATTTCTAACGATTCAAAAATCGCGCCACTGGATTTCAGTGGCTGTTACGTAGGTGGGACGAGTTCGTCCCACATGCGCCAGAGAGGTTAAAAGAGAACGCAATCGTCCGCCTTGAATTTTATTCATGTTCTGGTTAAAAAAGGCACTAATGATTTATGCGATACAACGTTTGACATGTTTGAACGAACGTAAATATATTTTTTCCGTTCGTGAAGTGAAGTGAAGTCCGGCTGGCTTAGATCATGTGCTAACAACACGGAGCTTTTTGGACATAAATAATGAGCTTTTTTGAACACAACTACATTCGTTATGGACCTGGGATTCCTGGAAGTGACATCTGATGAAGACAATCAAAAGGTAATGGATTATTTACATAGTATTTTCGATTTTAGATCTCTCCAACATGGCGGTTAGTCTGTATCGCAAAGCGTATTTTTCTGGGCGCAGTGCTCAGATTATTGCAAAGTGTGATTTCCCAGTAAGGTTATTTTTAAATCTGGCAAGTCGATTGCGTTCAAGAGATGTAAATCTATAATTCTTTGAATGACAATATAATATTTTACCAATGTTTTCTAATATTAATTAATTATTTTGTTGTCATGACTTGACTGCCGGTTATTGGAGGGAAACGATTTCCTGAACATCAACGCCATAGTAAAACGCTGTTTTTGGATATAAATATGAACTTGATAGAACTAAAAATGCATGCATTGTCTAACATAATGTCCTAGGAGTGTCATCTGATGGAGATTGTAAAAGGTTAGTGCATAATTTTAGCTGATTTTATGGTTTTGGTGACGCCTGTCTTTGAATCGACAGTACATTACACACAGCTATTGTCAATGTACTCTCCTAACATAACCTAACTTTATGCTTTCGCCATAAAACCTTTTTGAAATCGGACAACGTGGTTAGATTAAGGAGATGTTTATCTTTGAAAGGGTGTAAGTTAGTTGTATGTTTGAGAAATTTGAATTTTGACATTTATTTGGTTTCAAATTTGCCGCTCTTGAAATGCACCTGCTGTTGATAGGGTGCGCCACGGGTGGCACGCTAACGTTCCACATAGCCCCAAGAAGTTAAGCCTTAGTCTCACCCATCTCTTTAATTATTCAAATTTGAGGCCATGTGAGTACAGAGTGAGTATGGTAGTGTGCTAAACAAATAATGACCATATCATATAGCTGACATCTTAACTTTAGCTAATTTCTATTTGTTATTACTGGTTAGTAAACTCACAACAAGATCGTTATTGGTGAGCTAATTACAGAAAATTGCTTATGGTTGTGAGTGTGATGAAATAAATGCAGGCCATTCTACCAGAACGTTTTAGAACTTGGAAACTGTCACTTTGGCCTAACGTTATATCCTAATTGGACTTTGGTGCAGGTCATGTTTTTCTTCACATTACCATGTCTGTTTATTTGTCACATGCACAGGATACAGAAGGTGTAAACGGTACAGTGAAATTGTTACTTGCATAAGAAGTATTTTTGTTTAGACATGCAGCTAGCTAGCTAAACAATGAACCATAATTCCAACTCATAATGTTACTACCCTGCATGAATCTTCTGGTAGCTAAAACTAACCAACTAGCTAAGTTCAACGTTAGCTAGCTAGCTAACATTAGGCAATAACTAGCAATGCAAATGGCTCTGAGATACGAATAGTATTACTACACAGATCATACACGTAACGTTAGCTAGCGAGCCAGTCAGCTAACGTTAGCGAGCTAGGTAACAGTACAATGAGAACAACTTTCTGAGAAAATTAGAAACGTATAATATATGAAAATATAGCTAGCTAGACTTTCTTACCCGTATACATGGATGAATTCTTCTCCCTCTCTTTCACAGAAGCCATGGTTGCCCTTAGTTTGAAGATGTAATCCGGAGACAGGTGTTTTATATAACAGTCTTCTTCTGTGTGTTCTCTTTTTGACTCCCTCCGCATTATTTGCATTCAAATTCCAGAATTATATCCATCTCCTTAGCTATCATACTCTGCTTCCACCGGGCATTCCACTGATTTCAAAACTCAGTCCTCCAGAAAGTGGAGAGCATTAGAAACACTTATGCAGTTCTTTGTAATATCTTTCAAAATAGCCAAGTTAGAAAGGATTACCTGGGGGGGATAAAATGACGCCGTAGAGAAAACACAGCATTTCAGAGAGCTTATTAGCGTAGCTAACACAATTGTGGATCTGATGATTCAAAAGATGACTGATAACATTACTAAAGGGATCGATGTCAAGATAGGAACAGTCTTGGAGGCAATAGCAGGCCATTCAGTCGAACTACAGAAGGTTGTCAAGCGTGTTGATGAGGCGGAAGGAAGAATTGCAGCTGTGGAAACTTTAACTACATCAATGGACACTAGGATAAAGGCACTTGAGAAACAGGTGCATGAAATGGCGGAGCACATTGATGATTTGGATAACCGAGGACGCAGATGCAATATCCGTGTGGTGGGACTCTCAGAAAATTCTGAAGGGTCACGTTCAGTTAAATTCTTTGAGGAATTTGATTCCTGGCTAACTACAAATGGATACTAAGGCTGGTCGTGTGAAGCTGGATAGAGCCCATCGCTCTCAAACATCGATATCCGGTCCCAACCAGCGCCCACGGCCAGTGGCTATAAAGTTCCACAACTTCACCGACAAGCAGCGCGTTATGGATGCGGTTAGACGCATCGGATCTGACGGTATTCAATGCCAAGGTCCAAGGGTCTCATTCATCAATGAATACTCCACGGCAGTTGTACGAAGACGCAAGGTGTTTGATGAGGTGATTATGCAGACTTAAGAATCTACATTGGAGATTTGAAATCCCCTGCATGTTAGCTAGCGGGGAAACCCCCTTTGGGAACTTGACATGTTTATTTTTCTGTTGTAGTATAGTTCGGGTTCAGGGTTCATATAGTTTGTTTTGGCCCGGTGAGAATGGGGAGAGTTTAATCCATGGGGAAAGGTACCACCCTATCTTTACAGTAGGATTCAGTTTACATATTGGTTAGTCAAAGTGAAATGGCAGGTAACAGACTGCGTTTATGTACATGGAACATTAGAGGGAGCCATAACCCCATTAAAATGAAAAAAGTACAAATTAAATATTGATATTGCTCTGTTGCAAGAAACTCATTTGGATGATAAGGAGCATCTAAAATTGCAACAAGGGGGGTTTGGCCAAGTGTTTTTCTCATAATTTACATCCAGAAGTAGAGGTGTGGCTATTCTTATGAAAAAGAACCTACCACTTAAGGTGTTGAATTGTGTGAAAAATACATTTGGTTGATTTGTTATAATTTAAGGTACTTTACAAGGACATTTCCATGATGAATTTGTACTTCCTCCCTGATTTCCTCACTAAGGTATTTCTAGACTTTTCAGAATTAAACTGAGACACTGCAGTGATTGGACCCACTTATTGACAAGTATCCCAGCAGCATTGCTTCACCCTCTCCTCAAGCTAGGTCGCTTAAAGCTATTTGTGTTGATCTGGGGTATGCTGATGTCTGGAAAACCTTTCATCCCTCCAACAGAGAGTTCACTTTTTACTCTGCACCTCATCGATATCAGACTAGAATAGATTACCTTTTTATGCCCAGGATGTCTTTGCTGTCTGTTTTATCTGCTAATATAGGAAGCATAGTCATATCTGATCATGCTGAGGTGATCCTGGACATAAAACTCAAAGGGGCACCCAATCCATCAAGACATTGTAGATTGAATACAACCATACATTTGCATCATATTTTATTACAGAGTTTAAAGCATTTTTTTCTATTAACTCTCAATCAACAGATAACCCCTCGCTCTTTGAGAAATTTGTAAAGCATACGCCAGGGGTCTGATTATGTCATACTCAGCCACTAAGAGGTGGAAAAAACGTGAAAAGCAAAAAACGTTAGAGGGTGAATTAGCAACTAAAGAGAAGACTACAAAAAAATGTCCTCTCCTGCCCTATTAAACGAAATGTCAGTCCTTAGATCAACATTGGACTCTCTCCTAACACAGAATGCTGAAAAGAAAATGAGATTTGTCAGGCAAAAGCTTTATGAACATGGTGATAAACCAGGAAAATATTTGGTGTACCTAGCTAAAAAGAGAGCAGACTCCCAGTCAATTGCTACTATTACTGATTCTGATGGCAACCACTTATATGAAAATAAATGGATAAATTAGCAATTTAAGACATTTTATGCAAATATTTATGCCTCAGAAGTGACAAATGATGGACCCAAACTAATGGAGGACTTATTTTCTAAGATTGAGCTCCCAACTATTTCCAAAGAACAGAGGTCTCTCCTTAATGCCCCTATTACCAAGGAAGAGATCATGTTTGCAATTGAGAAATGGCAAAATGGTAGGGTCCCAGGACCAGACAGGTTTTTTAGTGAGTTCTATAAGAATTCCATGGCCTGATCCTTGAGCCATTGCTTGATATGTTTAACCACTCATTTTCAAATGACTGCATCCCTCAAACGGGGAAGGAAGCTAACATATCACTTATTCTCAAAAAGGGAAAATGCCCAGAGTCTTGTTCCTCATACAGACCTATTGCTCTTCTGAACATGGATAGAAAATAGCTTTTTAAAATTTTACCCACATGACTAGAGGACTTATTGCCACTAATTGTGAAATGGGACCAAACTGGCTTCATTAAGGACCGTAACTCATGTAATAATGTCAGGCAGCTTCTTAATGTTATTCAAGCCTACCAACGAAGTGCTGTGGATGGTCTTGTGCTCTCCCAAGATGCTGAAAAAGCATTTAACCGTGTGGAGTGGTCCTACCTATTCTTTGCTCTAACTAAATTTGGTCTAGGTGACAACTTTATAAAATCCTCAGTCTACTGTCCTTACTAATGGGCTAAGGTCAAAAAGCTACTCAACACACAGAGGTACAAGACAGGGATGTTCTTTGTCCCCTCTCCTATTTGCGCTCGCTATGGAGGCCATCAGAACAACACCTGCTATACAGGGTCTGCTCATTGGTGACATTCATCATAAAATAAGTTTGTATGCTGATGATGTTTTGATATTCAAATTGAAAATTTGCATGGAAAATCTTTCCTGTTTTTTTTTGTTATTGCATTTTCTCACCTGTCCCTAAATGTCTTTGCTGCTCGAGAGAAATAGATCAAATAGAACTTTACCGATGTCAAATAGATTGAAGCATTCTATCAATGTGTGACATATTTTCTGGTGAGCAAGGGTTTATTTAGTCTACTAGGGCAACAAGTAATGACAGAAGAGATAAAAAATAAAAATAAAAAATAGCTTGTGAAAATGTGAATAGGATGTCATTCCAGAACAGATTTGTTCCCTGGGTTTTGTGAGGTTGTTATTTATTCTCAGTGTCAGGAGGCCAGTGAGATGTTAGAAGCGAAGGTTTCCGATTAGGAACATTAGTTCATGGCAACGTGTTGTGTTAGAATGACGTAGCTGTCAAAAGACAATGGACTTCTTTTGGGGATTTGCGTGTATTGTTAGGTATTACTGCACTGTTGGAGCTAGGAACATAGGCACTTCGCTACACCCGTGATAACATCTGCAAAATGATTTAGAGTCTAATTTAGAGGCTGATGGTCTGTGTGTGAGTGTGTATGCTATAGGGGCATAAGCAGATGTGCATATGCATGCATGCACACACACATACACTTGCATTGAAGTTTAGCAGTCGTTGTGGTTTCTCTGTGGTATTCCAGTGACAACTGCCTAATCTCTAAAGCCTGTAAGCTCATTAGACTTTCTCCCAGGTTAGAAACAGTTACACACCTGTGTGTGTGTGTGTGTGTGTGCGTGTGTGCGTGTGTGCGTGTGTGCGTGCGTGCGTGCGTGCGTGTCGTTGACCACATGGTTGACCCAGTCTTACTCAATATGCCAAGTCAGAGCCTGGAAGCCTCACCAGTGAACCAACTCAATGCCTGTGTGTGTCGTCATCATTGTCTGTCTGTCTGTCCGGTCTGTCTGTCTGTCTGTCTGTCTGTCTGTCTGTCTGTCTGTCTGTCTGTCTGTCTGTCTGTCTGTCCTGTCCTGTCCTGTCCTGTCCTTATATGTATTTGTGTATATGTGCGTATGTGGTTGTACATTCCTACATGCATGTCAAATCAATTCCAATCAAATTGTATTTGTCATTATTTTTCATAATTTGCTTGTGTGTGTGCGTACGTGCCTGCATACATCCTATGTGTTTGATTGTGTGTGTGATACAGCTGTTCTAACAGTTTGTTCTAGTTTATATATCCCAGAACCCTGATTATGAAATGGTGTGTGTTACTGCATCCCAGTATTTAGCCAGCTAAAGAATCCTGGCTGGCCCACTTTTGAAGCATTCTCAGATGCTTGATCTGTTCAACCAATGCTTGCCATGGCTTACTGACATAAAAACATAGCCCTAGAAACTACTGTTGACTTCATGTTATTGTTTATGTTATTGCAAGGTATTTGTCACAAGTGTAGAGAGGAGTAGGCAGGAGGTAGTCGCAGGTTTAGAACTACTGAACTTATTAAAGCACTATATATCTAAAAGCGGGACAAATTCCAAAGTGCAAAATAATAAAGTACTCAGGAAATAGTAGGAGCCTGGGAGAGAATAGCCCCTACTCCAACCTCTGAGGCGTCCACCTCCACGATGAAGAGCAGAGATGGGTCAGGATGAGCCAGAACAGGTGAGTTTGTAAAACGTTCCTTGAGCGCACAGAAGGCTTCGTTGGCCTCCTCAGTCCAGCGCAGCTGTCTAGGACCTCCCTTCAAGAGGGAGGTGAGAGGGGCCACCACTGTGCTGATACCCCTAATGAAGCGCCTGGAATAGTTGGCAAAACCTAGGAAGCTCTGCACCGCCTTTATGTTGGATGGAACAGGCCACGACCGTACTGCACTGACCCTCTGCTCTTCCATCTCCACTCCCTCGGTGGCTATCCGATAGCCCAGGAAGGAGACCGCCTGCTGGAAGAATAGGCACTTCTCCGCCTTGGTGTACAGGTGATGCCCTATCAGCCTATCCAAAACGGACCTGACGTGAGAGGCAAGTTGCTTGCGTGTAGTGGAGTAAACCAAGATGTTGTCTATGTACACCACTATACAGCGACCCAACATGTCTCTAAACACCTCGTTAATGAAGGATTGAAACACTGAGGGTGCATTTGTCAGGCCGTAGGGCATTAGCCTGTATCGGTACTGCCCGGTGCTTGTGCTGAAGGCGGTCTTCCATTCATCCCCCTCTCTGATGCGCAACAGGTTGTAGGCACTGCGTAAATCCTGGGTGGACAGAGAGGAGCAAGGCACATCCATGCCTACCTGGGAAGAAGCAGGAGCGCTCCTCGGCCTATTGCTTCCTCGCCTGGTTCCCTTTCTGGGACAGGTGTTCCAGGGGTGGTCTGACTCCCCGCAGTAGGAGCAGAGACCCTGTTGATGGCGGCATTGATGTTCCTCTGGGGGAAGGTGCATCATGCCCACCTCCATGGGCTCAGTCTCGCTGGAGGTTCCTGGGAGAGACCCGAACCCCTGGGATGGGCGACGACAGGCCCGCAGGAGATTATCCAGGCAGATGGCCATGACGATGAGCTAGTCCAGCGTGAGGTCCTCATCGTGACAGGCCAGTTCGGTCTGGACATCCGCCTGTAGCCCGCAGTGGAAAACCGTCAACAGGGCCTGGTCATTCCAGCCAGTGGACGCAGCCACCATCCAGAAATCCAGAGCGTACTCAGACGCTGTCTTGGACACCTGGCGTAGACAGAGGAGATGCTCACCTCCCTCTCGGCCCTTTGTAGGGTGGTTGAAAACTGCACAGAAGAGTTGGGTCAAGCGCTCGTAGGACTGCACTTCTGGACCGCCCCTCTCCCAGGCGGCGTGCACCCACTCCAGAGCCCAGGCTGTCAGCCCCGAGATCACCAAGGCCACCTTGTCCCTCTCGGAGGCCATCCTGGCATGACGAGCAAGGTGGAGGTCACACTGCAGGAGAAACCCCCTACAGTGAGCTGGAGTGCCATTAAACCTCTCCGGGAGGGGCAGGTGGACGTTGCTGATCAGACCGGGTAATGTAGATCGTGACTGGAACAACCGTGGGGAGCTGGGAAGGTGGTGGTGTAGCCTGCAGCTGGCGTATGGTCCGGAGCACCTCGTCCATGGCAGTACCAAGGTGCTACAGGCACGAGTCGTGGTCTCCTATAGCGGAGAGGCCGGGATGTCCTGCTGCTTCCTGTTCTCTTGGGTCGGTCATTCTGTCACAAGTGTAGAGAGGAGTAGGCAGGAGTAGGCAGGAGGCAGTCGCAGGTTTAGAACTTCTGCGTTTATTAAAGCACTACAGTGGGGGAAAAATGTTATAACATTTTTGACATGCGTTTTTCTGGATTTTTTGTTATTCTGTCTCTCACTGTTCAAATAAACCTACTATTAAAATTATAGACTGATCATTTCTTTGTAAGTGGGCAAATGTACAAAAATCAGCAGGGGATCAAATACTTTCCCCCCCCCACTGTATATATATCTAAAAGCAGGACGAAACCCAAAGTACAAAATAATAAACTACTCAGGAAATAGTAGGAAAACAAGAAACATTTACAATGACCGACAAAGACTTCTTCTATTTCTATGAGGTTTAACGGCGGTTGGAATCCAATTTGTTGCATTACCACCACCTACTAGACTGGAGTACAACTCCCTTATACTTTGCTTGAAAAATACAAATGTAATAAATTAAATAGCCTACCGTCTAACACTACACTCACTAATTTCAAAATTATATAAAATTAAATTAACACCACCCTACTCCACTAATTAAATGTATTTACTCCTACCTCATGTCATCATCCTGAAAGGATGGGACATCACCACTTAACACACCCTGTAACTCTTCTGATGTCAAGTCTCGCACACCAAAATACCATTCTGCAGCTGTCACCACAACCTCAATTTTCTGCAACTTCCGTTCCATCCCTGCAGTACAGTTGAAAACCATTACTTTAGATGCTAAAAATCCAATCTTACTCAAACTTATATCACTTTTTGGCCTACCCCTCTGTACTGGTATATCTCTACTACTCTCACCACTCCTCCCCCTTAACCAATCTTCCTCTACTTTCTTCACTGCCTCAGTATATGACAAATTCTGCACTACTCTAACCCTGGAAACCTCAACCTGCCTTTACTTGCACGGGACATTTCTGATCCCCAGTTCCATGGGCACCCCTACAATTAACACATTCCACTACTTTCCCCAATACTACACATTCCTTTGTCTCATGCCCTTCTGCACACTTCTCACACGTTGGACCCCCCCTCCTACACACTGCTGCCACATGCCCTAAGCTTGACACGTAACAACGTAATGTATTCGGCACATATGCTCATACAGGATAACTTATATATCCTAACTTCACTTTGTCGGGTAAGGACTCAACTTCAAAACTCAAAAGAACAGACAATGACTCTTCTGTTTCCCTGCTCTCGCCACCCTGTATGCGTCGCATCAAACGACGAGCATCACATACACCGGGAATCTTGCCCCTCAGCTGGTCAACTTTTATATTTACTGCTACCCCAGTTATCACTCCTTTCATTGGTGCCCTTTTCTTGAGAGCGAAACAATTCACTTTTCTTGCCCAGGTTTGTTTTACTCTGAGCGCCTTCTCCCTCTGACCAACATAAACACTAACAATTATTACTAGACCACTTCTGGTTATCCTCATCGATTCCACTTGACCCAACTCTTTTTTTTTCACCCACCGTGAAACCACAAATGGATCAGCCAAAAGGCAAGAGTCCACTTTTTCCATAAACTTCACTCCTTCTGTTACACTCATCTTTTTCCTGACCCTCAGTGTATACCTCGGTCTCTGATAACTTCACCACACCTACCACCTCCGATACTTCACCCTCATTCACTTCCATTTCTCCTCCTGTCTTCAGCTCCCTCTGCTTACACTTTCTACCATTCTTCTTTAACAAACCATCTCCCTTTTTTCCACCATTTTTATCCGACTCAAGCTCACCCTCTTCTTCCCTCTCTCTCTTAGACCTCCTCCCTCTCTTTTTCCAAGTATATGTCTCCTTATGATAATACTGCACTACTCCTGACAATCATCTTGTTTTTCTTTCTCTAAGGACTCCATTTACACCACCTCGCCGCGTCCTTTGTTTTCGGCATCACCGACAAAGACAAATGACAGAGGGAGTATATATACAGTGATAGAGGGGAGATTGGAACCAGGTGTGTATAATGATGACGAGACAAGTCCGGGGTTGATGAGTGAAGGGCGTTTGCCAGCAGCAGGTTCGGCAGCAGCTAGAAGGCCGGTGACGCCGAACGCCTGAGCTAGACAGGAGGGGGAGCCAAAGCGAAGGCTGGTGTGATAGTATTGAATGAACGTGTAACTGCATGTTATTGTACATCAAGATTTGTATATTGTAGAGTACTTTTTTGCTCAATGACAGCGTTTTGATCAGATTAAAACCTGCAAATATTGCAAAGCCTATTCAAAAGCACTCACTGCGACTGATATGGCATGGGTCACATCCAAAAGAGAAATGCACTAAATTAATATTGTTTGTTTTCTCCCCTTGTGCTAAATTAGTTTAAAGGGCGATGGCACTTCCTGCTTTGGCCTCATTTTAGATTTGGTTCATTAAGAAATGCTAGCAGCCATGACTGAATTCAAACGTGAGTTGGTTTTGGGGTGTGGTTTGATGTGGGTGTCTCTTGTGTGTGCTCGCAGGTGGCAGAGTTAGCTAAATTATTTAGCCAATTAGCTTCAGCTAGCTGGTGTGCGACCGTGGCAAAGTTGGTTTGACTTTCGATAGCCTATCTCTGGGGCTAGTTAGGGAAATGAGACAACATTTTGTTAATATTTTAAATGCTTTCAATATTTGTATATGTGTAGTGGAAAAATAAAGATAGTGAACAAATGTGAACGATGAAGATGCATCAAGCGACTTGCTGGAGCCAAGGCCCAGCATGATGACAATCACAATTTATGGCATTGGTAGAATGGCAATCTCAATGAAGAGACATTCCCACAGAAGTCCTAGGGTCACTGTAGCCAGGAGAGGTGAAGACTTATGAAACTTGAATTTACTAAATTAATGTTACAGTGTGAATTAAATTGTCATGTTTGGGTTGTTTCAGGAGTTCATAAAGATCTATGAATTTTTATATATTTCATTGTACTGTAAGTGATATGGATTTATTGTTAGAGAAACTGTTATTCTGTTTGTTGGACGGCGCATAGTTCAAAGTGGAGCTATAATTTAGAAAAGAGTTATATCCAAGAATGTGTGTGTTGTTTTCATGCCTTTGTTTTAATGTTTTGAGCCATGCAAAGTGATGTTAATTAGATTATGGGAGATACTGGGATTTGGCGCTCTTGGAAGAATAAAAGCTGGGTTTAAACGTTGATCATGGAGTCATTGGTAAACCGACCTCCTTATATACGCTTGTATGTCATAGTGGTGAATTTTCTATGCTGTTAAAGACTTTTATTTTCATTGTGAATATTTCTGGTATGTACCATTTGTTAACTGTATTCTTATTGCGTAACTGTAATAAATCGGATTATTTTTAAATGGATACAAACCGTAGTCTTCTAAATGTGCATCTCTGAGCTGAGGGTTAACTCAATAATGTAATACTTGGACATTGATTGTACGATATTAGCTCTTTGTTCCTTAGCCTCTTAATAATTGCATAACGGTAAACCAAGACACGTGCGTCTAATAATATTCCGAGGGGTGACGCAAGGCTCTCGACCTTGGCTATACCCACTGGATACAATTATGGGCGTATAGCCTTCAAATAATTATGGAGTCAGATAGTACATATATTAGGGGCATAGACCCTCTACACTAATTCTCTGTATTCATCAGAGGAAGTACATTTTCACTATTCTACATATGCATTTCAACAATTTATAGCTAGTTTGGGGTTTTTAAGTCATTGAAATTCTGAGCTATTGAAATTGTTACATAATGCCCCATGTATATTGTGTAATTTACCTAAGGTCCCTAACTAGCCCAATATGGATATCCAAAGATGATTTCCAAATTGATGATTTCCTGTGTGTTGCCAGCTGTGGGCAGGATAGAAACAAACCCAACCTTCATTTGTGTTGTGATGCAGTCACGACCACAAGTCTTACAAAACAATGTTTTTGACGAGACTGACTTTATGACCAAAATGATCCTATTTCTACTTTGTAGTCAATTTTGACAGTAGAATATAAACTCAGCAAAAAAAGAAATGTCCCTTTTTTAGGACCCTGTCTTTCAAAGATAATTTGTAAAAATCCAAATAGCTTCACAGATCTTCATTGTAAAGTGTTGAAACACTGTTTCCCATGCTTGTTCAATGAACCATAAACAATTAATGAACATGCACCTGCGGAATGGTCGTTAAGACACTAACAGCTTACAGACGGTAGGCAATTAAGGTCACAGTTATGAAAACTTAGGACACTAAAGAGGCCTTTCTCCTGACTCTGAAAAACACCAAAAGAAAGATGCGCAGGGTCCCTGCTCATCTGCGTGAACGTGCCTTAGGCATGCTGCAAGAGGCATGAGGACTGCAGATGTGGCCAGGGCAATAAATTGCAATGTCTGTACTGTGAGACGCCTAAGACAGCACTACAGGGAGACAGGACGGACAGCTGATCATCCTCGCAGTGGCAGACCACGTGTAACAACACCTGCACAGGATCGGTACATCCTAACATTGCACCATCACAGGTACAGGATGGCAACAACAACTGCCCGAGATACACCAGGGACGCACAATCCCTCCATCAGTGCTCAGACTGTCCGCAATAGGCTGAGAGAGGCTGGACTGAGGGCTTGTAGACCCGTTGTAAGGCAGGTCCTCACCAGACATCACCGGCAACAACGTCGCCTATGGGCACAAACCCACCGTCATTGGACCAGACAGGACTGGCAAAAAGTTATCTTCACTGACGAGTCGCGATTTTGTCTCACCAGGGGTAATGGTCGGATTCGCGTTTATCATCGACGGAATGAGCGTTACACCGAGACCTGTACTCTGGAGCGGGATCGATTTGGAGGTGGAGGGTCCGTCATGGTCTGGGGCGGTGTGTCACAGCATCATCGGACTGATCTTGTTGTCATTGCAGGCAATCTCAATGCTGTGCGTTACAGGGAAGACATCCTCCTCCCTCATGTGTTACTCTTCATGCAGGCTCATCCTGACATGACCCTCCAGCATGACAATGCCACCAGCCATACTGCTCGTTCTGTGCATTATTTCCTGCAAGACAGGAATGTCAGTGTTCTGCCATGGCCAGCGAAGAGCCCGGATGTCAATCCCATTGAGCACGCCTGGGACCTGTTGGATCGGAGGGTGAGGGCTAGGGTCATTCCCCCCAGAAATGTCCGGGAACTTGCAGGTGCCTTGGTAGAAAAGTGGGGTAACATCTCACAGCAAGAACTGGCAAATCTGGTGCAGTCCATGAGGAGGAGATGCACTGCAGTACTTAATGCAGCTGGTGGCCACACCAGATACTGACTGTTACTTTAGATTTTTTGTTCAGGGACACATTATTCCATTTCTGTTAGTCACATGTCTGTGGAACTTGTTCAGTTTATGTCTCAGTTGTTGAATCTTGTTATGTTCATACAAATATTTACACATGTTAAGTTTGCTGAAAATAAACGCAGTTGACAGTGAGAGGACGTTTCCTTTTTTGCTGAGTTTATGTTTCTGACTCATATCGATGCCACATAGGTTGTTTTCTAAATGAGAAGTTGTTTTTTAGGGTCAGTTGCGCTTTAACGTTGCTCCATGTGGCTTGGCGACCTAAGATCAATAGATAATATTAGGCAATGCAGTTGGTAACTACCTGGTACCAAATAGTTTCTTGTAGTGGTGCTAGGTTTTAAATGAATCCCAAAGAAGCAAAAGTAATTCATAGGTTTTTACAGTGTAATTACCATTTTACCATGTCATTTATTGGTAAATACCTGGCATACCTGGATTGATGGTTTTCTAACCAAGCCCTCTTTCTGTTCTTTTGTCTCTCTCTCTCTCTCTCTCTCTCTCTCTCTCTCTCTCACTCTGCAGTCATGGGATATTTTCTTCCGGAATGCCAACGCGGGGGCGCCACCAGGCGCAGCCTATCATAGCCCTCCTCTGGCTGGTGCTGCTCTGGGATTGGCTAACGCCCAGGCGATGGTCGGGGTGCAACCTAACGTGGAGAAGCTAGTGGAGGACCATCTGGCTGTACAGTCACTTGTACGAGCATACCAGGTACTGTACACACACACACACACACACACACACACACACACACACACACACACACTGAGTGTAATACCTGTGTTTAGGAGGTTCCTCTGAACACACACACACTTATGCACCTTATATTATATACACACACACACACACAGACACACACACACACACTGAGTGTCATTGCCCTGTATGTGTCTAGGTGCGGGGGCACCACATAGCCAAGCTGGACCCTCTGGACATCAGTGTTGTAGACTTTGATGAGGCCCCAGTAATGGTGGGCTTGAAGAAAGTTGGTGAGAAACGTGCGCCCGCCTGCCTCGCCTCGCTGCCGTGTGTTTGCCAACTCTGATTAAGCTACATATTGGTTAACCTTTCTGATTGATTGTCTTACTTTCTTCTTCCTCTGTTCTCCCTTCGTTTATTCTTTATCTTTTTCTCTTTTTCCCTCCCTCTTGCTTTCTGGATTTATTTTGTCTTTCACCTCTTTTTGATTTTTCTTTCCTCCCCTCTGCTATCTTTTGCGGTTTCGTTTATTTTTCATATTTCAATTTGTCCCCTCCCTTCTTTCGAACTTGCCCCCTGCCCCCCTGTAGATTCGGGGTCACCACGTGGCACAGCTGGACCCTCTGGGCATCATGGCTGCCATCGACCCAGGCCCTCCCCCCTCTGACATCATCACCTCCAATGACAAACTGGGTGAGGAGAGGAGGGGAAGGGTTAAGGGGTAATTGAGACTGACAGGTTTTAGGCCTTAAATATAGTCTGTCGCCACATACTGTATCTAACCCTAACCCACACCTCTATCCTCACCCTCCACATGGTTTAACCCACCTGTCACCAGCCTGTCACCCAACTATGTCATTTCCTTAGTGTGTACTATAGCACACATGCTGCTTCTTCTAGCAGTATAGTAAACTATATATTTGGCTGTGCTAGTGTTGCATATGCCATGGGTAAATATTGCATGCCGCCATTTTGTTTCATTCATTCTCACTCACATTTAGGGCACAGAGTCAGATTGTCGTACTGTTAAACCATGGGATCTAGTTATGTCTCCAGTAGGGATACACAATATATCGGTGAACATATCAGAATCAGCCGATATTAGCTAAAAATGCCAACATCGGTATCGGCCCGATGTCTAGTATAACGCCGATGTACAAAACCGATGTCAAAGCTGACGTGCATATCTATATAACGTAGGTACATGACGTAATGACGCCACGTAAAATTTTGCGCTACACGTGCAACACAGAATTCCTAACCTAGCCCACAATGTCTGCTGTGTGGATCGAGCAGTCAACAAGTCAAGCAGTCATTTGAAAGAGTAAGAACATTTCAGAGAGACAACTCAACGGCGAAATCCATTAACGCCAAGATAATGGGATTCATTGCCCTTGACAATCAACCCTTCTTTGTGATGTTGGTTTTCGCCGACCGGTCGAGCACCGGTACACGTTGCCCTACCAGAGTTACACAGTAATAGCATCACTGCTATTAGCTTTACGACATACTATGGAACGCCGTTTGGGTCTTTTCGTGTCAAAAAAGATGCACGTCAAATAACAAAATAAATAAATTAAAGAATGTTGTGTGTTCTGAATTTGCACGTGCAAGCCAAGCGCCACCACTACTATCAGTAGCACTGTCAAGCTGCACAAAAAAGTCTGCAAACACCAGCCACGAACGATGTGTTTACAATACTGCGTTGGTAATAAAGCATTATTTGTTCGACTGCAACTTCTGGGGTAGCTAGCTTTAACTTGGTACCTAGCTAGTACCAATACAACCAACCTGAAAACAATGACCAGTAGAAACTGCAGTCATTTTCATTTTTCTTAGCAATGATTTAGGAATCCTTGTGAGTAAATATTAACTAGGTAGCACTTGTTGTTCACCTATTGAAATTGAACTTCAGTTCATGAAAATAACTAGCTAGCCAGCTACTTAACCCTGTTGCCCAAAGCTAACGTTATAAGCAGCCAGCTAGCTTCATCTGGCTAGTGAAGCTCGACCGGACCGGGGTATGTGTTGTGAAGCTAGCCACAATAAGGATTAGGCACAACAGTGGAATTTGCGGTTTGTCTTCAAAATAAAAGTACCTCTTTGAAAGTGATGCAGAAGGTTACAATTGGTGGAATCATGCTATATGTAGACTAGATAATGTTAAACAAGGTTGGAATGTGAAGCAATGAAATGGGGTATCAGTCTACTCGGTGACACCCACAGAAGAGTTAATGCAAATATTACCGTTGTAGCTCTTATCGCGGGACTGCGACTGTGTGATATCACCTCCCCAGTCAGCCTATTGTGTGTATTGACATTCATATTGCACTGTACGTCTTTACCTAAGGATTGGGGATCAATGAAATGGGGTATCAGTCTACTCAATACCCAAGATATTTTTTCCCAAGGTCCTCCTCACTGTTATCAGACTCCAAAACATCCACGCAGTATTGTTTTTCCTCGGGAATGGTGTTCAATGCACATGGGTTGACAATAAATGTGTCTCAATTCACAGTTGTTTCAGAGTCCCGCAGTAAGAGCTACAATGCTAATGTTCTCTGGGTGTCACTGAGTAGACTGATACCCCATGTCATTGATCCACAATCCATAGGTAAGGCTGTACAGTGAAATAAGTATGCCCCCAATGCAATTCTAAAGTATAATACATCCAGTGTGATTACAACAGATGTTTGTGAAATTAACAAATTATTATTTTTTGTGGATTTTATATAACAACATTCCAACCTCGTTTAGCATGATCTATTAAATTATGGCATAATTCTACTATTTGTATTCATTTGCATCACTGTCAATGACATACTTTTATTTTGAAGGCTAACCGCAAAGTCCACTATTGTGGCTAATCCTTATTGTGGCTAGCTTTACATAGATGGGTCCGACCACCATTAATCAAATAAGAACTGTCTTATAAATTAGGGTTATTTTAGATGACACCTAGCTATATAGTTAGCTAGGTAACTATAGCTACTGAAACAGATTATGTCATGTTGCTATGTTTTTGGGGAAGAACTTTGTTTGCATCCATGAGCTAGCTAGCTTTTTTTTTATGACCAGCACTGTAGGCACGTGAGACAACTTTACCAGCATCATAGCATACGTATCGATGAATCGTTGTGACGTATGAAATACGAGTGATAGTGTAATCAATGTGTAATAACTACGTAAAAATATTATGAACGCGTTAAATTATTATGTGAGGTGCAGTCATATTCAGGTCCTGATTGGTCAACAAGCTTATTTGACACGGCATCCAAATGACATTCCAAAGTATGAGAAATCCTGGTTGAGAATGAAACGACTGAACAAATGAACAACGAAACAGTGCAGCAAGTAAGTGAAAGAAATAGGTTCTGATTATGTTTTACTGGTAATGGGGACATACGTAAATGCCAACAAAATAACTATTTGGTGTGTGTGTGTGTGTGTGTGTGTGTGTGTGTGTGTGTGTAACCTTCATTTAACTAGGCAATTCAGTTAAGAACAAATTCTTATTTACAATGATGGCCTACCCCGGATGACGCTGGGCCAATTGTGCGCCACCATATGAGACTCCCAATCACGGCAGGATGCGATACAGCCTGGATTCGAACCAGAGACTGTAGTGACGCATCTTGCACTGAGTTGCAGTGCCTTAGACCGCTGCGTCCATGTGTGTGTGTTAACTATTTAACTGTACTAGAATGCTTAAAAGGACGCTAAAATGTTAAATATCGGTTATCGGTACCGGTATCAGGGTTATTTTGGCAAGGAAAATATCTGATATCGGTATCGGCCACAAATGTCATATCGGTGCATCACTAGTTTCCAGGCATACTGTTATCTAATCCCCCTTCCTCCTGCCTGGGTAATCTGTAGGTTATGATCTCTGACAGAAAATGGCCACTGAGAGTGTGTGTGCATGTGTGAGTGCATATGCGTGTGTGTGTGTACTGAAAGGGTTACATAGTTTAAAAAAATGTGATTACATGGAATTTACAGTTGGCCTATTGGTGTTGGGGTCAAAGAGTTCTCTTCTGCACTCTTAGAAAAAAGGGTTCCAAAAGGGTTCTTTGGCTGTCCATAGGATAACTCATTTTGGTTCCAGGTAGATCTCTTTTGGGTTCCATGTAGAACCCTCTGTGTAAAGGGTTCTACATGAATCTCAACAGGGTTCTACCTGGAACCGAAAAGGGTTCTTCAAAGGGTTATCCATTGGTTCTGTGTGTCTCAAACTGGTATTGTTGATCTTCAGTAGTGTGACTGACAGGCTGTCACTTTTAGCTGATGTCAACAGGGCAATATCCGGATTTGTGTGTGGGTTTGAGAGACATCTGTGGGTGTGATCCAGAATATGTATGTGCGTGCGTGCGTGGGTGCGTGTCACCAACCTCTTTGTGTGTACGTTCCACTAACCCATATGTGTGTGTCTTTCTCTGTGTCCCCCAGACCTCTCTGGGTATAAAGAGCGCCTGTATGATCTCACTGCTGAAGGTATGGACACAGCAGCCCCTAGACTACAATATACAGGATCCTCTACTTCCTTTTTAGCTCTGCTACAGCTCTGCTGCTGCTGCGGCCTGGTTCCAAACCCATACCATGGCCCTGTCTCTACGTACTTGTTGTCTATGCCCCTAAGACTACGCTCTCAGATGGAGAAGCAAGTGCCTAGGGATCAGGTCACAGTATTGGTTTCCGAACTGGACCTAAGGATTTCTCTGTAGCGTTCAGGTGATGTTTCCCAAGTCCCACTGATGAGTGATGGTAGGATAGTTCCCTAGTTCTTAGCTCTTCTTTTATCTCTTGGTTGCTCTGTGTGCAGTTTATTGTAGAAGTAAAGTAGTCCCAAGTTTCTTTTCCTGAAGTAATCACGGTTAATAGCGTTGGGCCAATAGTCGAAAGGTTACTGGTTCGAATCTCTAAGCCGGCTAGGTGAAAAATCTGTCGATGTGCCCTTGAGTAAGGCACTAAACGTTAATTGCTTCTTTAAATCGTTTTTGATTAGAGCGTCTGCTAAATGACTAAAATGTAAATGTGGGTCCTCAGGGTCAGTGAGAAGGCTGTGTAGACATGTCTCTCCGGCTGCCTCAACTCTTTAACTTGATTAGATTTCATCTGCTTGGCTGGATTCCCCCCAGTCTCTAGTAAAACAAGTGACAGAGTGTTAGAGAATGCTGCCTTGTTGTATTTTTATTAACACAAGGTCATATTAGGGGATAGTGTGTGCGCGTGTGTGTGCCTGGGTGATAATGTGTGTTTTATTAGGTCAAATCCTGTTAAGTAACCCAGTGAGCTGGCTGACTGAACCTGAAACTCAGATCCAGTGGCGCCTTGCCAACCTGTTGCTGGCACACATACTGTTTGGCCCTAGGGGGAGCCCAGCTTGGGGGGGGGAGAGAAAGAGAAAGAGCGTTAGTGTGTATACATGTGCATGTGTGTCTGAATATTTTTAATGGCGGGTATATGCCTACACCATTCTGTTGTTAGGGGTATGCAGTTCGCTCACACCATTCAAACACCTAAATGCTGCTTTTGGAAGGAAAACTATTTTAATCATATTGTAATTAACCATAGGTCATATTTTATAGAAATATGGAAACACTGGACAGTTACTTTAACATAACAGAAACAGCTGTTTAGATCATCAGTAATAGCGATGCTCCTAGGCTTTACACACTCAAGCATTACATATGGCAATGGAACATTTTACTAAAAAACAGACATACAGTGCCTTCAGAAAGTATTCACACCCCTTGACTTTTTCCACATGTTGTTGTGTTACAAGTTGGGATTAAAATGGATTTAATTGTAATTTTGTGTCAACGATCTACACAAAATAATCTATTGTCAAAGTGGAAGAAAAATTCTAACATTTGTAAAGAAAATTATGAAAAATAAAGCAATAATATAACTTGATTACATAAGTATTCAACCCCATGAGTCAAGTCATGTTAGGATCACCTTTGGCAGCGATTACAGCTGTAAGTCTTTCTGGGTAAGAGCTTTCACACCTGGATTGTGCAATATTTGCACATCATTATTAAAATAATTATTGAAGCGCTGTCAAGTTGGTTGTTGATCATTGCTACACAGCTGATTTAAGTCAAAGCTGTAATTACGCCACTCAGGAATATTCAGTGTTATCTTGGTAAGCAACTCCGGTGTATATTTGGCCATGTGGTTTAGGTTATTGACCTGCTGAAAGGCGAATTTGTCTCCCAGAGTGGTACTTCATGATGTGTTGTGTCCCTGAGTGGTTTTCTTCCTCTCCGGCAACTGAGCACTACAAAGATACTGTCACGACTTCCGCCAAAGTCAGGTCCTCTCCTTGTTCGGGCGGCGCTCGGCGGTCGGCGTCGCCGGTCTTCTAGCCGTCACCGATCCACTTTTCATTTTCCATGTGTTTTGTCTTGTTTTTCCTCACACCTGGTTTCAATTCCCTCAATCACTTGTTAAATGGCCCCACAAACCGCGGACCCAGCTTCCGGCAGGGCAGGCGGAGGGGCAGGTTCCGGGTCGAGAGCCAGACCCGGCCTCACTGCGGTGATGGTCTGTGCTGGCTTTCTGGCGCAGCATGGCCCGCTGGAGGTGAACATGGGCGGCGTCCCATGTCTCATCCGCACGCCTAAACCAGTCGTCCACCGCAGGAGCCTCGGTTTGACTCTGATACCAAGGCGCCAGAACCGGCTGGTACCCCAGTACGCACTGGAAGGGGGAGAGGTTAGTGTAGGAGTGTTGGAGTGGCGGAGCGAGTTCTGAGCCATCTCGGCCCAGGGCACGAACGCTGTCCACTCCCCCGGCCGATCCTGGCAATACGACCGCAGAAACCTTCCCACATCCTGGTTCACTCTCTCCACCTGCCCATTACTCTCGGGATGAAACCCTGAGGTAAGGCTGATCGAGACCCCCAGACGTTCCATGAATGCCTTCCAGACCCTCGAAGTTAACTGGGGACCTCGATCAGACACTATACCCTCAGACACCCTGTAGTGCTGGAAGACGTGCGTAAACAAGGGCTCTGCAGTCTGTAGGGCCGTTGGGAGACCGGGCAGAGGGACTTAGAGAACCGATCCACAACGACCAGGATCGTGGTGTTTCCCTGTGTGGGGGGGAGATCGGTCAGAAAATCCACCGACAGGTGTGACCAAGGCTGCTGTGGAACAGGTAAGTGGTGTAGCTTCCCTCTGGGCAGTTGCCTAGGAGCCTTACACTGGGCACACACCGAGCATGAGGAAACATAAACCCTCACATCCTTGGCCAAGGTAGGCCACCAGTACTTCCCAACCAAACAGCGCACTGTCCGACCGATCCCAGGATGACCAGAGGAGGGTGACGTGTGGGCCCAATAGATCAACTGGTCACGGATGGCAGACGGAACGTATAGACGCCCAGCGGGACACTGGAGGGGAGCGGGCTCTGCACGTAACACCCGCTCAATGTCTGCGTCCAGCTCCCACACTACCCACCAGGCAGGAATGCCGGGAGTATGGGAGTGGGATCCATGGGCCTCCCCTCTGTGTCATACAGTCGGGACAGTGCGTCTGCTTTCACGTTTTGCGAATCTAGACTGTAGGAAAGGGAAAAAACAAAATGGGTGAAAAACATGGCCCACCTTGCCTGGCGAGGGTTCAGTCTCCTCGCTGCCCAGATGTACTCCAGATTGCGGTGGTCAGTCCAGATGAGAAAAGGGTGTTTAGCCCCCTCAAGCCAATGTCTCCACACCTTCAGAGCCTTGATGACAGCCAACAGCTCCCGGTCCCCCACGTCATAGTTTCGCTCCGCTGGGCTGAGCTTCTTCGAGAAGAAGGCACAGGGGCGGAGCTTCGGTGGCGTACCCGAGCGCTGAGAGAGCACAGCTCCTATCCCAGCCTCGGACACGTCCACCTCCACTATGAACGCCAGATGGGCCAGCACGGGAGCCGAGGTAAACAGAGCCCTCAGGTGACCAAAAGCCCTGTCCGCCTCAGCCGACCACTGCAAACGTACCGGGCCCCCCTTCAGCAGTGAGGTAATGGGAGCCGCTACCTGACCAAAACCCCGGATAAACCTCCGGTAGTAATTGGCAAACCCTAGGAACCGCTGCACTTCCATTACGGTGGTGGGAGATGGCCAATTACTCAAGGCTGAAATGCGGTCACTCCTTCTCCACCCCCGAGGTTGAAATGCGGTACCCTAGGAAGGAGACGGACTGCTGGAAGAACAGGCATTTCTCAGCCTTAACGTACAGGTCATGCTCCAACAGTCGACCAAGCACCCTGCGCACCAGGCACACATGCTCGGCGCGTGTAGCGGAGTATATCAGAATGTCATCAATATACACCACTACACCCTGCCCGTGCAGGTCCCTGAAAATCTCGCCTACAAAGGCTTGGAAGACTGATGGAGCATTCATCAACCCATACGGCATGACGGGGTACTCATAATGCCCTGAGGTCGTACTGAACACCGTCTTCCACTCGTCTCTCTCCCGGATACGCACCAGGTTGTAAGCACTCCTGAGATCTAGTTTGGTGAAGAAGCGCGCCCCGTGCATTGACTCAATCGCTGTGGCGATAAGAGGTAGCGGGTAACTGTACCTCACCGTGATCTGATTCAGGCCTTGGTAGTCAATACACGGGCACAGACCTCCCTCCTTCTTCATCACAAAAAATTAACTCGAGGAGGCGGGTGAAGTGGAGGACCGAATGTACCTCTGACGCAGGGATTCAGAGACATGTTTCCATAGCCGCCGTCTCCGCCTGTGAGAGGGGATACACGTGACTCCTGGGAAGTGCAGCGTCTACCAGGAGATTTATCCCACAATCGCCCTGTCGATGGGTTGGTAATTGAGTCGCCTTCTTTTTGGAGAAGGCGAGAGCCAAATCAGCATATTCAGGGGGAATGCGCACGGTGGAGACCTGGTCTGGACTTTCCACCATAGTAGCACCAACGGAAACCCCTAAACACCTCCCCGAGCCCTCTCGCGACCACCCCGTGAGAGCCCTCCATTGCCAAGAAACAGTGGGGTCATAACAAGCTAACCAGGGTAGGCCTAGCACCACGGGAAACGCAGGAGTCTGAGGTGCGGGAGGTTCCTCCAAAACCAAAACGTGCACCACTTGTGGTCCCGAGGGCCGAGTTTGGGAAACGTATGTAGTGACTGGTTGTATTGATACACCATCCAACGTGTAATTAATAACTTCACCATGCTCAAAGGGATATTCATTGTCTGCTTTTTAAATGTATTTCTACCCATCTACCAATAGGTGCCCTTCTTTGTGAGGCATTGAAACACCTCCCTGGTCTGTGGTTGAATTTGTGTTTGAAATTCACTGCTCGACTGAGGGACCTTACAGATAATTGTATGAGTGGGGTATAGAGATGAGGTAGTCAATCAAAAATAATGTTAAACACTATTATTGCACACAGAGTGAGACCATGCAATTTATTATGTGACTGTTTAAGCACATTTTTACTCCTGAACCTATTTAGGCTTGCCATAACAAAGGGGTTGAATACTTATTGACTCAAGACATTTCAGCTTTTAATTTTTAAGTAATTGTGACCGACCGACTCGATTCGATATTAGGTAGCAACATTTGAAATTGTGTTTTTTACATTGGATAAAGTAGAGACTCAGAGCTAGAGCATGGTATATCAGACACTACAGATTAGGAACAATGAGGAAGTAATTCTGCTTTGAAAGTTGATAAACTTGTTACCCCACTTTTGAGAAAATGGCCTTGAATGTTTTGGTACACCTACTGGATAGCTCTTCTTTGTCGACACCCATTCAGCATCATTCACACCCACATGTGACGCCATATGCTAAACAGAGTGAGTACGGTCGTTGTGTGCTAAACAACAAAATATTTCAAGACTGAGTTAGCGTTAAGTTAGCTGGCTAGCCAGCTCAAATAATGAGCATATCATATATTAAGACAACGTCTTAACTTTAGCTAATTTGTATTAATTATTTCAGGAAAATAAACTCACAACAAGATCATTATTTACAAGTTAATGGCAAATTAATTACAGAAAATAGCTTATGGTTGTGAGTGTGATTTAAAATAAAATCAGTGCATTCTACCAGAGAACTTGAACACCGTCTCTTTGGCCTAACGTTATATCCTAATTTGACTTTGGTGCAGATCATGTTGTTCTTCACATTACTGTCTCTGGTAAACACACACTATATCAAATAAAATCAAAATGTATTTGTCACATGCACAGGATACAGAAGGTGTAAACGGTACAGTGAAATGGTTACTTGCATAGTGGAGTATTTTGTTTAGCTAAACAATGAACCATAGTCCCAACTCATAACATTACTACCCTGCATGAATCTGAAGGTAGCTAAAGCTAACCAACTAGGTTCAATGTTAGCTAGTTGGCTAACATTAGGCTATTACTAGCAATGCTCTGAGATACGAATAACACAGTGGGGGAAAAAGTATTTGATCCCCTGCTGATTTTGTACGTTTGCCCACTGACAAAGAAATGATCAGTCTATAATTTTTATGGTAGGTTTATTTGAACAGTGAGAGACAGAATAACAACAAAAATATCCTGAAAAACGTATGTCAAAAATGTTATTAATTGATTTGCATTTTAATGAGGGAAATAAGTATTTGACCCCTCTCAATCAGAATGATTTCTGGCTCCCAGGTGTCTTTTATACAGGTAACGAGCTGAGATTAGGAGCACACTCTTAAAGGGAGTGCTTCTAATCTCAGTTTGTTACCTGTATAAAAGACACCTGTCCACAGAAGCAATCAATCAATCAGATTCCAAACTCTCCACCATGGCCAAGACCAAAGAGCTCTCCAAGGATGTCAGGGACAGGATTGTAGACCTACAAAAGGCTGGAATGGGCTACAAGAGCATCGCCAAGCAGCTTGGTGAGAAGGTGACAACAGTTGGTGCGATTATTCGCAAATGGAAGAAACACAAAAGAACTGTCAATCTCCCTCGGCCTGGGGCTCCATGCAAGATCGCACCTCGTGGAGTTGCAATGATCATGAGAACGGTGAGGAATCAGCCCAGAACTACACGGGAGGATCTTGTCAATGATCTCAAGGCAGCTTGGACCATAGTCACCAAGAAAACAATTGGTAACACACTACGCCGTGAAGGACTGAAATCCTGCAGCGCCTGCAAGGTCCCCCTGCTCAAGAAAGCACATATGTCACGGGTGTCATAGGGTAGAGACCAAGACGCAGTGGGAAAATGTATACTCATCTTTTTTTATTGGTGAAGAAGGAAAACACATAAATGTATACAAAACAAAACAAACTTGACAGTCTCGTCAGGCAAACAGCTAAACAAGAACAATCCCACAAAATCCCATGACAAACAAACTCCTAATTATAGGACCTTCAATCAGAGGCAACGATAACCAGCTGCCTCCAATTGAAGGTCCAACCCCAATTAACTAAACATAGAACTACAATAGACTAGATAGAACATAGAAATATACTAACATAGAACATAGACTAACAAACCCCGGACTAATAAATCAAATCACCCCTCTACCTAAACACATACACAAAACACACCCTGAACCACATAAAACAAACACACCCTGCCACGTCCTGACCAAACTACAATAACAAATAACCCCTATACTGGTCAGGACGTGACAACATATACATGCCCGTCTGAAGTTTGCCAATGAACATCTGAATGATTCAGAGGACAACTGGCTGAAAGTGTTGTGGTCAGATGAGACCAAAATGGAGCTCTTTGGCATCAACTCAAATCGCCGTGTTTGGAGGAGGAGGAATGCTGCCTATGACCCCAAGAAAACCATCCCCACCGTCAAACATGGAGGTGGAAACATTATGCTTTGGGGGTGTTTTTCTGCTAAGGGGACAGGACAACTTCACCGCATCAAAGGGACGATAGACGGGGCCATGTACCGTCAAATCTTGGGTGAGAACCTCCTTCCCTCAGCCAGAGCATTGAAAATGAGTCGCGGATGGGTATTCCAGCATGACAATGACCCAAAACACACGGCCAAGGCAACAAAGGAGTGGCTCAAGAAGAAGCACATTAAGGTCCTGGAGTGGCCTAGCCAGTCTCCAGACATTAATCCCATAGAAAATCTGTGGAGGGAGCTGAAGGTTCGAGTTGCCAAACGTCAGCCTCGAAACCTTAATGACTTGGAGAAGATCTGCAAAGAGGAGTGTGACAAAATCCCTCCTGAGATGTGTGCAAACCTGGTGGCCAACTACAACAAACGTCTAACCTCTGTGATTGCCAACAAGGGTTTTGTTGTTATTCTGTCTCTCACTGTTCAAATAAACCTACCATTAAAATTATAGACTGATCATTTCTTTGTCAGTGGGCAAACGTACAAAACCAGCAGGGGATCAAATACTTTTTTCCCTCAGTGTATTACTACACACACGTAACGTTAGCTAGCGAGCCAGCCAGCTAGCGTAAGCTAGCTAGCTAACAGTACGCTTTAACTTGCAATGAAAACGACTTTCTGACAAAATTCGAAACGTATAATATCTTAAAATGTAGATAGATAGACTCTCTTAACTCGTATACATGGATGAACGCTTCTCCCTCTTTGTCACAGATAGTTGCCCTTAATTTGAAGATGTAATCTGGAGACAGGTGTTTTATATAACAGCCTTCTGTGTGTTCTCTTTTTGACTCCCTCCACATATTTGCAATCAAACACCAGAATCTCCTTAGCTATCATACTCTGCTTCCACCGGACATTCCACTGATTTCACGACTCGGTCCTCCAGAAAGCGGAGAGCATTAGCAACACTTTTGCAATTCTTCATGACATCCTTTAAAAATGCAGCGTTAGAGAGGATTACCTACACTTACTGAGCAGCTCATGTTATAGACAGAAGTGTGCTTCATGGCAGACCAATCCAAACTCATCTCTTGGCACGTCCAGCCCATCCATTATCTCAGCCAATCATGGCTAACGGGAAAGTTCCTGTCTTTTTCCATGGCTAAACCAACTAGGCTCGTAATTTAACAATTTTATTCATATTTACAGATGGCATACAAGTTTGTTATTAAGGCACATGAAAGTTTATGTTTCAGAAGGCATTTCTGCCAAAAAATGCATTTTGATAAAAATGTTTACGTTCCAATGCCTCTCCTGTGAAGTAGTGATGTGCGACATATGCCTAGTTTCCTGAAACGAGTCACAATTTCTAAACTTTTTTATTAACATAATTCCACTTTGACATTATGGGCTATTGTGTGTAGGCCTGTGACACAAATTTGCAATTTAATCTATTTTAAATTCAGGCTGTAACACAACAAAATGTGAAAAAAGTCAGGGGGTATGAGTACTTTCTGAAGGCACTGTAGTGGGACTCTGCTGACTGACGCCATTCTCTGCCACCATTTTGTATTTGCATCATCACTTACCCCTTCATTCCAGAAAATGAATTGTTTTTGTCACCCCTCCATCTCTCCCCACCACCCCTCTTCATCTTACTGCTGACATTGTTATTTCACCATCACCTCTTGCTGTTTCTTTTTCTCTCGCTCTACCTCTTTCTCTCTCATATGCTCTGTCTCTCCCGTCTATCTTGTGTAATGCAATAACCCTGCTTGTGGCCATCAAACTAACCAATCAATGTTGTGCTTTTTTGGATGTCTGTGTAACTTTTATATTCAAATATAGAGTGGGTTTCTCTAGATATCATGTCATTTTTATGTTTAAATTAGCCTTCCTTCTGTATGCCCCTCTCTCCCACTAATTCTCTCTTTCTGATTTTTTCCATCTCTCTCTCTCTTTCTCTAACTCTCTGATCACCTCTTCCTCTCTCCATTTGTCTATTATGTTTCCACCCCCCCCCCCCTTCCATCTACATGGTAACAATGGCAGAGTTCTATGGTCTGGATGAGTCCGACCTGGACAAGGTGTTCCGGCTCCCCACCACAACCTTTATTGGGGGCAGCGAGAGCACTCTGCCCCTCCGAGAGATCATACAGCGCCTCGAGGTAGATCCGACGCATTGCACACACTCACTGCTTGCAAAAAACTCCCCACACACATGCGCACACACACACAGACGCACTGACCTCTCCTCTCCTCTAGATGGCGTACTGTCAGTCTATTGGAGTAGAGTTCATGTTCATTAATGACCTGGAGCAGTGCCAGTGGATCAGACAGAAGTTTGAGAGGCCAGGCATCATGCAGTTCACCCTGGAGGAGAAGAGGACCCTGCTAGCCAGAATGGTTCGATCCACCAGGTCTGTCTGTACACCGGTTTCACATAAACAAAATAGTGTATGCATATTTACCAATTGTGCAGGTTACAAAAAATGTCACAAAGAATAAAGGAATTCCTTTACGCTGTTGTATGCTCCTGCAGTTTATTGCATAAGCATATTGCTATTACCATATTTCTTGTGCTATGATATGGTTAGTGTGATGCACACAGCTGGACAACATATTATACTTCCACACCTCATCCCCAGATGGCAGCAGCAACCGGTTTAAGTGATGTGCTCTGCCAGGAAGCCTTACATTTGAAATTTGAGTCATTTAGCAGACTCTTATCCAGAACGACTTACAGTTAGTGCATTCATCTTAAAAACCTCTTAAGGATCGTACCCTTTTTTCAATTTTCGCCTGAAATGACTTACCCAAATCTAACTGCCTGTAGCTCAGGACCTGAAGCAAGGATATGCATATTCTTGATACCATTTGAAAGGAAACACGTTGAAGTTTGTGGAAATGTGAAATTAATGTAGGAGAATATAATACATTAGATCTGTTAAAAGATAATCCATGTGTTTCCTATTATTCTTTTCATAATTTTTGAAATGCAAGTGAAAGGCCATGATATAATATTGGAGTTTAGGTGCAATTTAGATTAGCAGTGTATGTGCAACGTTTCAGATTGATCCAGTGAAGCATTGTAATACTGCACAAAAGTTTGTATCAAGTCTGCCCAAATGTGCCGAATTAGTCAATTGATACATTTTCAAGTACATAACTATAGAGAACATACAAAATGATATGGTAATAAAACATGTAAGTTTACACACTCCCAGGAAGGTCATACATGATGGAAATTAGCTTCCCTGTAGAAAAGACACTAACCTTCACGCATCTAGATGGCTGGGCGGGATGGGTGTGGGGCCAGAAACAGCAGCGTTCAAACTTTAGAACCCAGTTCCTACATTTGAATATAGAAATGGATTTAATCAAACAAAGCTATGCTACATTTTATCTCTGGGACCCTCAGGATGACAAATCAGAGCAAGATTACTGAATGTAAATGCATTATTTATCTTCAGAGGTGCAAGTGTTTCTTCACAAAAGCCTTGATAATTACTCAAGTGTTGGCAATCAGGTGGTTTGTCAGTCCTGGAGAGAGGAGGACCGAAGCCTCTCAGACAGCCTATGTTTGTTTCTTTGTGTTAGTTAACCTCTTTAGTTGGGCATGCCTTTTTGTAGGTTGGTTTTTGTACATATTTATTTTGTCACCATGAACATGAATAACCTTCTTGGACTGGCTGACCAAGAGGTTAAGAAGGAGCTGGCCCTGAACTTGGTACGTTTGCTATCTCCTGGGTACATGTACATACAACACGGTCCGGACACTTCTACTTTCACGCTAAAGCACACACCTAGTCAGGTCACAGAACAATTAGGCAAGCCTAGGTCCCCTAGACAAAGTGAGTATAGTGTAACAGAAGGTTGTCTAATCGATTCCGTAACACTTACACCTATCAAATCCTCTCAGATCTCCACAAATGCATAGAGCGAAAGGGTTATTTGAAATTGGGAATAGGGTTAATTTCTGGACTTGGTGACATATGTTTAACTTCCTGTCTCCTGTTGGCAAGGTTTGAGGAGTTCCTGCAGAGGAAATGGTCATCAGAGAAGCGTTTTGGTCTGGAGGGCTGTGAGTCTCTCATCCCGGCCCTGAAGACCATCATCGATAAGTCCAGCATGAACGGAGTGGAGAGCATCATCATGGGCATGCCTCACAGGTACTGTTACCACAGAAACACCAATCACAGGCTGCCCCACAGGCAAGTGTGTCCATGGAAACACCAATCATAGGCCCCCCTACAGGTACTGTTACCACATACACACCAATCACAAGCTGCCCCATGCGTAGCGTAGCTGAAAGTTGTTCTCCCTCTCTCCACCCTTCTCTCTCTCTATCTCTCCAGGGGGAGATTGAATGTGTTGGCTAATGTGATCCGTAAGGAGCTGGATCAGATCTTCTGTCAGTTTGACTCCAAGCTCGAGGCTGCTGATGAGGTAAATCCTACAGCTAGCAGAGTGCAGGGTCCTGTTCATTAACCACCAAACGGGGAAGGAAATAACTGAAGCAGGGAGGGACTACCTGGATTTGTCCAATAAGAAACACCGATATTCATTTTCTGTTGCAAAAGATTTTCAAATGTTGTCCATTGCGTATCCTAAAGATCACGACCCTGGTAACACAATATGGAAAGTGAATAACATTTAAAAAAATATTCCATACCAGAAGTTAAAGAAAATGAAGAAGTTATACTCTTACAATTCACCTGCCCCCCCCCCCCCAGGGTTCTGGAGATGTGAAGTACCACTTGGGGATGTGGCACCGGAGAATCAACCGGGTCACTGATAGGAACATCACACTGTCACTCATGGCTAACCCTTCTCACCTGGAGGCTGTGGACCCCGTGGTGCAGGGCAAGACCAAGGCTGAGCAGTTCTACTGCGGGGACACAGAAGGCAACAGGGTAAGTACACACACAGGCCGACAGACTGTGGATGTATTTGTATGTTTTTTGGTTTCTGTCTGTCTGTGTGTGTTTGTTTGTGTATTTATATTTCTGTTTGTGTGTATTTCCAGGTAATGTCCATCCTGCTCCATGGTGATGCAGCGTTTGCAGGCCAGGGGGTTGTCTATGAGACCTTCCACCTCTCTGACCTGCCCTCCTACACCACACATGGCACTATCCATGTGGTGGTCAACAACCAGGTAACACATGCACATGCGCGTAGGCACGCATGCACACACACACACACACACACCCCCTTCCCTTAATTTAACTTCCCTCTTTTCTCTCTCCCTCCCTGTAGATTGGTTTCACCACCGACCCCAGGGTGGCGAGGTCATCCTCTTACCCTACAGACGTGGCCAAAGTGGTCAACGCCCCCATCTTCCATGTCAACGCTGACGACCCCGAGGCTGTCATGTACGTGTGTAATGTCGCCGCCGAGTGGAGGGCCACCTTTCACAAGGACGTAGTCGTCGACCTGGTGAGTGTGTGTTTCCTGACCAGGGTGGTGTTCATTAGGCATGAAACAGAGGAAAACAGACTGAAACAGGGAGGGACTACTAAAAAATGGTGTGAAAACGTTTGTGACCAATTAGAAACTTGTCCAATAAGAAACGTGTATGTGTTTCCTGATCAGGTTTTTGTAATGGTCATAATGAGATGATAATTATAATAGGGTTATTAAGCAGACACCTTTAGTGACTTACCGAACAGTCATCATTGACAGTGACCCATATATATATATGTGGGTCTTTCTATAAATAAAGGGACTAATGTGTGACATCAGGGTTAAAAAAAAAGAAGGCTTTATGTACATTTAAATATGATTTTCTTGCATCTTCACAGGAATAAGAGTCTAGATAGGCAAAATGAGACCATAACTCCTAGCAACAACAAAACATCTACATATCATTCAAAATGTCACATGAAACATGGACACTGCATTTTTCTTTGCCATGCCTAGTAGCAGGTCTGTTTGTGTCTTAGTCACCTTCTCTATCATTTATAGCCATACTTAACATTCCAGAAGAATGCATTTCTGTATTTTTGTATAGTTTATATAATTTATTGCAATAATATAATAGAATGGCCTCTGTCAACAAATCATTGACAATAATAATAACCAATAATGAAATCATTATAGTCAGTAAACTCTTCAAGTAGTGTGTGTGTGTGTGTGTGTGTGTGTGTGTGTGTGTGTGTGTGTGTGTGTGTGTGCATGCGTGTGTGTGAAAACTAGTCACATTCTTGCTTCCTCTGTCCTTGTTTCCTCCACTCTATGCAACTCCTCGAAAGTGGGAGGAACCTTCCCTCCTCTCCACCAATGTGCTTTGAGAGGGAAGGGAGGAATGGAGGAAACATTCCTCACATCCTCTCCCCTTGCTTCCTTCTCAAAACCCATTGGATAAGAAGGTGACAGAGGAGGGACCTCTGACCTTCTCATCCAATGGGTTTTGAGATGGAGATGAAGAGAGAGGATGCAATGAATAAAGGAAATGCAATAGAAATTCTCACAAGGACAGAGGAAGCAAGTATTTGACAGCTATTAAAATGTTTTGACAGTGCCAGACTGACTGACTGACCGACTGAGCAACCATAATACCCATGGCCTGTCCAGAAACAACCCCATCCCCTACTGCCCAGAGTCTAGACACTTGTGGAGATCTGAGAGGGATTGATGGGTGGTGACATGGTGAGAGCTCCATCTTAACCTCTGAAAGGCTTGGTGGAATTTTGGTGGTATTGCTTACACCTGTTCAATTCTCTCAGATCTCCACAAGTGTCTAGGGGTAGGGGCTAGGGAGTGTTTCTGGACAGGACCCCACAACCCTTCGGGTGTGTAGTGGACCTACAGCACAACACTTGAGGCATTGGTTGGATGTTTAATTCCATTGCTATACACACAGAGATTTTCACAGGTGTAAGCTGGACAGGTCTGGGTAGGTGGAGACCTGCTGTAAACAGGATATATTTACATGTCTACTATTCAAACCCTTCCTTCATTCAAATCAAATTTTATTTGTCCAATGCGCCGACTACAACAAGTGTAGACTACCGTGAAATGCTTACTTACAAGCCCTTATCCAACAGTGCAGTTCAAGAAAAGTTAAGAAAATGTTTACTAAGTAGACTAAAATAAAAAGTAATTATAAAAAGCAACACAATAAGAATAACACTAACTAGGCTATATACAGGGGGAACCGGTACCGAGTCAGTGTGTGGGGGTACAGGCTAGTTGAGGTAATTTGTACATGTAGGTGGGGTGAAGGGACTATGCATAGATAATAAACAGCGAGTAGCAGGGGTCAACGTAAATTGTCCGGTGGCGATTTTATTAATCGTTCAGCAGTCTTATGGCTTGGGGGTAGAAGCTGTTGAGAAGTCTTTTGGTCCTAGACTTGGCGCTCCGGTACCACTTGCCATACGGTAGCAGAGAAAACAGTTTATAACTTGGGTGACTGGCGTCTCTGACAATTTTATGGGCTTTCTTCAGACACCGCCTATTGTATAGGTCCTGGATGGCAGGAAGCTTGGCCCCAGTGATGTACTGGGCCATTCGCACTACCCTCTGTAGCGCCTTACGGTCAGATGCCAAGCAATTGCCATACCAGGTGGTGATGCAACTGGTCAGGATGCTCTCGATGGTGCAGCGGTAGAACCTTATGTGGATCTGGGGACCCATGCCAAATCTTTTCAGTCTCCTGAGGGGGAAAAGATTTTGCCGTGCCCTCTTCCCGACTGTCTTGGTATGTTTGGACCATGACAGTTGGTTGGTGACGTGGACACCAAGGATGTTGAAACTCTCGACCCGCCCCACTACAGCCCCGTCACTGTTAATGGGGGCCTGTTTGGCCCGCCTTATCCTGTAGTCCACGATCAGCTCCTTTGTCTTGCTCACATTGACTACAATGTAAAAACAATTTAAACTGAGCCATGTTGGTTTAAAAAGCTGACTCTTCCAAATGAAAAATGTATCATTGTTGTTGTCCTGGCTAAATAGTTGTCCTGGCACCACACTGCCAGTTCTCTGACCTCCATCCTATAGGCCGTCTCATCGTTGTTGGTGATCAGGCCTACCACTGTTGTGTCGTCAGCAAACTTAATGATGGTGGTGGAGTCGTGTTTGGCCACGCAGTCATGGGTGAACAGGGAATACAGGAGGGGACTAAGTACACACCCCTGAGGGTCCCCAGTGTTAAGGATCAGCGTGGCAGATGTGTTGTTGCCTACTCGTACCACCTGGGGACGGCCCGTCAGGAAGTCCAGGATCCAGTTGCAGAGGGAGGTGTTTAGTCCCAGAGTCCTTAGCTTAGTGATGAGCTTTGTGGGCACTATGGTGTTGAACGCTGAGCTGTAGTCAATGAACAGCATTCTCACATAGGTGTTCCTTTTGTCCAGGTGAGAAAGGGCAGTGTGGAGTGCGATTGAGATTGCGTCATCTGTGGATCTGTTGGCGGTATGCGAATTGGAGTGGGTCTAGGGTGTCTGGGAGGATGCTGTTGATGTGAGCCATGACCAGTCTTTAAAAGCACTTCATGGCTACCGACGTGAGTATCACGTGGTTGTAATCATTTAGGCAGGTTACCTTCGCTTCCTTGGGCACAGTTACTATGGTGATCCGTTGTAAAAATGTAGGTATTACAGAGGTTGAAAATGTCAATGAAGACACTTGACAGTTGGTCCGTGCTTGCTTTGAGTACACGTCCTGGTAATCCGTCTGGCTCAGCGGCTTTGTGAATGTTGACCTGTTTAAAGGTTTTGTTCACATCGGCTACCAAGAGCATTATCACACAGTCCTCCAGAACAGCTGGTGCTCTCGTGCATGCTTCAGTGTTGCTCGCCTCAAAGCGAGCATAAAAGGCATTTAGCTCGTCTGGGCAGCTCGCGTCTGGGTTTCCCTTTGTAATCCGTAATAGTTTTCAAGCCCTGCCACATCCAACGAGCATCAGAGCCGGTGTAGTAGGATTCAATCTTAATCCTATATTGACGCTTTGTTTGATGGTATCGTCTGTGGGCATAGTGGGATTTCATATAAGCGTCCGGTTTAGTCTCCCGCTCCTTGCCTGTAATCCATGGCTTCTGGTTGGGATATGTACGTACAGTCACTGTGGGGACGACGTCATCGATGCACTTATTGATGAAGCCGATGACTGAGGTGGTATACTCCTCACTGCCATTGGATGAGTCCCGGAACATATTTCAGTCTGTGCTAGCAAAACGGTCTCTGTTCAGTCTCTGTTCTGCCGGTGCATTTAAAATAGCACTAGCTCTATATTGTTCTGAATCTATTCATGTTTTTATTCCAGCTAGTTAGATGTACAACCAATGACTAACTATAGCTAGGGCATATCTCTTGTCTAGCAGTAGATACTGTTGTTTTGGCTGTATAGCATCATTTAATAAGATTACCAATGATTAGCTTGGTAGCTAGGATATATCAGTCAGCTAACTATTTACATTAACAGCAGTTCATTAATAAGTCAATACACACTCAATTATATAACGAAATTTCGAAATCTTACCTTATCTTGCACAGTGGCTTGGTATGGGCAGCTATTAATCAATTAATTAATTGATAATAGATTCATAGAATGGAGTTAGAAGGATGACCTCCTACTTTGAAAGGACAGGAAGTGTTGGCTGTGCACTTGACCAGGGATTCCACATTTAACCCCACCCACATTTGAACATCGAAATATCAAATTGTTTTGGGGTTTTATATTCAAAAACGAATAAACAAGGCGTTTTAACATTGCCGATTGCTCCGTTTTAACTATTTAGCTATTTATCTTGACCACCGTAACAACAGACACCAAAGTGTTCTGTCAGTCCTCCAGATCAACATTAATTCCTGCACTATGGCTGTTGTTAAATCACGTGCTCTTTATCACTTGACTGTCATTCAGACAGTATCTCCGATGAGATACATTCAGGGGGGGCATCCATGAATACAATTGTAGCAGCTCCAAACAGTTGTACACTACTAGAGATGCACACTGGTACCCTAGTTTATAGAAAGACCCATATATGTAGCCCCTGCAGGTAACATGCCATATGAACGAGCTGACTTCTAATGTGTGTGTGTGTGTGTGTGTGTGTGTGTGTGTGTGTGTGTGCGCGTGTGTGTGTGTTCGTGTGTGTGTTACAGGTGTGTTACAGGCGTAACGGCCACAATGAGATGGACGAACCCATGTTCACCCAGCCTCTGATGTACAAGCAGATCAAGAAGCAGAAAGGAGTCCTACAGAAATACGCTGAGAAACTCATAGCAGAGGGAGCTGTCACCAGACAGGAGTACGAGGTAACATATTTTGCCATATACACTGAGTATACCAAACATTAGGAACACCTTCCTAATATTGAGTTGCACTCCCCCTTTTGCCCTCAGAACAGACTAATTTCATCAGGGCATGGACTCTACAAGGTGTCGAAAGTGTTCCACAGGGATGCTGGCCCATGTTGACTCCAATGCTTCCCGCAGTTGGTGTCAACATGGGCCAGCATCCCTGTGGAACACTTTCGACACCTGATGTCCTTTGGGTGGTGAACCATTCTTGATACACACGGGAAACTGTTGAGTGTGAAAAACTCAGCAGTTCCTGACACAAGCAGGTGCACCTGGCACCTACAACCATACCCCGTTCAAAGGCACTTAAATATTTTGTCTTGCCCATTCACCATCTGAATGGCACAAATACACAAACCATGTCTGAATTGTCTAAAGGGTTAAAAACACTTATTTAACCTGTCTCCTCACCTTAATCTACACTGATTGAAGTGGATTTAACAAGTGACATCAATAAGGGGTCATAGCTTTCAACTGGATTCACCTGGTCAGTCTATGTCATGGAAAGAGCAGGTGTTCTTAATGTTTTGTGCACTCATTGTACACTATACACCATAGACTGCCCATATACATCATGTAGCATAATCAGCCCTTACAAACCTCTACTTAGATATTATATTCTGTCCTCTGTCTTTAAATGAAAGACTGTCCTTATATAGAATGTACTCACTGATTGATATGAGGTACCAAGGTGTTGTTGTTGAGGATGACTTAATTTAACATGAAATGGATATTAACCCTCTCCCCTCTAGGAGGAGATTGCCAAGTATGACAAGATCTGTGAAGAGGCTCACGCTCGCTCCAAAGACGAGAAGATTCTACACATCAAACACTGGCTAGACTCACCCTGGCCCGGTCTGTGTGTGTGTGTGTGTGTGTGTGTGTGTGTGTGTGTGTGTGTGTGTGTGTGTGTGTGTGTGTGTGTGTGTGTGAACCTAAGTTTTACAATATATTGTAAGTGCATACAGTACCAGTCAATAGTTTGGACACAACTACACATTCATTGTAGAATACTAGTGAAGACATCAAAACTATGAAATAACACATGGAATCATGTAGTAGCCAAAAAAGTGTTCAACAAATCAAAATATATTTTAGATTCTTCAAAGTATCCACCCTTTGTCTTGAT
Source organism: Salmo trutta (assembly GCF_901001165.1). NCBI lineage: Eukaryota > Metazoa > Chordata > Actinopteri > Salmoniformes > Salmonidae > Salmo > Salmo trutta. Next base: position 54,082,375 of record NC_042968.1, on the reverse strand, counting down.
GACAGCTTTGCACACACTTGTAATTCTCTCAGCCAGCTTCACCTGGAATGCTTTTCCAACAGTCTTGAAGGAGTTCCCACATATGCTGAGCACTTGTTGGCTGATTTTCCTTCACTCTGTGGTCCAACTCATACCAAACCATCTCAATTGGGTTGAGGTCGGGTGATTGTGGAGGCCTGGTCATCTGATGCAGCACTCCATCACTCTCCTTCTTGGTCAAATAGCCCTTACACAGCCTGGAGTTGTGTTGGGTCATTGTCCTGTTGAAAATGATAGTCCCACTAATCGCAAAGCAGGTGGGATGGCGTACTGCTGCAGAATGCTGAGGCAGCCATGCTGGTTAAGTGTGCCTTGAATTTTAAATAAATCACAGTGTCACCAGCAAAGCACCCCGACACCATCACACCTCCTCCTCCATGCTTCACGGTGGGAACTACACATGCGGAGAACATCCGTTCACCTACTCTGCGTCTCACAAAGGTTGGAACCAAAAATCTCAAATTTGGACTCATCAGACCAAGGGACAGATTTCCACCAGTCTAATGTTCATTGCTCGTGTTTCTTGGTCCAAGCAAGTGTCTTCTTATTATTGGTGTCCTTTAGTAGTGGTTTTTTTGCAGCAATTCGACCATGAAGGCCTGATTCACGCGGTCTCCTCTGAACAGTTGATGTTGACATGTGTCTGTTACTTGAACTCTGTGAAGTATTTATTTGGGCTGTAATTTCTGAGGCTGGTAACTAATGAACTTATCCTCTGCAACAGAAGTAACTCTAGATCTTCCTTTCCTGTGGTGGTCCTCATGAGTGCCAGTTTCATCATAGCTCTTGATGGTTTTTACGACTGCACTTGTAGAAACTTTCAAAGTTCTTGAAATGTTCCACATTGACTGACCTTCATGTCTTAAACTAATGATGTACTGTTGTTTCTCTTTGCTTATTTGAGCTGTTCTTGCCATAATATGGAATTTGTATTTTACCAAATAGTGTTGTCTTCTGTATAGCACCTCTACCTTGTCACAACACAACTAATTGTCTCAAACGCATTATGAAGGAAAGAAATTCCACAAATTTACTTTTAACAAGGCACACCTATTAATTGAAATGCATTCCAGGTGGCTACCTCATGAAGCTGGTTGAGAGAATGCCAAGAGTGCGCAAAGCAGTCATCAAGGCAACGGGTGGCTACTTTGAAGAATCTCATATAAAATATACACTACTGGTCAAACGTTTTAGAACACCTACTCATTCAAGGGTTTTTCTTTATTTTTACTATTTTCTACATTGTAGAATAATACTGAAGACATCAAAACTATGAAATAACACATATGGAATCATGTAGTAACCAAAAAAGTGTTAAAAAATGTAGAAAATGTCCAAACTTGTTTGTTTGTTTGTTTGTTTTATTCTCTGTGTAAGCATACACTAACAGTGTGTATTTTTTAATAAATGTGTGTGTGTGTGTGTAGGTTTCTTCAACATGGATGGCCAGCCTAAGAGTATGACCAGTCCGTCTACAGGCCTGACTGAGGAGGAGCTGGGACACATAGGACACATTGCTTCATCTGTCCCTGTGGAAGACTTCACTATACATGGAGGTAGACAACCACGCACATACACTCAAACACACAAGTGCGCGCACAAACCCATACACACACACACACGCGTGGACACACACAATACCTGTGGAAGACAAATACAGCGTAACCTATGTACGTGCTCACATATCCTCGTGTGTGTGTGTGTGTGTGTGTGTGTGTGTGTGTGTGTGTGTCAGGTCTGAGTCGTATACTAAAGGGTCGTGCGGCGATGGTGGGCCAGCGTGTGTGTGACTGGGCTCTAGGAGAGTACATGGCCTTTGGCTCGTTGCTCAAGGAGGGAACACACATACGTCTCAGCGGACAGGACGTGGAGAGAGGAACCTTCAGGTACTAATGTCACCCTTACGACAGCCTATGTCAATGTTATGACTGTATGTCATACTAAAGTCTCTTGTTTGACAGTGTTATGTGTTATTTGTCATTGCTGAATTATATATTTAAGTTTTATTTGGAATTGTACACATTTGCAGCTAAGTGCTGAATTATAACATACATCTGTAGGCCTACGTAATTAAGTAAAGTATTCAGACCCCTTGACTTTTTCAACATTTTGTTACATTACAGCCTTATTCTAAAATGGATTGAATAGTTTTTTCCCTCATCAATACCCCACACACAATACCCCACAATGACAAAGAAAAAACTGTTTTTTAGACATTTTTTAATGAATTTACCACATAACTGAATTTCCCACAGATGGACTCCAATCATCTCAAGGATGATCAATGTAAACAGGATGCACCTGAGCTCAATTTCGAGTCTCATAGCAAAGGGTTTTCGCTTTGTCATTATGGGGTATTGTGTGTAGATTGATGAGGAAAAACATTCATTTAATCAATTTTAGAATGAGGCTTTAATGTAACACAATGTGGAAAAAGTGAAGGGGTATGAATACTTTCCGAATGCACTGTAGTATACAATATTACACTTAAGCAGCCTCACAAAGTAAGGCATAGGGCTGTTGTACTATCTGTCAGTCCGAGCAGGGTGAAGGTTCAGTTTGTGACTGTATCAGGTAGATCTGCCACTGACATGGCTTCTGGTCTGAGGCAGTCATTTGTTGTAATCCTGGGATTTTGCAAGCTTCTGGACAAAGAATCTGCTGAGGTGGGTGCGGCGGGACTCCAAGGACTGCAAGCCCACGTCATTGCATGCAGTCGTAGGATGTGTAGGTGGGGCCCATGATGATTTTGGTTGGATCTTCTCAAGTTGGTTGTGTTGGTGGGCTTTGAGACCTGGGAGACCTGGGTGCCATACTGAAGTGTTATTGTCACACCTTGGTGGTATAGTAACTCTTATTTACTCTCTCTCTCTCTCTCCGTGTCTCTCCCTCGCTTCTTCTACCCACCCCTCTACCCTTCCTCTCTTTTCTCTGCCCATAACTCTCTCTCTCTCTCTCCTTCTCCATCTCTCCATCTACCCCTCTACAGTCACAGACACCATGTTCTCCATGACCAGAATGTAGATAAGAGGATCTGTATTCCCATGAACCACATCGCTCCTAACCAGGCTCCATACACTGTCTGTAACAGCTCTCTGTCAGAGTACGGAGTATTGGGTTAGTACACACACATATACACACACACACACACACGTACATGTACGCAGACATGCGCACACACATGCAGATGCAGTCTTTTAATTTTCTTTACGGTACAGCATGCCACAGCATTATGAGGAGTTGTCTGTTTTTTTAGTTCCCTCATGCTTTCTGACCTGAACATCTCTCTCGCTCTCCTTTTCTCCCCCCTCTAGGTTTCGAGCTGGGTTTTGCCATGGCTAGTCCCAATGCTCTGGTTCTGTGGGAGGCCCAGTTTGGGGACTTCCACAACACAGCCCAGTGTATCATAGACCAGTTCATCTGCCCAGGACAGGCCAAGTGGGTCAGACAGAACGGAATAGTCCTACTGCTACCCCATGGCATGGAAGGAATGGTAGGAACTACTGTCTGTCCGTCCATCCATCTGTGAGGCAGAGTATGTGAGTGTAAGCCTGTGTGTGTGTGTGTGTGTGTGTGTGTGTGTGTGTGTGTGTGTGTGTGTGTGTGTGTGTGTGTGTGTGTGTGTGTGTGTGTGTGTGTGTGTGTGTGTGTGTGTGTGTGTGTGTGTGTGTGTGTGTCCGTCCGCCCGTCTGTCTGCCTCAGTCTCTGAGAACAGAATAGCACTGCTGCTCTCACCACTTATCTATAAGTCTGTCTTCGCTTTGAAGAACATTGTCTGTTGTCACAAATGGATGATAAACTATATATCCCATGATCCTATACTCAGGGTCCAGAGCACTCGTCGGCCCGACCAGAGAGGTTCCTGCAGATGTGTAATGAAGACCCGGATGCATACCCTGTAAGTGTGTGTGTGTGTGTGTGTGTGTGTGTGTGTGTGTGTGAGACAGAGAGTGAGTGCATGCCAGCGTGTGTGTGTGTGTGTGTGTGTGTGTGTGTGTGTGTGTGTAAGACAGAGAGTGAGTGCATGCCAGCGTGTGTGTGTGTGAAAGAGAGAGAGTGTGGGTGGGAGCGTATGTGTATGACCTGTCCCTTCTCTCATATATAGAAATTCTCTGCTGAGGAGTTTGCTGTGCGTCAGCTGTATGACTGTAACTGGATCATAGTCAACTGCTCTACACCGGCTAACTACTTCCACGTACTCCGCAGACAAATACTACAGCCCTTCAGGAAGCCTGTGAGTGCCACACACACACATACATTCAGGTTTACAGAAACACGTCCTTCACATACACTCTACACATACATCTCTCCTCTTTTTCTCTTATTTTCTCCCTCTCTCTTTCTCTCTGTCCTCCAGCTGATAGTCTTCACCCCCAAGTCTCTGCTGCGCCACCCTGATGCCAAGTCCAGCTTTGACGACATGCTGCCAGGTGAGGGAGAGAGTGAGGGATGGAGGGAGATGAGGGAGGATATAGGTTAGCAAGGCGAGGAGGTTGGAAGCTAGCTATGGTCATGATGGCTCCTTCTAACATCTGACATACAGTACTGTAGTTAAGTTATTCGGTTGCAAAGCGATCTTAGCTAAGATATCTGGTGGAACAGGATAAGAAAGATTGTCTGAATTGTCTGCTTGTCACCAGACCTGAGTTCAAATGGTATTTGCTTTCAATCAAATGCGTTGAGCCTTTGACTGAGCCTGAGCGGGGGTTGCACTTTGGGGACTATTCCATTGGGTTCCATTGCACCAGGCAAGTATTTGAAAGAAAACAAATACTATTTAAATACTGCTTATCAGACCAATGAGAGACGAATGAGTGTGTGTGTGTACATGTGTGTACCGTACGTGTGTGTGTTTCTATACTGTGTGTTTGTGTGTGTGTCTTTCAGGTACCCACTTCCAGCGTCTGATCCCAGACAGTGGTCCTGTGTGTGAGAAGCCAGATGGGGTGAAGAGGATTGTGTTCTGTACTGGGAAGGTCTACTATGAACTGACCCGAGAACGCAAGAACAGAGGCATGGATAATACTGTGGCCATTGCACGCATAGAGCAGGTATACACACACACATGCATACACGCACACAGGTACAGGGCACACTCTCAGGCATACACACACTTCCAATCTCATCTCTCTCTCTCCTCCATCTATCTCTTTCTCCTCCAGCTTTCTCCCTTCCCGTTTGACCAGGTGAAGGTGGAGACAGATCGTTATCGCAACGCTGACCTGGTGTGGTGCCAGGAAGAGCACAAGAACCAGGGTTACTATGACTACATCAAACCCCGCCTCCGCACCACCGTCGACCGCACCCGCCCCGTTTGGTACGACCCAGCCTCCTTCACTCACAGGGGAAGATATCAATGAATAATTTGTTCAAGGAGTTGTGTTTCGTATTAAATGTGTTCTCGCTTCTTTCTCATGTTTGTGTGTGTGTGTGTGTGTGTGTGTGTGTGTGTGTGTGTGTGTGTGTGTGTGTGTGTGTGTGTGTGTGTGTGTGTGTGTGTGTGTGTGTGTGTGTGTGTGTGTGTGTGTGTGTGTGTAGGTATGCTGGTCGTGGGCCAGCAGCAGCTCCAGCTACAGGGAACAAAGCAGCTCACCTGGTTGAATTACAACGCTTCCTAGATACAGCTTTTAACCTGGACGCATTCACTGGGCAGTCCTAACACCCTTATACTATAATCCCTATGCCCTATACCCCTCAAACTCAACTCTGGACCTCGAAGCCAGTTCCACTGCGTTTTTTCATTGTCCCCTCTAATCAGGGATTGATTTAGACCTGGAACACCAGGTGGGTGCAATTTAATTATCCGGTAGAACAGAAAACCAGCAGGCTCCAGACCTCGTAGGGCAAGAGTTGAATACCACTGACCTATACACCACACACTACCCTTACCTCACCTGCTGAAGTTACACCGCTTTTTAGTCAGGTTTTAACCTGGATGTATACACTTGAGTCTTAGCAGACTTATACCCTAGACTCTAACCCCAACACCCTTAATCCTACTCTTGTCCCTAAACCAGCATACACTGGATAGTCTTAACACACTTACCCTGAACCCTCATTCAGTTTCTCTATATTATTTATATATCAAGACACACTATGAACTGTCTGCTATGAAAGACTTTAGATACATTGATACGCACACTGACTGACCATAGGTCCTCTTGCACTGTTGAGCAATGGAGGGAAATGTCCATGCAGTTTTACAATGGATCCATTTAAGAGGAATGTATTCAACCATACAAATGCCCTCCATTTTCCTATCTCTCACTTTCTATCTCTCACTACTCATTCTCCATCTTCTCCATCCCTCTCTTCCTCTGTGTTTTAACCCTCTTTCATTTATTCATTCCCCTCTTCTTCTTTCTCTCCTCTTGACCACTCACCTCCCTCTCTTTTCTCCTCCCTACTTTTCCCTCTCTTCCACCTCCTGTGCCAAATGTAAACAAACTGTTGGGAGATGAGAAATTACTATTATATTATATAAAAACAGTGTATAAGCTCCACTAGTAACTTATGAAGAGACAAGGTAAAAATGCCTACTGGTCTGGCGGGGATCTCTTTCGGACTAAGTAAAGGGTTTATTTATTTTCGTATAGTGTTCTATGTTTGTTCTTTAATCATTTATTCATTCAATAAAGACATTGTCGGTGTCATTGTGGGAGCCTTCAAATGCTTTTCCAGGTATCTCATATCTTGCATATTAATAACATATCTTGGGTGTGTCAGCAGTGCTCAGTTTATTTTACCAATAAACATAGTGACGTCATCAAACTCATTCCGATTAGCTGGGCCTGGCTCCCCTGTGGGTGGGCCTGGCTCCAAAGTGGGCCATATGAAATGTAAACCAGTAAAATCTTTGAAATTGTTTAACATTACGTTTATATTTTTCTTCAGTATATACAGTACCAGTTAAAGGTTTGGACAACACTACTCATTCAAGGGTTTTTTCTTTATTTTATTATTTTCTACATTGTAAAATAATAGTGAAAACATCAAAACTATGAATTAACACATGGAATCATGTAGTAACCAAAAAAGTGTTAAACAAATCAAAATATATTTTATATTTTCACACCCTTGGCATTCTCTCAACCAGCTTAATCTGGAATGCTTTTCCAACAGTCTTGAAGGAGTTCCCACATATGCTGAGCACTTGGCTGCTTTTCCTTCACTCTGCGGTCCAACTCATCCCAAACCATCTCAATTGGGTTTAGGTCGGGTGATTGTGGAGGCCAGGTCATCTGATGCAGCACTCCATCACTCTCCTTGGTCAAATAGCCCTTACACAGCCTGGAGGTGTGTTGGGTCATTGTCCTGTTGAAAAACAAATGATAGTCCCACTAAGCGCAAACCAGATGGGATGGCGTATCGCTGCAGACATGCTGGTTAAGTGTGCAGACAGTATCACCAGCAAAGCACCCCCGCACCATCACACCTCCTCCTCCATGCTTCATGGTGGGAACCACACATGCGGAGATCATCCATTCACCTACTCATCGTCTCACAAATACACGACAGTTGTAACCAAAAATCTCAAATTTGGACTCATCAGACAAAAGGACAGATTTCTACCGGTCTAATGTCCATTGCTCGTGTCTCTTCTTCTTGTTGATGTGCATTAGTAGTGGTTTCTTTACAGCAATTCAACCATTCACGCAGTCTCATCTGAACAGTTGATGTTGAAATGTGTCTGTTACTTGAACTCTGTGAAGAATTTATTTGGCCTGCAATTTCTGAGGCTGGTGTCACGTATACTCCCTCGCCGGCCTCTAGGTCATCAGGCTGCTGATTATCTCGCACATCTGTCACCATCGTCTTTGGCGCCTGCGCCTCATGACACTCACCTGGAATCACCTCCTTGATTATCTTCCCTATATCTGTCACTCTCCTTGGTTCTTTCCTCAGGTGTTATTGACTCTGTTTTCATGTCGGTGCACTTTGTTTTTTGTGTTCATTGTTTCTTTCTTTATTAAAACACTCACTCCCTGAACTTGCTTCCCAATTCTCAGCGCATTTGTTACAGCTGGTAACTAATGAACTTATCTTCTGCAGCAGAGGTAGTGGCGGTCCTCATGAGAGCCAGTTTCTTCATAGCGCTTGATGGTTTTTGCGACTGCACTTGAAAAAACCTTCAAAGTTCTTGAAATTTTCAAAATTGAAAAGGGGGATACCAAGTCAGTTGTACAACTGAATGCCTAAAACTGAAATGTGTCGAACGTACTTAACCAATCAGAGAGGTGCGGGGGGCTGCCTTAATCGACATCCACGTCTTCGGTGCCTGGGGAACAGTGGGTTAACTGCCTTGCTCGGGGGCAGAACAACAGACTTTTACCTTGCCAGCTCGAGGATTTGATCCACCAACCTTTCGGTTACTGGCCCAACGCTCTAACCACTAAGCTACCTGCTGCCCCTGACCTTCATGTCTTAAAGTAACGATGGACTGTCATTTCTCTTTGCTTATTTGAGCTGTTCTTGCCATAATATGGACTTTAACAAATAGGGCTATCTTCTGTATATCACCCCTACCTTGTCACAACACAACTGATTGGCTCAAATGCATTAAGAAGGAAAGAAATTCCACAAATTAACTTTTAACAAGGCACACCTGTTAATTGAAATGCATTCCAGGTGACTGCCTCATGAAGCTGGTTGAGAGAATGCCAAGAGTGTGCAAAGCTGTCATCGAGGCAAAGGGTGGCTACTTTGAAGAATCTCAAATATACAATATATATTGATTTGTTTAACACTTTTTTTGGTTACTACATGATTCCATATGTGTTATGTCATAGTTTTGATGTCTTCACTATTATTCTACAATGTAGAAAATAGTACAAATAAAGAAAAACCGTTGAATGAGTAGGTGTGTCCAAACTTTTGACTGGTACTGTAAGTCACACAAATATTTGTTTCATTTAAAAGCCGTACCGATGCTGGTACAAAACTGTTAGTGGCTCTCTTGGTTTTAGGGGGTAAAGACCGGAGTCTGCACCCTGATGACAGTACTGCATATTGATTGTTGAGTGGATGTGTTAGATCCAAATTATTTCTTTACCCCTCTTACTAGTAAGGTCTCGAAGAGCCTTTTGTTTTCTCCCTACAATCTTACCACTGACATGCACAACTTTCTCTAGGGTATTCTGACTTGCCCATGTGAGGGAGCCAAACCAGGCAACTAAACTAAACGTTAAGACAGGCTCAATAAACATTTGTAAAATGACTGTAAAACAGATTGATTAACGCTCAGCCTTCTAAGTTTACACAGAAAGCACAGCCTGGAATGAGATTTTGATAACACTGTTGACTGCAAAATGTTGCTTATTATCCACTATATGCCGAGCTACTTACAGTGCATTCGGAAAGTATTCAGACCCCTTCCCTTTTTACACATTTTGTTATGTTACAGCCTTATTCTAAAATGGATTAAATAGTTGTTTTCCTTCATCAGTATACACACAATACCCCATAATGACGAAGCGAAAACAGGTTTTTAGAAATGTTAGCAAATTTATTCGAAATAAAAAACAGAAATACCTTATTTACATAAGTATTCAGACCCTTTGGTATGAGACTCGAAATTGAGCTCACGTGCATCCTGTTTCTGTTGATCATCTTTGAGATGTTTCTACAACTTGATTGGAATCCACCTGTGTTAAATTCAATTGATTTGACATGATTTGGAAAGGCACACACCTGTGTATATAAGGTCCCACAGTTGGCAGTGCATGTCAGAGAAAAACCAAGCCATGGGGTCGAAGGAATTGTCCATAGAGCTTTGAGACAGAATTGTGTCGAGGCACAGATCTGGGGAAGGGTATCAAAAAATGTCTGCAGCATTGAAGGTCCGCAAGAACACAGTGGCCTCCCACATTCTTAAATGGATGAAGTTTGGAACCACCAAGACTCTTCCTAGAGCTGGCCACCCGGCCAAACTGTGCACTCGAGGGAGAAGGGCCTTGGCCAAGAACCCAGTGGTCACTCTGATAGAGTGAGGGAGTATGGGAGAACCTTCCAGAAGGACAACCATATCTGCAGCACTCCACCAATCAGGTCTTTATGATAGTGGCCAGATGGAAGCCACTCCTCAGTAAAAGGCACATGACAGCCCGCTTGGAGTTTGCCAAAAGGCACCTAAAGGACTCAGACCATGAGAAACAAGATTCTCTGGTCTGATGAAACCAAGATTGAACTCTTTGGCCTGAATGCCAAGCGTCACGTCTGGAGTTAACCTGGCACCATCCCTACGGTGAAGCATGGTGGTGGCAGCATCATGCTGTGGGGATGATTTTCAGCGGCAGGGACTGGGCGACTAGTCAGGATCCAGGGAAAGATGAACGGAGCAAAGTACAGAGAGATCCTTGATGAAAACCTGCTCCAGAGTGCTCAGGACCCAAATCTGTCATCAAGGCAAAGGGTGGCTACATTGAAGAATCTCAAATATAAAATACATTTTTTGTTTACATCCCTGTTAATTAGCATTTCTCCTTTGCCAAGATAATCCATACACCTGACTGGTGTGGCATATCAAGAAGCTGATTAAACAGATGATCATTATACGGGTGCACCTTGTGCTGGGGACAATAAAAGGCCACTCTAAAATGTGGAGTTTTGTCACGCAACAGTTTTGAGGGAACGTGCAATTTGCATGCAGACTGCAGGAATGTCCATCAGAGCTGTTGCCAGATAATTGAATATTAATTTCTCTACCATAAGCCGCTTCCAACTTGGTTTTAGAGAATTTGGCAGTACGTCCAACAAGACTCAGAACAGCAGACCAAGCCAACCCAGGACCTCCACATCCAGCGTCTTCATCTGCGGGATTGTCTGAGACCAGCCACTTGGACAGTTGATGAAACTGCGGACTATATCAGTCTGTAATAAAGCCCTTTTGTGGGGAAAACTCATTCTGATTGGCTGGGCCTGGCTCCCCAGTGACATATTTCCTTATATGAACTGTAACTCAGTACAATCATACAAATTGTTGCATGTTGCGATTATATTTTTGTTCAGTATATATTTCGTTTGCTTGTCTTTGAAATAACACAAATTAAGTCAGATTAATCTATATAATCAAGTTGTCATATTGACACTGATAAGTGATAAGAATATAACCAGAAGATAGCCAAAAGTTGATGACAATGGCATCGAAGAAGTAACTTTAGTTGAATGATGGCCGAATGCTCAGTTTATTTCTGAAGAATATAAATAGCCTATGTTTTGTTTCAGAACGCATCTAGAAAGCTTCGCTGACCGAACGTGAAAGAGGAGCAATTCGGAAAATAAAGTAAAATGTAGTCTTGGTTGATAGGGATTATTTCAAGCACGTCGCCAGTGCATATGACGTATAAAGCATTACATTGACTCACTTTTTGTTCGATGCGTACCTTTGATCATTTATCATTCCACATTTAGCCAGGGGTGCAACTTTGGTTGCGTCCGCGTGGTCCTAAAACACACTGTTTGCATCATTTGTATCCCATTCCAATGATACAACTGGGGGGGAACAAAAATGCATTTCAGAATGTGGTGGGGACATTTCCCCCCGTTCCCAGTGAAAGTTGCGGCCCTGCATTTAGCACGAAATAACGCATGATTATTAGGCATATATGTCATAATCATCACAACAACATGCAAGGTGGCTATGTGAAAGAGTAATCGTCAATTCCGCTCTTGAACAGAAGGTGGCAGTGAAGTACAGTAATCCACAGGCCACGCGCGTCCTCATATTGCAGCATACCATTTCCCATTTGCACTGATCTGAAATCACAGAATATGAGACAAGGAAAGGATGGGCTATTAGGACACAGCATCTGTCTTTTA